>NC_045479.1:23787588-24087843 GCF_009650955.1 Corvus moneduloides | reverse complement strand
CTATATTCTTGTAAGTCCCCCATCCACACCTCCTATTGCCACATCCTTTTCACAGTGAGAGTCCACTTCTAACATGGCATGTCAGGTTCCTCAGGTTTTCCTACTGATTAGGTGAGAGACACTTGATGGTGTGTGATTTGAAACTTAGGCCAAGTGAAACAAGTAACCATTAGCTTCCACTGAAACATCTCAGTAAGGGCAGTTCCTTAGGTTTCTTTCCTCCATTCAAGCCACTGATTGTCACTAAACTTGCCAGCTCGGCCATGCAGAAGCACAGGAGCCAATGCTCTTGTAGCAAACCAAACTAAAAAAACCATCCCTCCCCAAAGAAGAAAAGCCAGACCATTTTTTTTTCCATATAGTATGGTTATTTTGAACGTCATAACTTTATTGAGACACCAGTAGTTACCACCTTCACTTTGTTAACCACAAATATATAGGACATTGTAAACACAGGTGCCGAGGTGGCGGGGTTCGCTGTAGTTGAATTTCGGAACGGACAGGGGCAGGGGGAGGAGGGGTGAAGGGACACTCGGGCTTAGACAAGACCACTCAGAGGATCCTGTATGCAGCAGGCCATCCATGAGTCATCGTATATACGTATATATGTATAGCTTTATATTATACATCTTTTTAAATATATATATATAATATATATACTATACACAGGCAGTAATGTGGCAGGGCAAGGGGCAGGGCAGCCCAGGTGGTGTTACAAATGCCACACAGGCAGCAGGGAGTTGTCTGGATGGATGGTTTGAACTTGCTGCGTGAGGTGGCCTCACTGGGCTCCTTAACTTGTACCTGCTCTGGGAATGGGAGCTGAGACTCCTGTGGGAACCACCCTGCAATGCTGCCTTCCTGGGTCCTCCCAAGTGCTTGCAAGGGTACAGGGACAAAGACACCTCCTCCCCTGAGGGAACTGCCAGGAATAACGCAGAGAGGAAGGGTGTGTGATGAGGTGATGAACAGGGTGGTGGGGATATGGGTGAGCCAGGGATGGGGACACACCAGGAGGCTGAATCCACAGACAGAACTGGGGCAAGGTTTAATCATCTCTTTGCCCTCCACAGCCTCTGCTTCCACAGAACAGTCCTTTATTTGGGGGCTTTGTAAGATAAGAAGACATCAAGGGGCCATTGCTCCCAACGGGGGATGCATAATCCTCTGTAATCTGAACAAATGGCAGAGGGGGAAGAAAGCCACCTTATCATTTCACTTATACAGCCTTCCCTCTGATCTCCTAATCTCTAGAGTGGGGCTGATCTCACCCACACTTAGAACGCAAAAGGGACATGTTCCAGTCAGCTGCTCAGGTCATGCCTATGATCACCAGAAATAGGCAGCACCTTATCAGAAGCACCTAAGATAAGATAACAAGCCCTTTGGGTAGGTCTGTATGTCTCATCAGCTGCAGAACCAGCCAAATGCCACTGGAAATTGCATTTTGCATTTTAAATGGCTACCTGCAAACAAGCAGAGTCCCACTCCCAGGTCTGTCACCACCAACCCTCCACTGCAAAGGCTGAAAGCACGTGAACCCAAGCAGAGCAAGTCTTCTCCCATGAGCAAAAGCAAGAAGTTGTCCAAGCATCTACTGTTGTAGTGTCCCCTGTCACATCAATGCTTTTCTTATGACACAAAGCAAGGAGAACAACCAAGAAGTAACCCAAAATGAAGCCACCTGGCTCATGTCTCACTGAAGTGCTGGTTCTGAGGGGGAGGTTCATTCCTGCCTCAAGCCTACCTGAGCCCATCAGCTGGTTACATGAGGGAAGCAAGCTGAAGAGGATAAAGGAAAGCCTGCTCATTTAGTCAGCCCCAAATGGTGTTTAGCCACCTATGTAACTCTGATGGGAGAAGGGGCATGCAAGATGCTCCTGCACCACACCCCAAAACAGAGCCCAGGTACGTCCCCCACATACTGTCTGTACCTCTCCTTATGTGCCTGGTCACTCACAGAGGAGGGACCTCCCAAAAGGTACAACACATTTTTGTGCTAAGGGGCGGTTATTTATAGCCTCCTCCTCCTCTCAGTTCCCTCCCCACACCCCAAATGAAAGCATGAAGGATGACACAGATGAGTCTGGGTGAGTACAACTAATTTCTCTCCTCCTCCACCTCATCATTCATTCGTCCTTCTCCCCTGGTGGGAGACAGACAGGAGGGTGCTCCGCCCACATCCAGTCACAACAAACCTCTCTCAATAAACTAAACCCGTCCCAAGCCTAAATATTAGGCTGAACCCACAGAAAATGAAGGTCGAGGGGCTTCCTTCCAAAAAGCACCCCTCCTATTTACAGTATTGCATTAACTCATAGCCACAGAGCAAGGGATGTGTGCCTGTGCCCAGTCGTTCCTGCTGTGCCCCTAGGGCTACCTGATCCCTCGCTCCCATCCTCACCAGTGGGTAACCACCAGCAAGACGGGGCAAGCCTGGGGAGGACAAGCCATGGGACAGACACCAGGAGCACAAATGTGCTGGTAGGAACGGGGAGAAACAGTGCCTGTATACAGTGGAGAACACTGCTCCACTTCCCTCCGGGAGCCTGCTGCTCTACAGTTTCTACCCCCTCCCTATCTTTGTGGGCCACTGGGAGGAGGGAAGGACTGGTAACCTTGGTGCCCTCCAGATGAGATGTTCACACAGCCACAGGCCAGACCTGTGTCCCGTTCTCCCCACTCCTAAGGGTGCTATGAGGAATAGGCTGCATGTGCAGTGTGGGCACCTACAGGTTTTGGATGTGCTCCTGATCTCTGCTACTGGGACAGTTGCATCAAACAGGGTGGCTGCCTGGGGGATGGAGCTCCTCACTGCTGCAAGATAAACCCTGCTTCTTGTGCTCTTAGAGATGTCTGTGCCCAGGATAATTGTCCAGGTAGCTATTGCTGAATTATTTCGATTCAAGGGAAATCTGAGAATCTGTCTTCACGCACAGACCTAACTTCTAACCTGGAACAGAGAGTGAGCTTCCACAGCTGTGTCTTTACTTGGAGCAAAATCATGAGGAGTGTGGAATGATACCCATACGAGTTCTATCTAAGAGTCAGTGCTGCCACCTAGGCGAGGCTTTAAAGTCAGCCAGGATCTGAGATGCTGCAGAAGAGCACTAAGGTATGGCCTATGCCAAGTACAGAAAGACCAGTTTTCAGACAACTCAGTCTGGCCCCAACCAATTCGCTGCACACCAAGACCTGCTCCCTATCTGAGTGGGAGGCAAAGCTCAGCCATGCAGGGACCCTTCCCAGCTTGGTTGCACCCCTGTGCAAGAGCCAGACACATGCTGGCCACCCCAGCAGCAGTATTTCTTTCTAAGTGGGGTCCTGCTCCATTCCTCTATGCTACAAAGATGGTGTCAGCAAGAGGCTTTGCACTATTGTAAAGGAACAGAGGAACAGAGGAAGGTTCAACAGGACCTGAGGAGCAAAACTGTCTTTCTTCTCCTCCCGCCCCGGGTGAAATGACAAAGCTCTCCTCTCCCCCTCAAACCAGCCCAGCTGGGGTTGAAGGCCCTCAGGGCTCTCTAGAAGCCCACCTCCTCCATCCTTCCTCCCACAGGCACTCTATCTGGGCCCAGAGACTGGGCATGGCTCCCCTCCTGCCTCATCAAACACTGGTCTGAGAAGAGCAGTGACTAGCAGGACGTACAGGCGAGGGAAATCACCTCCACCTCAATCCAAGGGGGCTGAGGAAGGAGTGAATCTCAGGGCACTACCCCTCTGCTCTGCTCAGTCTCTTGCTGTAACCTACAGATGTGCCTGTGATTTCTGATTGTACCTGCAAATCTTACTTTTTCCCTTCCCATTTTCTCTCCTTGTGCTCCCCCCCTCCCCATACCCCTTCTCCCAAACCCTCTAAAAATAAAGCATCCCTCCCTCGCTAGCATGTGGCAGGGAAAAGCCCCCCTGTCTTTACATGGAGGATGCCATTCCTTCTGTCCTCCAGGCCCCTCCTCACACTCTTGTATGCTGACTCCAACACCATTCCCCTTCCTGAGCCACCAGGTGCTCCAGAACTATTTGGATGCTCCCATATCTATTCCAACCTTCAGTGATACAACCTCTTCCAGGAAGGGTCCCAGTCCCTCTCATTTCTTCCGTCTGCCTCCAATACCCTTTCCCCTGCCCTGCTGGTGCCATAGCTCCTCTCCTGTCCACAAGACAGACTCTGTCTTCTGCAGCAAGGCAGGAGGGAGAGGAGGAAAGGGGGGACCTTTCTATCAAAATGCAGATTTTGGAAAAATTTGGTTCTGGAAGGTGGGAGAGGAGAAGGAAGACGTGATGGGGAAACCTTTTTTCCTTTTTTTTTTTTTTTCCTTTTTTAAAAACAATAAATAAAAACAGATGACCCAGAAGGCTGGAGCATAGCTGAGAGCCACCTCTTGTACCACTATGCACGTGTCTTGTTTGTGCCTCAGCTTTCTGCCGGCAGTGGGAACGGGGGCAGAAGGGAAAGGGGAAGGGAAAGGGGCATCGGTGGCTCAGTAGTTCTGCGTTTGGTACCCCTGTGTCTCGGTGTCGAAAGCATCTGCTGGAGGGGGCTGCTGGTACGTCCCCACCGCATCGGTAGCATCCTCCTCGTTCGTGTAGGGAGCATAAGGCATGCCGGAGTCCTGGCTTGGGTCCATGTAGTCCTGGGAGAAGAGGGCCGAATCGGCACCCAGCTGGAAACGCTGATACGCCAGGAATGCCTGGCCCACCTTTAAGGGAGGAGGTGAAGGGAAGACATGGGAAGCAGAGAGGGGAGGGAAGAGGAAAAAGAGGGGGAACGTACCGAAAAAGAGAAACAAACAAAAGTGGGATTAGTAGTGGTTACGGATTAGTGTGCGAGGCCCGCCTGGCAGATCGCCGGTGAAACGCCCCACAAGCACGGAAGTCCACACTGTTCCACAGAAAGCATGAGCCCACAAGGACAGAGGAGGACTGGGCAGGGAAGGCTGCAAGTCCAGCTGGCTGTGTGCAGCCTGCCAAGGCTCCCTGCTCTCTCTGGGATGTTCAGGGCACCTCCTGTCTGCCGGTGGGGTTTCACCAACATCGCACGGGTCACGGAGGCTCAGCTGGCACATGGTTATCCCAGTCAGCCCCTCCCGGCTGTGGGAAGGCAATCTGCCTCGGCAACACCAGAGGGCTTGGCTGCTGGGCTGCTGATCTGGCTTGTAAAGGCCAGTAAGGAGAGCAGGATTTAACAAGTACTGAGGTAGAGGTCACCCCCTGAAACCCCTTCACCAGTCAACATCCGCAAGGTGTAGCACAGACCTTAGGAAGGAGCAGCAGGAAGCAAGGCAGCTGCTTCCCAGACCAGGGGACAGTTAGCAAGCCAACTGCTGTCTCCTGCCTCAGGCACTGCAGGCAGGGCACCTTTTGGTGGACTGGGAGAGCCTGGGCACAGGGTTCAGCAGGCATGGCTTGTTGTCCCAGAGCATCCCTGAGAGAGGTGAGCAGTCTAGCAGGTGATGGGGGAGAGGTTTTTGGGGAATGAGGTCTGGGAAGAAATGAAAGAGATAAAATGGTGGGGGCAGAGGGCATCTCCTGGCTGAAGTATTAGGTCTGAGCAGTCATCAAAAAAAGGCACAGTGGTGTTACACATCATTAGTTAGGGTATGGGTGAGGGAGAGAAGGGAGCAGAAGAGGAGAAGAAACTGCCAGTTCCAACTCTCCAGAGAGAGATTCCCCATTCAGTGGACAACCCCACTCCAATTCATTGGCCCATATCTTCCCATCCCATGCCCTGCAGTGACCACACACTCATAGTCAGGGCATTGGAACCAGCTCTGCTCAGTGACCTCCCCCAGCTGCATCCCTCCACTCCTTCCCCCAAATTCTCCCATCAGCAAGGGTCACTAAGGCAGCAAGGATGGGGAGTTAGGGAACAGAGTATTGTATTCCTCCTGAAAATTAATGTCTCTGAGTCTCCGGAAAGCCAGAAATACGAGGAAGCCCTGTGAGGAGAGAGAGGGGAGTGGGAAGGAGAATCAGTAAGGTAGAGCAAACCAGAGTGTTTGACTGAAATAAAAACAAACCCCAAGGAACCAGGCGAAGAGAATTCCTGTTTAGCCACTTGCAAGCCTGTGCATGGGAGAGGATCACTGCAGGTGATGGCACCTCCAAAAGTGTCCTGAGGGACCCCTTGCAAAAGCCTTGCTCCTTGTCAGACTTTCTGCTGGAGCTTGCAAGGGGCTGTTGGCAGCACTCGAGTGCAGGACACAGCTCACGAAGGGAACACACACATTGCTGTCCTTTGATCCTGCCCGGTGTCACCATGGCGAGGGTGCTGAGAGCACAACCCTTTGCAGACCCCCTCCTCTCTGACAGCTTCATGGTCTTACAGCACCTTTCCTATCTGGCCCCTGCCCAACATCAGGGCCTGCAGGAAGAGGAGAAGATAAAGCCACAAGGGCTTATGCATGGAGACAGGGTTAAAATGCTTTCCTGCTTGGCACTGTCCTGTCACTTCAGAAAAAAATCACTTGTGCTTGGTGCTTTCAGAGGCAGGAGGAAGTCATCAGGGATATTTATATTGCACACAACAGCTTTTCCAGGAAACTAGCAATAAGGAACTGCTGGAGAAAGGGCAGTCTTAAGACAGCACCATCACCTTCCTAAAAGGCGACCCAGTGAGGTGGCACTCCAGTGGTGGGTGCAGACAGAGTCCAGAAGAACAATGATGACATCTTGCATGATGGGAGCAAAGGGGGGAGGGAGATGGGTGCAACCCCTGGCCTGCAGCTCCCTTCTCGGCTTAGTGTCTGTAAGGTGAAAGTGCTGTTGAAGTCCTCTGACACACAGAGAAAACGGTAACAGGTTGTCCAGAGAGGTGGTGGATGCCCCATCCCTGGAAACATTCAAAATCAGATTGAACTGAGCTCTGAGCCACCTGATCTAGTTGGAGATGTCCCTGCTCTTTGCAGGGGGGCTTGACTAGATGGCCTGTAAAAGACCCTTCCGACTCAAATTATTGTATGATTCTATGACAGTGATGGTTGGGGAGCTGGCTTGTGCAAGGCCATATTAAAGGTCTGTTGAAAACACTCCTTACTGGGATATGAGACTGTCCCATTGTGCTTATTAGTGCTCCAAAACCTTCTTCCATGTAAGTTTTTGAGTTCTGTTTCCCAAGTTTACTTCCCAGCCACCTCCTCTCCTGCTTTTGCTTCTCAGAAGCCATGTGACCTGAGATCCCAGAGGGAATCACTCTTAGCCAGTCACCTTTCATTCCCCACACGATAATACAGTACAGAGGACATTTGATCCAACATCATGGCTACTGTACTCACCCAGGTAAAGATGGAGAAAAATGAGAACGTGATGGCTGCTCGGGCTGCATCCCCTCCCTCATTCAGTGGGTTGTCTTCTGGTTTTGAAGCCTGCCACTGGTTGGTCAGAAAGCAGAAGCCAACGAACCAGAGGAATGCCCAAAAGGCTGGGATGGACCACCGCCGTCATGCCAAAGGGAAGGACAAAGAACAAGATTATGTGTGAGCATAACATATACATATTACATTCCTCTGGAAATTTCAACCCTCTGAGACCCAGCACTATGTTGCAGACTGGGCAAAACTGACCGGTCAGCCATCTGAGCCCAAGTGAGCTGGCAGGCTCCCTGACAGCAAATTGTCAAGGTGACCAAGAGGTGTCTGCAGAAAGAACCTCAGGAGAGTTCATTTGCTTGTGTTTGGATTGATCACAGGACTTGCATTTGGCCTTGGGAGGGAGCCTGAAGGGCTTCCAGTACTAAAGCAATCATCTGGGCTCTATGAAACAGCCATTGCTTCACAATCCTGTCCTGCAAGGACAAGCAAAGAGCAATTCCTTCCACAGGAGCTGCAAAAGAGTGGGAAGCAGCTGGTTTGCAGTTACACAGAGACCAGCTTGTGCTCAGGACAGAACAGCTCAGGGACTCACATCAAGGAAAGGATCACTAACATGCTGTGCCCCCAGGAAATAGGTGAAGGTAGGAAGTACTCACCCTCTCTGCCAGGCACAGGCAGACACCTGGCAGTGAGGGAAATGGGCATTCCAAAGCAGCAGCAAAACAGGGCACAATCCTTCCCCTTCTCCTGTCAGCTGTACATAGGACTGCTAGGAAAGGGGCTAAGTGTGAGAGAACTTGCAAGCCCAAAGTCCTTAGCAAATTCAGGTGCTTCACCTGATCCTGCCCCCACTCCACTCCTGGCCCCTTTGACATACTTCAGGGAGCGCCTGACATTGAGCAGTTTGCCCGAACGGCTGGAACAAGCCACTAGGGCCAAAGAGCCAGGAAGCTCACCCGAGACGCCGATGTCCGAGAGCACTGCCTTCTTGCGGTCCTTGACGCTGCTGATCTGCGGGAAGTAGGCATCCAGAGCCAGGTAAAGAAGGCAGCTGAGGAAGGCGAGGACACCCACGGTAATGCCATAGTTGCAGGCATTGTGATTGCGGTTGAAAATGCAGTGCTCTTCTACCTCATCCACGCGGTTCACGTACCCTTCATTGACAATGGAGCCGAACACCACGATGGAGAACACCTGGTGGGGAGCAAGGCCGGAGACACGTCAGGGCAAGCCCTATCTCCCTGGACCAGCACAAAGGAGCAGAGCTCTGCAGGGGACAGACACCCTTTGCCAGCACCTCTCTGCTCTGCTGAGCTCCTGCCCTGCTGCCTTGCCTGGGTTGTAGCCACAGAGAATTTACTGGGAACGTGGTCTCATTTTATTTCTGAGGATTAACTTAAAATAGGACATTTTTAGATTGAACCTTTTTATCCATCTGACCTAAAGCGATGCAAAGCAGTTGCAGTCTGGAGTAAGGGTGGCTTCCCACAAACACACAGGGAGGTGACATGGAGTGTAAATTGGGATATGGTTTTGGTGCAGGTGCCTGTATACAATGGCTTCAAGTAGTGGAAATCCTCGTAGTCTGCACTTATTCTCCTACTCACTCCTTCCCCTCCAAGAGATTAATTGCTCCTACCATGCATCACTGATTTTATCTAGCAAGCTACTACGCTCTTTTCCCCATCCACCCTCCCACAATCCACAGCCCTGCTTGCTCTGCAGCTCCTTTCTGCTGGGCTTCCATCCTCCCCATTTCCCCACATCACACAGCTCTGTCCACTGGTTCTCCATCAGCCCACTCCATGACACCACCCATCCTTCTGTCCACTCACCAACACTCTGTCCATGCCAACACCCTCCAACTTTCCCAACAGATTTTAGGGGCCAAACATCCCTACTCCAGGTCCAGTTGTCAGGGCCACTGTGAGTCCTCCCTACCTGTCACCACCACTGCCGCTGCATGTTATTTTAAATCAGGCAGAGTCAAGGATGAGTCCAGGTAGAAATGCCCTAATCCGCAGTTGCTGGTCTAATCTTTGCTCATGGGCTTAGCCTTTGTCACCTGCCACAAGGCTGTCCCTCTTTGACACAGCAGGTTCACCAAAGCAGAGACCTATTTACAGCAGCCCTAGTCCTGCACCTTGCCTCTCAAACAAACAGCTTCCCCTTCCCCACAGAAGAAAGAGGGGAATAGTAAGGCAGCATGTACAGATTTTTCTTTGCAGGGCATCTGAAGACCTTCAGTAGGAACAGCTGACTGGATGCTGCCTGCAAGAGCCTCAGGGAAATGGGAATGGGACCTCAAGCATGGGATGAAATTACGTATGAAGTGCACTAGGACATCACTAGGGTACTCTGCCAGCCTGGAAGATGTCTGCACAACAAGACCTGGCACCCTTGGAACCACCACCCTATCCCCAAGGAGAAGCAGGCACACAAGAAGACGAGGAGGCCAAGTCTCCTGCTGGAAGTGGAGCTAGGTCTGAGTGTTTGCCTGGTCAGGACCCCAGTACCACTTAACCCAACCAAGCACCAGAAGACAAACCAGAAAGCGGAGAAGCAGCTTTATGAGTGCAGGAAAATTATTGATTAATGCCAACCCAATACACCACCCGTATCGTCAGTGGGGTTGGATACCCAAGATGCACAGCACAGACCTCTGCTGCTTGGCCTGTGGCATCAAGAACCAGAGAAAAAACCTTACTCACAGCCCCCCAAAAGCCCTTGGGCAGATACTCAACACCAACTACATTTCACCTGCCAAAGTCTAACAAATATCCACTGACACCAGTATTATTTTTGCACCTCAAGACTCATAATTGGGTCACACTTGGGTTGCTGAAATTGGGTGTATCACACCAGAACAAAGTAAAAAAAGCTGGAAGCTGGTGTTCCTAAGCGTAGGAACTGCATGGGTTCTCTGAAAATCACAAGAGAGTTTTAAGTTTAGAAGTAAAATAACCTATTTGTCCTCCTCCTCCTTCTTCTTGCAAATCAAGACTGATCGTATTTTGCAGAAATTGCCCGTGAAAATTAAATAAGAATCTCGTCTGCTAGAAACAAAGATTTAGTCCTCAAAATTTCAGCCTGAATTGTTTGGAAAGCAGCAAAATTGCAGACAATTACAGCCAGGTTCTTTCAGTGGGATGTCTCACACACCTTCACAACAGGCTGGGCTGACAGGTCTGCCTAGGGTCATTGGCAATAACACCCTGTTCCTCTGACCTGAGGAAGAGCGGACAGACTCCTGAAGTGACATCCCAATGTGAGGCTGTGACCAGCACTGATGCTGACACCTGAAGTACCAACCTCCATATATTGAGCTTTGAAAGTGGGTGTACTGTTTTCTGCAGCATTAGACAGAAAGCTTATCTTCTCTTTGGAAGACGAGGAACAGCCTCCGCAGTGGCATAGTCTGGTGTTCAGTTTTGGTTTAGGACTCAAAACTGGTGAAATGTTGATTCCCTGAGTCAGATAAAGCCTTGCAATGAGCTGTATTGTGAGTCTCTGCTTACTCATTTGGGATGAATGAACATCTGTAATGGTCTATCCCCAGAGACATAGCTGTGGAGATATATCCTGATACACATCTTCTCTCTGCTCTTAGCTTTGGGTTTGCTGCTGGGCTGGACAGAGTAATTTCTTTCTGCATTTGCTCTTCCATACCTTTTTATGCTGGCTCATCATAAAGGCACAGCTCAGAGTCACAAGACTAGAGGAACATCTCCCTCTCCCTTATTTTCAAGCAGAGGAGGCATTCCTAACTTCCTTTCTCCATCTGCAGTCAGCCAAGATGCCAGACTTCTCTCCTATGAAGAGAAACCTGTTTCACAGCCTGGAGGTGCCCAAGGTATGACTTACAGGCAAGCATCTGATTTCAGATGATCTTAGGAGTTTTTTTGGGGAGATTCCACTAAGCGTGTTCTCACTTGTGAGCAGAATAAGACACTGTGGATGCTTATCTTCTCTCTCCTGAAACAGCCATCCCAAAGTACTCTTTGTCCTTAGGAAAGCTTTCTATGGACCAAAGCATAGTAGCTTAAGATGTCTCCTTCTCTCTGTGTTTTCCTCACCATTGGCATCAGTTCTGATCCATGCTCCACTCCCTGGCACTGCAGAGAGGGCAAAGAGAGGGTGTGCTCCCTTTGCCAGCTTGTCACCACCCTGATGGCACAGCAAAACGCTGTGAGGACCCACTGTGCACAGAAGCCTTGAGCTGGGCTGGATTACACTGACTGGGCAAGAATGGGCAGGCTCAAACCAGAGATTCCAGGCAGAGCTGGACAGCAAAAGAGGTAATTGCTGTTGCTGTTGCTGACAGGCAACATCGCCTGTTTTATTCCCATGATGTCCGTACCCAGAAACTGTTGTGACAAACAATTTTATAAAAAAAAAAATCATAGTTACGAGAGCTTAGGTCTTGCAGCCTTTAATAGAAACTGTTGCACACTTTGTCCATGGCAGCTATTCCTTGTTGGTAAGGGAGCAGCTGGGTGGAAGCTCACTGACGTGGCAAGTCATCTTAGAAAGAGCAAATATATTTTATTTCCTTGATTTCACAATCCATGGCCTGCAAAGATGATCCAAGCAGCAGGTGCAGTATGAATGACTGCCTAGATTATAAACAAAGCACCAAGTTTTCAAGCATGAAGTGTTTATGTTCCTGTTCCCATCACATCTGCAGCACGTCTAAAGAAATGCCAGCGACCAGCAGCACTGGCACAGGCCTCTTACTGCTCTGTGCTACTGCTGCTTGTGTCTTCTCCCCCCACTTGGCACTCGCTGCACAAAGCCTTGCCTACGGCCACTGGTAAAGTGGCCCAAAATACACATCCAGCTGCAAAGAGGAGGCAAGGAGAAGATGGCAGAAGTCTTCTCCTGACTGAGCAGTGAGATGCAGGCAAGGGACTTGTCCAGAGGCTAACAGGAGGCCTCCCGAGGCTCCCAAATGCAGCCCATCCTTCCACTCTGCAGAGGGAGATCACTGGCCACTTTCTGATGCTTGGTAACAAAAACCAGGCAGCCATCCCCAGCTTTGTGCACCTGAGCTGCCTCATTTCTTCAGCAAGGCTGCTTCAGGCAGTTAACAGACCTGAAGTAAATAGATTTTTAGGTTGAGAAGGTTTCTCTAAGCCTCCAAGAGCAACATCAGTTGGGCAGGTGTGCAGCCTGTCTGGAGGTACACATTTAATAAGCAGTGATATGTTTGGCTACACTCAAAAAAGGGACGAAAAGAGCACTTGGAAAAGATCTGAGCAACTCAGCCCTGCTGCTGGGACCCGGCTTTGCTCCACTTCACTGCTCCTTAAACACCATGTCCATCCACATTGGTTGTTGCAATCATTTTCCTCGATTCCTGTTTTCATCCAAGAGCTTCAAAGACACCAAGTGCAGCCCAGAGCCAGGTGCATTGCAAAGCTGACACAGGCAGAGCAATGTGCCAAAAGACGCAGCAAAATGAACTTAATGCTTAGCACTGCGGGGAGGAGAGAGAGAATCCGAGAGTTTTCCTCTCCTCGTTTCTCAAGGGGCTCATGCTGCCCATTACAAGCATATAAGGGCTCATTACAGTGAGAAAAGTGCAAAACAGGCAAAATTCTGCATCCTGCAGAATTATATACCTTTTTCTTTTCCTCTTGGTAAACTGGGTGATCTGATTTTGCTAAAGGCAAAGGTGAGAGATGAGAAGAGAGGTTCTCCAGTCCCTCCCCACTGTAGGCTCAGCCCTGCAGAGAGCCAGGCAAAACCTCCTGAGCATCATGTGAGGCGCTTTCCACCATGCTGCCCATCCCCAGCCATGCATCAGATGCTCCTGAGCATCATGTGATGGACACAAAGCACAGCCAGCCTCTGGCAGTGCACTAGGATTTTCCTGCACCTCATCCCAGGACTTTGTCACGCTGCCTTCCTGACTTCACCCCCAAGATCCCCATGATGGCTGTGGTGGGGATGAGGCAGAAGAGGGTTTCTGCCGAGCTGCCTGCTTGGGCTCACTGCAATGCCCTCCACTCACAGCCTCTGTCGCACTGCGTGCTGCCTCTCCCTCTCACACACCCCCTTTTTTATTCCGTTATAGAGAGGAAATAGTTTGATGACATAATATTCCTCATGGGACTTCAAATCAAATCCCCCTCAGGCAGAACAAAGCCATAACCTCTTCTGAGTCTGATCTGGTAATGACCAAGAATAAATCTGTTTAAAAAAAAGCAAGAGCAGGAGATGGTGCAAATGATAAACTGGCAGAGATGATCTGGCTTTCATTTTCATTCAGCCACTTGCAAATGGAGTCTCTGAAAAGCTTTGGAGTGCGTTACACAGACATGGAATATTATTATTATTGTCATTAAATCTACTTGTATTTAGTTCATTTTGAAGAAAACACATGTAGCTTTTGAGATGCATGGGACTGGCAGCTTGGAAACAGGCGGGCTCTATTTATTCCCCCCAGCCAGCACCACGCAGACAGCAAACAGCTCCTACCCACAGTCTCGACAGTGTCTGAGCCTTGTGCAGGTGCTGGAGGGGGCCAGTCTCTCTGGACCCCATTTCCCTGAACATGGGACAGGGGAAGAGCATGGGTATGCCAGCATCTCCCTCCCAGCTCACCCTCCCTGGCCATCAGCCACATGGCACCAGCTCCTCAGCCAGGGCTGAGCCGGAGCAGGTGACTGAAGGGAGAAAGGTTCCAAATCCCTAATTCCTACCATGGGATCTGGGACATGCTTTTACTGGCCAGCCAGCTTCTTTTTCACACATGGTTTGGCAGCTGACTGCCTGGCCATTAACCCTTCTGCCTCCCACCAGACCTGTGCTCAGATTTCACACACTTCCTGTGGTTAAACAGCATCTTCTGTCCCACCACTACTGGTGGCAACCCTCCACAATCACACATCCATGGTGGTATCCAGGTTCTTCTGTGCCTTCTAGATGGTCCCTACATTGCTATGGCACTGGTCAGCGAAGTGACCACCCAAAAGTTGCATCTTTTTCCAAGAGGAAGAGTTCCGTTTTCTTTCTAGCAACATATCTCCCCTTCCTTGGCTTGGCTGTGGCAGCATAGGACGAGAACTGCACCCCTTGCCACATGCAGTGACTGTTCCTCTTGCAGCCACGTGAGTCCTCTCTGCTGCCTTGTTTTGCCACAAATATTTGCATTAGCCATGTCCCATCACCATGCAGGTGCTGGAAGGGGCCAGTCTCTGCTTCTCCCCTGTATGCCTCTCATGTTTTGAAACAGCAGATTACGTATGGTTGTCTTACTTCTTGCTCGTGTTTCTGACTGTCTTTGGTCTTTGCGCTACTTCTCAGATTTTAATCTGGAAATGTCATTAATGAGAGATTTGTTTCTGCTCCAAGATCCTTCCTGGAAATGCTATGCTGGAAACAACACAACCTGCTGTATCCAACCTGAATCGCTGTGCAAGCGTGCATATCTGTTGTTCATCTTCTGACACAGCCTTTCACCCAATCCCTGCGACAGCAAACCCCCAAAAACCCTTTTGAAGCTGACTGAGGCAAGGGCATCCCACGAAGAACTGTCCCTTGGGCTTGACTGACAGCACGTGCTTTGAACAGCTGCATTTCTCTCATCTGCACCAAGGTACCTCGCAAGCACGCAGCCAGCGAGCGTGGTGGCTGCAGCAAAACCGGGGTGCAGGAGCAGAGGCAGAAAGCATGAGCTATGGGCCAGGAACATGGGGAATGTCTCAGCTAAACTAACTTGAGATAGAAAGAAGGTGGGAGCCCAGTTGCAGCTGGTTTTAGACTAACAAGGTCTCCAGGCTCTAAGGCTCAGTTTAATCGCTATTACAAGCCCACACTGTGTGTCCTTGGGAAGAGACAAGTGGTGGTGTAAGCCAAGCATGAGTGTGGCAAGCCAGGGACCTGCTGGCAAGGCAGGAGATGGGGCTCTCTGCCATGCTGTAGCTAGTTCCCATCCTCCAGCTTTCAGGTGCCAGCCTGTCATGGGGAAGCCAGGAATGTGGTTCACCTGTCCTTCACCTGCCTTGTCTGCTCAGCTGGAGCTGCTTGGGATGTAAATCGCAGGAGACAGCGATTCTTGTACCAGCTCAAATGTTCTGGATACTCCTATCAGCCAGAGGACATGGTGGCAACAGCAGCAGGTGATGGAAAAGGAGATGAAGCACCTCTCCTCACCAAACCTCCCTTCGGAGAGGCAGTGATCTTGGTGTCGGAGGGGGACTTGGCACCTCAATCTATGTGACAACTTTTAATGGGCTGCTTTGTCTGTGCAGCTCTGGTTGGAAATACTCTTACTTAAGCCCACATCCAAGCAAGCTGGGCCTGCTTCCAAAAACAGTGTTACTTTTGCCTTGTTAGGCTTTTACATCGAGCAGCACTTCAGTTTCTCCAGCAAGCAGGTTTCCAAGCAGACAGGAGCACCTGGAACAACCTGTTTCGATTAGCATTTTACTTATTTACAGCACCAGCATTACGTCCAACGCCTGTGGGTTGCAGAGGAGCCACCCAGCTCCCCTGCACTGGCTGTGGAGAGCTCTGCTGCACTGCCCTGTGGGTCAGGGCACAATGGGAATAGCTAGGGATGTGCTCACACTTGCCTGCTTTATTTCAAGAACAATCCTGAAGTTGTGCAGCCCCAGCTCGGTGTGGGTCACTAGCTCCAGCTGCAGCACCAACAACTCCAGCTTCTGGGTCATCTAAACGTCCAAACCTGGCATGGGCACCCCACAGGGCCACCACTGATCACCAGCACACGCACCAGGCAACCAGGCAACCTTTCTGTAGGGAGACACTCACTCTGCTACGCCTGCTGACCTCCAAAGCACCCACGAAACCTGAGCTGCCTTGCAGCACAGTCCTGGTAGGCAGATGTTCCAGAATTGCTAAACATTTTCCATAGTTTAGCATTTTCCTTGTCAAATTTATCCTATCTCCTCTTCAGCAAGGAGCAACATAAACAATCTTCGGTCACCCATCTGTTCCTGATCCTGCAGTTCTCCTCGGAGATTTGCCGCCACCTCAGTTGGGCTGCAAACTCCCTGGGCAGGAGCCAGTTTTGGTGCCTGTTGGTGGAAAGCCCTATGCACCTCTGTGCCATCATGAAGTCTGCTAAAAGGCAGCATGACCCAAGTACAAAGTCACTGCCTGACGAAGCGATCATGAGAATTTCTGCTCTCAGTGAAAGCTCATCACATGAAACAGGCCAAAAGGAGCCTCCAGCTTGCCCTGGGGAGACAATGGACCATTCATGCCATGAGCAGGATAAAGGCAAATGAGATCTCAGGATATGGCAGGCAGAATACTTTCAGTGTGCGTGCAAGAGCGTGTGAAAGGAAAGACTCTCTGAGAGACCACGAGGAGGGAAAGCCCTTGGCCACCAGAAGAGCTTGGCTCATAGAGCCTGGCACTAGAAAGTCTAAGTATGGATGCAATCACAGTTTATAAATACCACGGGGAAAACACCAGGGACGGAAAAGCATCATTTAAACTGAAGGGCAAAAGATCACAAAAGTAAACGGATAGCAGACAGATTTACAGTGGAAAACCTCTGACCACTGGAAGCATGGAACCCTCTCTCAGAGAAAGTGAGAAGGGAAGAAAACCACAAACTAGTCTTTTTTTCAGCGAAGTTCAATCAATTTATGGAAGGGGCCATAAAGAGTCTGGTACTTGTGACAGCCTGAGAGAGGATTTCACAGCCCACAAGGACCCCTCTTGATATCAAGTTTAAAGAAATGACCAAAACTACAACTAAATATTTGGGGTGAGCTTTTGATTCCCCAGCTTTGTTAAAGGAGAGATGCTCAGGAGGACAGACAAGACCAAGCCAGTGGAAAAGGAGGAGAAGAAGGCATAGCCTTGCACCACAACAGCCATGCTACCGTCCCGTGTTGAATTGCTGACCTGGAGCACCTCCAGCTTCGGCAAAAGGACTTTAATTTCCAGGGCCAAGTGAAGTGCCTGGGATAAATCCCATCCTGTCCTCTTTCAAGGTCAGATGGGCAGGGAGAAATAGCGAGGGGTCCCAAGGAGATGCCACTCTCCAGCAAGTGCTTCTTGCCAGGAGGGACCTTGCAGGGCACACAAATGAGCTCGGCAAGCAAGCCAACACTGCCTGAGATACTCTGGAGCAGATTAGGTGCCTAATTAAAAAACAAACGTATTTCTTGTTCTCTCTCCCTCACCTGGTGCCTCTGGGAAGCCAAAATCCTGCAGTGCTTGGATGAAGGGGAAAAAAAACACCAGACTGAGAGGCAGCTAGAGAAAGATGAAATTCTGCCACAGAGATTAGCAACGGGAGAGCTTTTGTAGGTCACATCACGTCCATCATCCCTGGGCACACAGGCTGGCTCCACTCCAGCCTCCCAGGGGTGAGGGGCACGTGTACCCCCTTGCCTGGCGCCCAGCAGCAGCCCCGGCGCAGCCAACCCGCTCCCAGCGTGATGTGCTGTACTGTAAACAAGCTCAGGCAGATGGACAGACAGACAGAATGCCTGCATTAATCAAGTCCTCAGCTGTCCTGGGGCTCTCCAGCCACCCTCCGAATCACCCAGAGGGGACGTCACGCACCCACCCGGCTGGGAGGACAAGGGCTGCCTCCCCACCATCACCGGCAAGCCAGGCCACCTTCCCTTTCCCTCCTTGTTTCCACCTGGCACTGCTTTTATTTTACTTTCCCAAAGCCAGCCTGCCGCTTTGCCTCCCAGCTCCCATGCGCATGTGTCTCCCCTGCTCCCTCTCCCTGCCCTCCCTTCTCCGCTCCCGGCTGAGACCTCAATCTCTCCCCCGCCAGCTCGCTGCTGCAGCTCTCGCTCCCTTAATCCCAATGACCTTCTTGCACAAACGCGCCAGGCCCATGGGCAGCCATGGGATCAGCGTCACGGGAAGAGGGAGAGACCTTCCCATGACACCCCCGTTAGGCGCCTCTTTCCCCCTGCCCCCTTCCCCACGAATTACAGAGACAAAAACATTACAGGGAAAGCAGGCTGGGGGGCTGAGAGGATAAGGGTGAAACAGAGACCGACATCCAGCCCCTACAGCCGCTTCAACTCACCCCAGCATGGCCTGAGCCCAGCTCCCTCTGACCCACAGGAAAGCAATTCCAGGACTGCAGCATCCCCCCTCCCGGGTTCCCCCTGTGACCCCACATCCTGCTGCCTCCCTGCACCCACCATAAACGCACTGGCGTGGAAGAGTGAGAAGACAACCCACACCTGAGATGGAGACAGGGTCACCGTACAACCTGACTCACCCTTTTCCTCCCCATGGAAGAAACCCCAAACCAGCCTGCTCTCACCCCATATGAGCCTATATCCACACACGCAGATATATGTACATACAGCTGTACATCTGTGTGCACACATACATGTGGATATACACGGAGATTTATACATACAGAGATATATAAACCCAGAGACAGATCCCTATTTCCAAACATACCTGCATACGTACATAACAGAAATACAGCCATAAATGCTATGGAAGCGTATACGTACATATCTGTATGTGTACAGATCTAGGCTGTGTGGAGGGCATATTGACGGACACATGCATATTATATATGTCGATACATGCGCATACACATGCATATATAAAGCATATAATAATAAATATGTAATACATAACAGCATATGACGATAACAACATATAATAACATACGGTATGTAACATACAGCGTAACGAGTTTATATATATGTGTGTGTGTGTGTATGCAGGTGTGCAGGAAGGTCAGGGTCGGGACCGGTGCCGGCCGCCCGCCCCGCAGGGAGCCCCGCGCCCCCCGCAGCCCGGCGGGTCGCCCCCCGCCCCGGTGCCGGTGCCGGTGTCGGTGCCGCCCCCGGGGGCGGCGGGGCCTTACCCAGGAGACGAACCGCAGGATGGTCTGCGGCTGCCGGATGAAGGCCTGCGGGTCGAAGGCGCCGCCGGCTTTCCCCGCTCCGAAGGCGCCCCCGTCCATGGCGGCGCGGGGGTGGGCGGGAGGCAGGCGGGGGGCTCGCCGGGCTGCGCCGAGCCGCGCCGAGCCGAGCCGTGCCTGGCAGCCCGGCGGCGACGAGCCGCGCGCGCCCGCCCACGGGGACGCGCCGCGCCGGGAGCGCGCACCCACCCCTCCCCCCCGCCCCGCCGCGGCACCTGGCGAGGACAAATGCGGGGCCGAGCGGGCGGGGGCCGTGGGGCTGGAGGGTGCGGGCACTGCGGGGGGTGGGAACACCTCCCCGTACAAAGGCAGCCCGCCCCAGAGGGCAGCCCATCCTGGGGGAGGGATGGGGGCCATGCCGCTCCTGGCTTCTGTAGGGCCCAGCAGGGCCAGCCCCCCGCCTGCCCACACGCCCTGGTCGGCCCTAGTGAGGCCGCATCTGGGGCTGTGTCCAGTCCTGGGCTCCCCTGTACACAAGGAGCTACCGGAGAGGGTCCCGCAGAGACCTCAAAGATGATTTGGGGTCTGGAGCATGTATTGGAGGGAGAGACTGCGGGAGCTGGGCCTGCTTAGTCTAGAGAAGACAAGACTGAGAGGGGGTCTCATTATTGCATACAAATACCTCAAAGGTGGGTGGATGGTGCCAGACGCTTTTCAGTGGTGCCCAGCAGAGCAATGGCCATAAGCTTTTAAAACACAAGAAGTTTCACTTCAACATGAGGAAGAACTTCTTTACATTCAAGGTGGCAGAGCACTGGAACAGGCTGCCCAGGGAGGTCATGGAGCCTCCCTCTCTGGAGACATTCAAAACCCACCTGGATCCTTTCCTGTGTCACCTGCTCTAGGTATCCGTGCCAAAGGACTAGGTGATCTCCTGAGGTCCCTTCCAGCCCTAGCAATTCTGTCATTCTGTGTGTGATGCTACCCAACAGAGGCCCCCATAGAGTGGTAAGGCTGGGCCCTTGGGTGCAACCCAATATCCCAGAGGCCGGTTCCCTCACCAGATGCCTCCCCCTGGACAGAGAAGCCCGGTGAGCCTCAAAAACACATTGCAGCAAAGCCTTGGGCTCTCATTTCCAACATCCACCACCCTACCCGCACTGTGTCCCTGGGAGGGGGTGGGAAAAGGCCCTTTGTGAACGTGGGGAGTCCAGATTTTGGGGACGAAGGGATGTGTGGGGAGAAGCCTTCCAGCCCTGGGGGCAGTTCCAGCTGCTTGGCCCATGCTTTTTGTGCAGAGTGGCTGCATACCAGCAGTCTGCTGTCTGCTGCAGAGTCCCCGATAATCTGTATTAACAGAATTGAAATGGAAAACAAGCCCTTGGGTTGTGACATGGTTCCCTGAGCTCAGCAGTGGAAGCCTAAAATGTATAAGAGCTAAAGGCAAATGTATGGGGGAGATGGAAGAGCATTTAAAGCCCAACCCATGGGTACCCATTGGGAGTTGCACCCCAAAAAGTGAGCAGCCATCCCTCACCTTTTGTGGAGCTCCTTTTGAGGGGTGGGTTGGAGATAGAAGATGGGCATTCCTCCATCACATCCAGCCACAGAATTCTAGAATGGTTTGGGTTGGAAGCAACCTTAACGGTTATCTAGTCCAAATTCCCCTGCAATGAGCAGGGACATCTTCAACTAGATCAGCCTGCTCAGAGTCCTGTCCAACCTAACCTTGAATCTTTCTAGGGATGGAGCATCCCTGTTTTAGGAAGATGAGCTGCAGTGCCAGCACAGCTGGATCCTTAGCTCTCCAGTTCATTCTGGGTGCAGGAATCTCCCCACAGTGTTGTGTCCTGTAAGTCCCAGGAGATCCTGAGGGCAAACTGGGTGCCCTACGTGCAGGAGGCTCCAGATCAGCCAGCTCTGTGTCCCACTGATACGATTGCCTTGGGTTTGCATCGCCTTCCATACCATAGGCAATGGTGGATTAAGGCCCATGTTCATTATAATGACACAGATGAAATTTCATGAAATGAAATTTTGGAACTCCATTTCATGAAAGGAAATGAAACGAAAATTCACGGAATGACGTTTCAAAATTTCATGAAATTGAGTGAAATTTTGCGGTTTCATGAAATGCCGTTGAATGAAATGGGATGGAGTGAAATGCAATGAACATTATCCGTTGTGACCGGTGACCGTGCGCACCGAAGTTCCCCACAAGCCCCGCCGGGCGGTTGTCATACGTTGTTGTTGTTTTTCCGCGCATCGCTGCCCGCGCACCTTTGCGGCCGCGCTCGCCGCCCGTAGCGCCGCGCGCGCCGCCCGCCCTCTCGCGAGACCGGGGGCGGGGCGCTTATAAAGGCTGCGCGCGGCGCTGGCGGCCCTTCCGGCCCGGCGCGTGGACAAGATGGTGGGTGCTGCGGCCTCGGGCCCTGCCGCGCATCCCGCGGGCATCGCCGCCATCCCGGCCCCGGCCGCCGCGCGGCCCCGCGCCCGCCGCCCCCGGCGCCTGCGGGATGCCGTGCGGGGCTCATTTCGGGGCGTGGGCGAGGCGTTGCATGGGGCGGCCGGGCGGGCCTGTGCGGTGCCCGGCGGGGCGCAGGGTGTGGGTGGCGCGGGCGGCTGTGGGGGTATTGGGGGCCCCCTTTTTCTCCGGAGACCTCCCGTGGTTCTTGGGTTTTTGGGGCTTTAAACTTAAGGTGACTCGTGCCGAGGATTTTTTTCTTAATAAAGCCATGTTTATTTTTAGTTTTGTCTGTAGCTACACGGTATTTTTGTTTAATTCGGATGTGGGATTGGATGGTTAAACCTTTCTTAGGGCTGAGAGGTCTCCGGATGGAGTGCAGTCTTAACATGGGTCGGAGGCTGCAGGGTTGGTACTCGAGGAGAAAATCTTTGGAAAAAATACTGCGCTTCCACCCAGAGTGACTGACTCAAAGGTGGATGTTGAGATACTGGATTACTGCAGCTTTGCAAACTGAAGTTGTTTCTGTAATGCTTCTTTCGGTACTGATGCCCTGAAAGATGTGAAGCTGTGGGGTGGACTGAAATTCTGGTGGCATGGTGTGGCCGAATTGCAGCTTCTGTGGCTCCCTAGCTAGAGTGGCATCTTAAAGTAAGCTTGGAAGGGAAGGGGCTTTGAAGAAGTCTTGGACACACATAGTTGGGGCATGGGGATTACATTCCTGTAACGTAGTGGAAACCAGAAGCCCCATAGCTGATACTGGGAATTTTTAGAATGTGAAATATTTTGGATATATGTAATACTCATGTTTTAAGGCAAGGAGAGAGTTGGCCTTGGCCCTTGAGTGGGTGTAAGCAGGTCTCTGTAGCAAGCACTAAGTGCTGGTTTTCTCTCCACAGTCTCACCGCAAGTTCTCGGCCCCGAGGCACGGCTCCCTGGGCTTCCTGCCCCGCAAGCGCAGCAGCAGGCACAGGGGCAAGGTCAAGAGCTTTCCCAAAGATGACCCCAGCAAGCCTGTCCATCTCACCGCCTTCCTGGGGTACAAAGCTGGCATGACCCACATTGTCCGGGAAGTCGACAGACCTGGATCTAGTATGTATTCATGCTCCTCTCAGTAGAGGAGGTGGGTTTGGTCAGGAATGGCAACAGGTGGCCTGTTCAGTAGCAGCTCTGGATTTTGGTCCTAGCTTGACTTCACCCTGTTCCGAGTCCTTAGTAGGTGGTGTATTTCTGCTGTAGCTGCTAGTTTCGTTTTGCATGGTAACAAGCTCCTTGGGGTGGCTCTTCTGGATGGGGGGACACAAGTCAGTTGCCTTCAGTGATTTCTTGGAGATTGTCCAGCTGCCATCCATTTTGCCTGTCCAGCTTTGCTGACCTTTCTACTAAGCCAGCCTCGAAGTTTGGCAAGCCATTAAATTATGGTTTTAAAGCTGGTCACTTTACCCTGTATCATCTCTGTGAAAAGAACTGGAGTCATTTAACCTTTCATGTGAAGGACTTGGGAGTGAGAAAAAGCAGGTGGTGTTAGAGAGTTGCTGCTGGAATTAATTGTGCTGTATTTCTGTTTCCATTCAGAGGTGAACAAGAAGGAGGTGGTGGAGGCAGTCACTATTATAGAGACTCCTCCCATGGTCATTGTGGGCATCGTGGGATACGTGCAGACCCCTCGTGGTCTCCGTAGCTTCAAGACCATCTTTGCTGAGCACATCAGCGATGAGTGCAAGCGCCGCTTCTACAAGAACTGGTGAGAGAGCAGGGCCTTGGCTGGTCTCACGCCCTATGGTTCATATTTTTACTGCTGGCTTGCATGTGATCCTCCTTTTTGAGGAGGCTTTTCAGTAGTTAGGTTTTAGCTTTGATGGACTGGCTTAATTGTGGGATAGGCTGTAGGAATAGCTCCATGAGGGTGACAGCATAACATTAGGTAGTGCCCTTCTTGGTGTGGGTGCGGTGGCTTTGGGTTTGCCTGAGAGCTCCTCGACAGGCTACACATGATGATACTTCGACGGGCGGACATAAGGAAATCGCCTCTGGCGCTTGTTGTTGAGTGTCGAGTCCTGACTGTAGCCCTGTTTTCTCAGGAAAGGGGAAGACAGGTGTCACTTCTGATTGCCATTCCAGGCACCGCTGTTGTGATTGAAAATGTGCATTTGCCCGAGTGCGGCTCCAGCGTGTCTGGAGCTTCCAGCCTGTTTATGAACTTGGCAGGCTGAAAAGACGTCAGAGTGGAGCAATAAAGATCTCAAGGGTGTTTCAGTAACGACCTTGCTGTCGGGCACACAAGGGGGGGAAATTAACAGTGTTTTAAAGCAGATCACAGTCATCTCACAATTGCTTTAAAGATCTGTTTTTTTTCTCTTATTGTTTGACATCTGTCTACAGTCTTTTGTTTTCTGTAGTGTGAATGTTAATGTGCTTTGGAATTCATGGCAGCTCCGCTCAGCTTTGGCAATTTTGCCACTGTCTGATGAGCTCCAGGCTCCGCTTGCCAGTGGAAAAGAGTCATTAGAAGCTGGCAATGAGCCAAAGCCAACTGAGGTGGCAGCTCCTTCCGCTCATCCCCGCTTCTCTGGGGGTTGATGAAGGGCTTAGCCAAACCTTGTCTCTGCTCTGCTCCTGAAGGCACAAGTCCAAGAAGAAGGCCTTCACCAAGTACTGCAAGAAGTGGCAAGATGAGGAGGGCAAAAAGCAGTTGGAGAAAGATTTCAATAGCATGAAGAAGTACTGCCAGGTTATTAGAGTCATGGCTCACACTCAGGTAAGTGCCTGTGGGACTCAGGTGTGCTGGGAACAGCTGAGACAGCAAGCTTGAAACTTGATCCATCTCTGTAGGGAGATTTCTGCCCTCCCCTACAGCTCGATGCTGACTATTCAGCACATTACAAATTAATTCTCTACAGAGCTGTGCTCACAGGATGTTTGAGGAGCCTTGGCAACCACTGGCAATCGTTTGAAGGAGTGTCTAAAGGAGACTGAGCTGTAGTAAGAACTTTTTGGGCACAGTCCTTTGCTAATGCCATGTAGACCTGGACTCTTAATTCCAGCTACAAATAAAACCAGGCTGAACACTGAACTCAGGGGTTTGTGTGCTCAGCATCATTTTAGGCTGCATTCTGCACTCAGACTTCTGGTGGCTTGTCCTCCTCAGCGGGAGGATGTGTTCCACTGCGTGATGTGGTGGTATCTCCTCAGCTGTCAGTGCTCTGACAGACTTTCTTGGGAGATGAATTAAATCTTTTGAGTTGGCTTTAAGTACAGTAAGATGGCTAATTTTGCTAGAATTAATCTCCTGTAGTGGACAGTAGAGGTAGGGTTGCAACTTCTATTGATTCTCTCACCAGTTCCCTCTGTACTAAATACAGTAGAAGTAACTGCAAATGCAGTCCAGCCCAAAGTGGCCTTAAGTGTGGCAGGCTTTATCAAACAGAATGGTTTGGGTTGGAAGGGACCTTAGAGATCATCCAGTTCCAACCCCCCTGCTATGGGCAGGGACATCTTCCACTAGACCAGGTTGCTCAGGCCCCTTTGCAGCCTGACTGAACAGTTGTAGGGGGTGTGGCATCCAGAGCTTTTCTGGGCAACCCATGCCAGTGACTCACGACCCTCATAATAAAAATAATCTTTCTTGGGTCTGATATAAATCCACCCTGTTTCAGTTGAAAGCTATTGCCCCTTGTCTCTTGTCCTTCCTCAGTGGAATTTGGCTGATGGCTGTGGGGTTAGAGAACTCTGTGCTCCTGTGGGTAGCATATAAGTTCCAGGTGCAAAGACTTGCAAGCCACTGTACAACCTTCCTCCTTACTGTAGGGCTTTCTTTAAGTTTCAGATCTTGGAAAATTATATTAGAAAAGATGATTAGGCCAGGGCTAGGATACTGGGCTTATTAATTAATACTGAGTCCATTTCAGAAGAGCAGGAGTTGAATGTCATTCTCTCTGTGTTGCAGATGCGTTTGCTTCCCCTGAGACAGAAGAAGTCTCACCTGATGGAGATCCAGGTGAACGGAGGCACTGTTGCTGAGAAAGTGGATTGGGCCCGGGAGAAGCTGGAACAGCAGGTGCCTGTGTCAACGGTCTTTGGCCAGGATGAGATGATAGATGTCATTGGAGTCACCAAGGGCAAGGGATATAAAGGTAAACACGTGGAAGTCCTTCTCTTTGTGATAGGATACAGTTTTTAATGAAATCTTGGCCTTGAGTTTTTACAAGTGCATGTGCCAAGAGCTGAAGAGGTAAATCCATATTGCTGTCACAGTTCAATGATGAGACCATGGAATGAGCGCTGGGCACAGCGCCTGATACCCGTGAGGAGTCATTCCATGCTGCCTTCCTTCTGAGAACACAGCCCAGGGACACCAGGGAGGGAGCTTCACCGGGAAGTGTTGATTCCCGGGATGCTGGATCTGCGCTTGCCTTTTGCTGCCTGCGGACTGCAGCTTGAAAGGCGGCTTAAGCTGTGGTGACATCTCAGCTTGACAACACTTGTCATGGCTGCTTTGGTCCCTTGCAGGTGTCACTAGCCGTTGGCACACCAAGAAGCTGCCGCGCAAGACTCACCGGGGCCTGCGCAAGGTGGCCTGCATCGGTGCCTGGCACCCCGCCCGCGTGGCCTTCTCCGTGGCCCGTGCGGGCCAGAAGGGCTACCACCACCGCACCGAGATCAACAAGAAGGTTGGTGTCTCAGCTGCTGGGGAGGAATGAGAGCTGGCTGATGTCACTTGTTTTGTGACAGTGAGCAGAGTGGGCAGTTTTGCTTGGGGTGTTTTGCTCTGTTAGAATGTTGTTTTGGGGATCATGGCTGTGGTCTGTTAGGTTGAATAACTAAAATTCTTGTGTGGCCACGTGTTTTCAAAGTGCAACAGGCTGTTTCCTCTGAGCCTGTGTAGAATTCCTTGCATTTTATCTGATGACAGGCTCTTTCTCCTACTTTTTACTAAGTAGAATTTCTTTACTTTTTTAGATTTACAAGATTGGCCAAGGTTACCAAATCAAGGATGGAAAGCTGATCAAAAACAATGCGTCAACAGATTATGACTTGTCTGACAAGAGCATTAACCCTCTGGTGAGTTGCTGCAGCTCTGTGCAAAGAGTCTGCTTCTGAGCTGCAATCCTAAGAGGCAAATGGGTCTGGTATAAGTCACAAAAAGATTGAATGAAGAGCTCTTGAAATAAGTCGGCTGCTATTGGAGGTGGTGGTGTTTAATCAGTCTCAGTATTGACTTGTGTAACTTGGAAATTGCATTTGTTACATGGCAATAGGACAAAGATGTTACAAACCTTGAATGGTACTTGTAAAGTTACAAGGAATAATTTAGCAAGAAGAGCTTTTGCTGTTCTTTATAAAAGCCTTACAGCAAGAAGTAAATTGCTGCATCAAGAAACTTCACCAGTGAAAGGCAGTACTGGAAACAGGATTTCAGTGGATGTGGCAATGGCCAAGGCCCAGAAATGGTGTGGATCTGTAGGCAGATGTGACCACTGGTCCTGCTTGGTACAGAGCACTGACTATTCTCTCCTTGCTCAGGGAGGCTTTGTCCACTACGGTGAGGTGACCAATGACTTCATCATGGTGAAGGGCTGTGTTGTGGGGACCAAGAAGAGGGTCCTAACCCTGCGCAAGGTGAGTAGGGCAGCCTGCTGTCACATGGGCTGGAACAGTTTTAAGGAGCTGTGCTGCCTCTGGTGCAGAATTCTTGTGACTGTAAGGACACTGGCAGAGTGGGGCTCGTGCTGCTGGGAGCTGACCAGTCTTCAGCCTTGGAGGCCAAAGATGCAGGGTGGATGGCTTATTGTCAAGTGTTCCTTGCACATGGTAGCAGCTGAGGTCAGAGTGACTGAGGGGGCGTTACCCATGGAGGTGAGAAGAAGTAGCCAGTGTACTGGAGGCTGAAAGGGCTGTGCTGCTGCTGTATACTCACCTGACATCTCTCTTTTTAGTCCCTGCTTGTGCAGACCAAGCGCCGGGCCCTGGAGAAGATTGACTTGAAGTTCATTGACACAACCTCCAAATTTGGTCATGGCCGCTTCCAGACAGCTGAGGAGAAGAAGGCTTTCATGGTAAAGGCATTTCCTGGTACCTTTGTTGTGTACCACCGTGTTGTCTTTGAGCTCATGGCAGCTGATAGCTTGGCCTTTGGGCTGTCACGTAGCCAAAGTTTCTGTGGAACGGAAACTGCAGTCGAGAGGCCTCCTTCTGCCAACTTGGTTATAACTGCAGGGGGCCTGGGGTCTCACTTCCCCTGTGGCAACTCTTGGTGTCTGAGGAGGGTTGCCATGTTTGGGCACAAGTTGTTCAATGATGAAACGTGGAACAAGCACTGCTCCATATCCCCTTAAAGCAGCTCAGGGGGAGGGTCCTCACGGTGGCATTCCCAGCTCGTCACTTGCTGGAAAAAGTAGCCAGGAGCTCTGCGGGTGAGGCCCTGGCAGGAGCTTGGGGCCAAGCAGGAGCTTCCCCACCAGGTGGCACCAGCGTTGCTGCTCAGGCACATCCAGAGTCACCGGGTCAGCCCAGTGCGGCTGCGCCAGGTTTGGCTTCCCCCAGAACCTCTGGCTGTGGGGATGGGGCATAGGGTTTCCAATGGGTTTCAACATGGAGGGCTTTTTTTGCCTTGATTTCTTTACAGCTTTTGTGATTGGGATGTGATGTCTTTTGTGCAGACTGCTGTTTACATAGCTTGGTTTTTGTGGTTTTTTTTCAGGGACCACTCAAGAAGGATCGCATTGCAAAAGAGGAGACAGCCTAATGGGTGGAATGGTCCTGTGGCCCTGTGTGCTCTCAGACCAAAAAATAAATATTTTAAAGAAATGAACTTTGCCTCTTGGTATATACATTACTGTGTCAAGCCTGGTACTCTGACTGCAGGTTCTACATGTGCATCAAACCAAAGAAGCAAGTAAAGCTCTAGTTCATTGAGCATCCACCTTATAGTGGGGTTCCTCTAAAGAGAACGAAGCTGCTGTTGCTGGTTTTGGAGAGCAAAGATTGTGGGTCAGAGCAAGGCTTGTCTGGTTGTGTGAAATAGTAAATCAGCAGGAGCCCTAAATGTGTTTGCAGTTGCTGAGGTATTAGTCCACACGTCAATCCTCACTTGGGTGGACAGAGAGCTTTGAGTCAAATGGGTTTAGAAATAACCCACGCAGTTCAAACCGCTAAATTTTCGGTAGCTGGCAGATGCTGTTTGTTGCCATGGAAACCTTCCGATTTCTCTGTGGCAGGGGCTGTACAACCTGCACACTTTGCAAATGCAGTTTGTTGCTGTCCCTGAGAGCAGCAGAAGGCAGCAGGTAGTCTGAAAAATCCCAGCCTCACAAGAGCTGGCTATTCCTGAATGCACATAGTTTCCCTGCTGAAAGGCTACAGGAAGCAAGCCTGCCTGGGTGGGGAGGACGATCTGCATCCCACCCTCTGAGGAGGAGGGAGAGCTGTGAGTGCCGCTGGTGTTGTGTTACTGCCTGACTGAAAATACCCTGCTGGCTCCCGGGGAGATGGCTTGGTGTGTCCTTCACTGACCATAATTGGAGACATGGCAGCGATTGAGGCAGTAATTCCAGACTTTTGACACCAAAGTGTAGCACCGCCCTGAAATGGACCTGGGCTGGCCCTATTTGCTCTTAGCCGAAGAGGGGAAAGGTGGGATGTAGAGATTTTTTTCTTGTGGTGGTGCATGAGAGCCTTCTAAGAGTTAAAAGGTGGCAAGAAGGAGGAAAAACATTTACCTTGTTTCCCTAGAAACCAGACTGGATGACTGAAAGAGCTGCCTGGCTCCCTGTCAGCTTCATTTAACAAAGGAACCTGCTGGCTGATTTCAGCCAAGTGAAATAAGAGAGGTCTCACCTGCTAATTTTTTTCCCCCCTTCCTTACGAGTCTCAAATTGGCAGGTAGGTGGAGAAGAACCTTAAATTAGTATTCCTCTGATGCAGAAAAGTGGAATTCCCAACCTTCGTCCGTCCCAAGCCTGCAGGTTTATGGGCAGCTCTGAGGAGTGAGGTTTTTTCCCCCACCTGTTAGCCTTGGGTTGGCTTTTCACTTTTTAAAGCTGGCTAGGAAGGGTGTGGCTCTGAGCCAGCCCTGCCTGCTGCTGCTTCCATCTCACCAGTAAGATGCATCCAAGGGATTTGGGATTATCAGGATAAATGGATGTGTTGGGGGTGAGCATCCATGACAAACTATGGACTACCTTGATGAAAATCTCTAAAAGCACCTGATTTTACCATCCCTTATGGGAGCTCTGGAATGCTGCTGATTTTATTTTGAAGTGACATTGGCAGCAGAGGGAATTTTTAGTCACATTGGCACCTAAGTAGATGGAAGCAGTCGTTAAGGAATATCATTGTTGAAGATGCTCGGCCTGTGTCTGGCAGAGGGAGTTACTTTGTCTTGGAACCCAGTGCCAGACTTGGGTTTGTTTATTTTTGGAGCAATGGTTGCTGACTGATAAAACAGCGGATGGTGGGGGAAAAAAACCCACAAAAGCAGTTTCCTGGAATCCCGGGGACATCCAATGTCAGGAGATGGCGCTCCTTCCTCTGTAGACACTTGTCGCCGAGGGCTGGCTGGTGGGACTGGCCTGGAGAAAAGCCCTGCTTAGCCGGGACACCCGGGCTGTGTGAGTCCTCTCGACCCCTCTGAGGGCTTCCTGGGGAGCCCCACGGCACCACCCGGCTGCTTTGCTGGGGAGCTCCTGGGAACCTGTTTTGGGACGTCCCTGCCAAGCCCTGTGGGTGGGGAGTGGAGCCATGGGATACCAAGCTGGCTTTGGCAATGCCTCCTGCTCCTAAAACCTGGGTCCACCCTGCAACCCTCATCTCCCAGCCTTCCTGCTCCTGCAAAGCATGTGTCCTCTGTTTTGGGGACAATCCCCAGTGCAAGAGGCAGCAATTGTTGCAGGTCACACATTGGTCCAGCAGCTCCTGAGAGCCAAGAAATGTTTAAGGGTGACTTAGGCTTTTTTTCAAATGACTTTGAGCTTTTTCTTTTTGGCACTGTCATCTCATATCCTGCAGCTCCATGAATGCTGTGGTGGTGCTGCTTGAGTGCATCTTCTCTGCTCCAAAATGTCCAACAACATCCAAGTCCAGGCAGAAAAGATCCCACACTCCGGTGATGCTCAGACCAACCCGAGAGCCACAGGAGGACAGGGACAGCCCTGACCCTGCTGAAAAAACATCAGATGCCGTGGGAATGTGCCCTGTCCCAGCTGGTGGTGGGAGGGCTGCGGCTGGGAAGCGGGACTGGGTTTCACCCCCAGCACCCGGTGCTCCCCAGCTGCTGGCGGTGCAGGGGCTGGGACCCGGCACTCCCGGGTGGGGGCCACTTTTCCAGGAGCATCTGGCCCCAGCGCTGCCGCCTCTTTTCCTTGCCGAAGATGAAACGAGATGCAGCTGTGATGCTGGAGCAGAGACCTTAGAAGTGTGTAAGGATGCCTTGGGGGGAAAAAAATTGGGTTCAAGTTGGAGGTCTTGGCTCCCGCAGTGAGCTTCACAAGTGGCCCAGCTGACACCCTGCCTTCCCACCCTGGCCCCTGCCTTTGATCCCAGTGACAAGCAGGCAGCTTCAAGTATGCTCGATGGGGGAGAAGGGCTGACGAAGGTGCCCCGGGGGAGCCGTGGCCGGGTTCACGCACTGCCGCAGCTTTTCTGCCAGAGCAGCTCCGCCGGGCTGTTCTGAGGGCGGCATGTGTTTGATTTGCAGCCCCCCCAGCCTGAGGACTTCTTTTGTACCTGACAACGTGCTGGCTTCTCACCAACTCTTAGAAGTGCCTGTGGGACCTGGGGACATGGATGTGGTGGGGAGTGGTTCCCCACAGAGGAACTCCCAGCATGGGGCAAAGGGGTGGCAGGCAGCCCTGCTCCAGGACTGCAGCTCCCGGTACCAAGGCAAAGCCAAAGCTGAAGATCTCCCATTCCCAAGGCCTTCTTGCCATGGAGATGTCAGTAGCCCTGGTGCAGCACTGCTCCCTGGCTGGGCATGGGACTTACAGGAGCCCACATGAGTTTGGGGAAGTTTTTCTTTCCTTCCCCCAGCATGGTGCAGGAGAATCATGTGTTTCTGTGGCGACCAATGGGCAGACTGGGGAAGACTAAATTTATCTTCTACAGTCTCCCAACTTCCCCAACACACTGGGGCTGTCCTCCCTTCCTGGTAGGGACAGCCCCTGTGCCAGGGTCCCCTGGATGCCCAGGTGCCACCCAGCTCCCCACAAGCCCCAAAGCACTCCGATGTCAGGCAGCATGCTCGGTAGCATGTGGGGCATCAAATTCAAACCCAAGGACTGAATCAGGGAAAGACGTACACCCGGATCTGGCTTGGAGACCTAAGGGACACAGGGACAGCTCTCTGTCTCTGAGGCTGTCCACTGGGCTCAGGTATCACTTCACATCCAACTGCCACATCACAAGGCTTTTAAAATATGTATTTTTAAACTTCTTTATTGACACCAGTGGCAGTAGAGACTGAATTAAGCCAACAGGGGCCATTCCCGCTGGGCACAGCCATGCAGGCAGTCAGTGAGAGAAGCTACCCCCACATGTATCATTCCACAGGGATAATTCCCCCTCAGCTTTGTGGCTGGAGCTGTCTGCTGTGTGCTCTGCTCCTATCTGCTGCTGTATTTGAGGGGGATGGAAACCAAAGCTCATTATTCCCCTTGGGAATCAGCCAGCAACTGGGGCTCTGGGAGGCCGGGTCGGCGAGGAGCTGTTGATGATGGAGGTATTTATAATCTTTGTTTGGTTCCAGCAAGGCTGGACGCCCACTCCCGCTTCCCTCCATACAATAAGATCAAACAGCTCTGGGACATTTCCTTGCTCCTTGCAGATGAAATTCTTGCATCTGCCGACCTGCTCCGCCCTGCCTGGGGCTGTAGCCTCTTCCTTCGCTCGAAGACCTGGAGGGCTGCTGCTGCTGTTTCTTCTGCCCCAAAACTGGGGACTTGCTCATTTTTCCTGCCTCACTCCCCTCCATTTTCAGAGCTTATGGGCAAGGGGTACAGGACTAGGACTGTAGCACCTTCCCCACCTCAGCTTCATTCCCTCTCCCACTTCTGAAGGATCTCAGCTGTGTTTGATGGGTCACATGTGGGCTTTGCCCATGGATATCATTGCACCTGAGGCAAGAAAGCAGGAGTATGCTTGCCCATGGCAAGGGCAAGGTGCCTGGCAGGAGCACACATCTGTCCCACACATCCATGCTCTTCTTCAGTGGCTGGCCCTGGTGCCAAGCAGGGATAAGGAGAGGGTGAGGTCCTAGGAAGGCAGTACACCTGTGCTGGGCAGGTTGTCTGCATCACGGATGATGCGGAGGCAGGATGTACATCCTTGCTGTTGGAACCTCTTGCTGCTGGCCTCATCCCAGCCCAAGGCCCTCAGCCATGTAGCCGTATTGGGGATCTCATCAGACCCTTCCACCAAAGGCCATTTTGCTCTGGGGATCCCTCCCAGAGGCTGAGCAATGCGAGACCACCACCACCACCACTGCTGCCAGAGATGCAGGAGGGACAGTGTGCAGCACCTCTGGGGAGGTGACACAACACTGGCAAAGGCCAACCGTCTCCCAGGCTCTGCTTGAGGCAGAGTGGAATCATCCCCTGGCACCCAGCCACTGGCAAATACCAGCCCCGATTCACCTACCTCCTCTCCAAGAGAGGTTTTCCTGCCAGGCAGGAGCAGGCCCCAGGGATACCAGCCAGTTGGTTGAAGCTGTGGCTGGCCATACTCCAAGCCAAGCTGTGCTGTCCTGTCCATCTCCCAAGGAGGTTTCCATTCCCCTCTCCAAGCAGGAGTCTTCCCAGGTGTCCCCAGTATTGAGGGGCTGCTGGTGTGGCAGGGGAGCCTGGCTGTGGGCAGGAGACACAGCTGCTTTGCATGTCCCCCCTCACGGCACAGCTCATGCTCAATCTTTCAACAGGTCCCTGTGATCAAGGGGTAAATTATGGGTGTCAGGTTTGGGGCAGCCAAGAGGGGATTTTGGAAGGGGGAGGTGGCAGGGAGCAGCACGTGTGAGTGGCTGGAGAAGGACAGAGCAGAGTGGTCCACAGCTGGATTTTGGTACCTTCACAGCATCTCCTTGTGGAGCATGCCTGAGTTTCAGGCTGTGCTTGGAGGGCTAAAATGCACGTCATCCCCCACTTCGAGCCTTTGGCATCCCTTCTTCTTCAACCCAAGCCTTCATCCCAAAAGGAAACCCTTGGTACTGTCCCCCCATGCCTTCCTGCTCCTCCTCCTTGCCCCCAGGGTGCTGAGCTGGGTCTCTGCGGTGCGGAGCGTGGGATGCGTGCCAGAGGAAACAGCGGAGACGGCGGCGGGGCAGGGACCCAGGTGTGAACCCACACAGGTAGCAGGGCTGTGACTCAGCCATCCGAGAGAAAGCGCCGCGGTGCCCCAGCTGTCGGCACGGCCGGGGCCGGGAGGGCTCCGGCGGGGAAACCAGACACACCACTGGCCTCACTGCTCACCGGCGTTTTGCTCCAGCAGCCGTGCTTGGCTGCCCTGGGGCTGCTGGGGTGCAGGACCACTGAGCTTTCAAATTCAGCTCATTTCATTTCCATGGGAAAAAGCACCTCTTTCCCCTGGAGACCCAAGAGACACAAGTACCCCAAAGATTTTCCACCCCTGCATCCAGCCTAGTGTCAGAATCTGATGGGGTCCAACCATGGAGACCCTTTCTCCTTGCAGGCGACCTTCCCTGCTCCTTCTCTTCCTCTGCAAAGAGTTAAATCTCTCTCCAATTCAGCACCTTTTCCCCTCCCTCCTGCCCCCGGGATAATGTTTAACCGAGCTCATTGCTAATTAAATATTGATGACCTCAGGCAGGTTTTGTTATCGTCTGGAAACACCTGATGCATGTGTCACCAGAAAGAGTTTTTCTTGTCTCAAGTACACCGGCAATCCTTGAACTCATGTTGGCTTTTCCCTTCCCACCCCGCCGGCCGCCCCTGCCCATGGGCACCGAGGCTTTGCTGGCAACCGAGCCACTCCGACTGGTGTGGGCTTGTTGTAGCCACTCCTAATGGCAGGGGACAGACACGGTGGGAAGGAAAGTTTTATTCCTCCTTTCCTTTCCCAAAGCATGGCCACTGCTGCCCACCACCCACAACCGAACAAGCTCAGCTTGAACTTGGTGGACTTTGATCTTCTTGGGCTGAGTCTGTTCTTTCCCAACTCCAGTGAGTATGGGGATGACCCTGCTTGGAGTTTGGCTCTCCAAAATATCTCCTGGGATTTCCCAGGGGAGCAGTGAAGTCCCACAAGGAAAACTCATGATTCCTTCTTCCCCTGTCCCTGAGGGCAGAATTGGAGCAACACTGCCAGGATGAGCAGGCAGGAGCCAAACCCCTTAAAGGCTGCAATGGAGAATGGGATAGGAAAAAAAGGGAGCAATAGAGAAAGACAGTGAGAAAAGGGAGGCTGTGTAGGGGTTGGAGATGTTCTGGGAAGGGAGTGTGAGTACATTTTAGGCAAGATGGACTTTTACAAGGCAGAGCCATATCCTAGATGGGTTTGGGACAGCTGTCCCCCCAAGCTGGATGTGTGGAAGTAGAGGGGACTCCTCAGGAACTGCACAGCAGATGGGCTTTCCTGCCAAGTCCACCAGCCTTGTGAACAGCCTCTGAACCTTTCTGTTCAAGAAGGTCTCTCAGCCCTGCAAAAATTCTTGGGGGTGGTTTTCTTTGTGGAGAGGAGCAGAGCCTTTGCTGACATCATTTTCACACTCTGCGGTATAAATAGCCAACCTGAAAAACAAAGGAAAACTCCCCATGAAGACCATGTAAGGCAGAGCTACAGTTGCACATTTATTTATTCGCTCGCCGTAGCTATTTCCTGCCTCTGTTGGTCAGAGACCTCCTGTGTTGGCCAAAAATCAGATTTCCTCCCTTGCCAGGAATTTATGGATCAGCAGCACTGATGGTAACGAGGGAATTACAACCCCCTGGCCCTGACAGGACAAACTCCTGTCTACAGTTGGCCTCGGTCCCACCAGTTGCTCCAAGGCCTAGCACATCTGCTGAGCATCTACAGGGTAGGGCAGTGGTGATCTCCCCTTGGAACAGTCAAGATCAGGGCTGAGGCTGGAAGGTTCAGTAAGGCTGGAGGAATCAGCAAGGCTGGAGGCAGTACCTTGCTCCCTCCAGCAGCTCTGCAAGGCTGGTCTTTGCTGGATGTTGCATCAGGCAGGACTTCTTCAATCTCTAGGACCTCTCTTGGGTTGCACCCCCTCCAAGCCACCCAGAGCCGCAGTGGGAAGCAGATGCCGTGTTAGAGTGGGGCACACTGGAAAGGTTTCCAGGCCATAGAGCCAGGGGAGTGTCACTAGGGCACACCCAGAGCCGGTTTTTGCTGTCCCCCAGTCTGCAGGTCCCTGCCGTGCGAGGCAAAGGGAGCACTCGGTCAGGGACGAGCGCAGCACCTGGGAGGGGGAGGGCGGTGCAGACACGGACCCGGCTCGTTCAACAAGCTGGAGCGTGGCTGCAGATGCACCTTCTCCAGGCTCCAGCTGCGCTCCGGCTCTGCAGCTCCTTCCCAGTGCTTGTTGCTGCCTCCAGACCTGCCAGCAGATCAGTCTCTGCATGTGCTTCCTCGCTCGCTCCAGGCACCATCAGCCAGGCCCGCTCCAGCCCCTTCTTCCCTTGCCCCATCTGTGCTGGCCAGCTCTGCTGGGAGGGCAGCAGCTCCTCGGCAGGAAGCGGTGGCCAGCAGCTGGGGATGGGACCTCCTTCAGAAGATCCAGGCAAACATTTTGGGCCATGGGTGAGGGTTCCCTGAATTTCAGACCTCCATGTGGGATGCTAAGCAATCCCAGCTCTCATTTGGGCATGCCTGGGGTGGAGGAGTGGATGCACTGATCCAGGACTGCTGGTGCATGGGAGCAGGTGTCTGCAGGCATTAGCTCCCTCGGTGCTGCCTCCAGCTCTGCTCATGGATGAGGACAGATTGCAATTACCCTTGTCTGCTCCCCAAAAATGCTCTGTCCCCTGGGAAATGGAGCTGGGTTGGCAAGGGAGAGCACGGCATGGTACCTTGTTGCTCTGCTGACCGCTGATGGGGACAGGAGCTGGGAACAGTGGGGACAGTGAGTGTCAGAACTGCTTTGCCTGGCCACCGTGGCCAAGGTGTGGGGATGGAAGGACCTGCTGGCATGGAGTAGTTCCCCGTTCTGGCTGCTCGCTCCCCTGCCTGAAATCCCCCCTGTGCACGAATAGCCCCAGGGGCAGGGATGAGGGGGGTGCCAAAGGTTGGTGTGAGCTGTTTGGAGGTCTGACTCTAGGGAGGGTCCCATCCAGAGGACTGTCTCCTTGGTCATTGTTATCAGGATAATTCTCCAGCCGCTCGAATCCTGTTTTTGTGCTGGTGTTGCCTGGCTCTACGGGAGTGAGGGGGGAGAAACACAGGAAACGGTAGCGACGGAAGCAGAATCATCTCCTGGAGGGAGCGAAGAGCTGCTGACGCCACTGAGGGGAACAAAGAGATTCAGAAGGAGTTACACATGGGCTTGTGCTGGAGACAGCCCAGACAAGTCGCCTCAGTCCCAGCTTACGGCACACCTCACGCCCTTCCAGCACGCTGCACCTCCATCTCCCCCAGCCCAACCCCCTGCACTGAGTTCTGGGGTGCAAAGAGGCCTCGGGGGGACCCCAGGTGAGGAGAGGAGACAGCTGTGAACTAATGCTGCCAGTTGTTCTTGGCATGGAGAAGCCCTGGAGAGGGGGAATGTCCTCTGCTCTAGCCCCAGCTGCTGCAGAAGCTTTGGCTGGTGCGGTGGAGCAAGAGTGGCCACGGGAACAGCACAGCATGCGGTGGCAGCGTGGGCGCCAGCCTCGCTGCTGCCTCAAGGCTCTCCCCGCCAGCTCCCCCGAATGCCAGGGGGCTGTCCCCACGCCTTGCACGCACAACGGGCCCTCTATCCCCCAGGCACAAAAGGAAACTCTGAGTAAAAAGGTCAGAGGGCCTGGCATCCATCTGACCCAGGGTCAGGAGGAGCATGCAATCCCCTGCTTGGCAAAGTCACAAGCTGCCCCTGTCCTCATCCCCACCCAAGGCACCTTTCAGGTCCTAAGGAAGCCCCCATGTGCTTCCTCTCTCAAAGGCACAGCTCAGGAGCGTTGCATCCCAAGTGCCAAGGGATCTTCCGTGTAGCTCTGGGGCAGGAAATCCACTCTCCCAGAACGGAGCAAAGCCCTTGGGTCTCCTAGCTGCTGGCCCTGTGGGGTGCAAATGCCCAGCCAGGCTGGGCTGGGGAGCTCTCTAAGTCCTGGCCTTGAGTGTGGCAGTGGAGTGTGATGACAGTGAACATAGCCTTCACCTCAATGCACTTGTGCCAAGGCAATTCCCCCCATCCAGCCCCCATATCCCTAATTCCAAGAAGAGGACATGTACCAAAACTGCAAGTAATGAAGACACATTTTCTGTTACAAGGGGCAGCATTCACGTCTTAGATCCTTCTGTGGCTGAGGAGTAAGAGCCCATCCCAGCCCCATCAGATGTAGACCCCCCTCCCTTCCATAACCCCATCCCCATGGCATGTGCACTGCCTGCTCCAGAGCCAGGGAGGAGGACTTCCCCCGTCAGTGATGCCATGAGGTTGGCTGGTGCTGTGGGACACTGGGAACCATGGAACCATTTGGTGCAGCACTGCTGAGGGAAGCTTACAGCACCCCTACCCTGCTGCCTGCGGAAAGGGCAGCACAGCCAGGATGCTGCTGTTGCCAGGAGTGCCTCTAATCCCCAAGGTCTGCCTTCATGAGCAGTGTTTGTGGCTGGAACATAAGCGTCAAAATATCATCAGTCCCTTATCTGCAACATATCTGGGTCCTTTTGGTACCTACCCAGCCTCCAAAAATAGCCTAGCAGAGAAAAAGAATATATTCCTAAAATAGCACCACTGCTTGGGCTCGCCCATGCTGGAGCTGACACCTGGTTAAGTGCCCACTGCAGCTTTGCAGGGAGATTTCAGATCTGTTCTCCTGCGCTTTCCCAGCCTAAAATAGCAGCCACACCTCTCTGCACTGGGAGGCTGGCAGGTGCTTTCCAACTTTTGCCCAAAGCAGTGCCAGCTGCTGCCTGGCTGCCCTGTGCCACTGCAGGGCACCGCCCTTGGCTGGCCTGTGTAAGCCCCAGGCAGTGCCCACACTGCTCACACATCCCCCGGCGGGGCAGGGAGGTGTGTGAAGCCCTGGAGCACGGCAAGGGCCAGGTGAGTCACCCCTAGGGATGCAGCCAGCATGTGGGAGGAGAGGGCTGCCTGCCTCTCCTGAAAAGGAGAGCTGCTGAGGAGGAGGAAGCTGGGAGGAAGGAAGGCCTTGTTTGTCTGTTCCCAGAGCAGTGCAGGAACTGCTATATGAGGAATTACCTGACCTCAAATCTCCAGATGCTTTTCACTAACTTCCTCATTTGAGCCTCCCCCAGCTCCTGCAATCTCGCCCTGTGCTCTGCTGCTGCCTCCCCTGAGCTACCCCAGCACTGGCAGCTGGTTTCCTCCAGGCTGCAAGGACCCTTCCGCCTCCTCATGCTCCGAATTTATCCACACCTGCTCTTCCTCCTGGATGGACCACATTCACTCTGCATATGGGAATCCAGAAGCCCAGCTCTGCCAGGCAGGCAGGGCTTGGCCACCTGGAAAGGCAGGGAAAGCCATGGTGAGTGGGTGGTTCATGAGCTTCCAGTTACAGGGAGGATGCTGCAGGTGTGGGGCATCCTGTGGGATGCTCTGTGGGACCCAGGTGGGAAACTGGGGGCTCAGGATGTAGGAAATCGATGCTCTGCATCTATCACTGGCATATGCTGGCCTTTCACACACGTTCTGATCCTACATACCTTGTGCTGCTCCCTGTGCAGCCCCTGCCTCATGCAGTGTCACACAGCCAGACTGCTCGGCATCCGTGAGGGATGAGGGGATAAACCTGTGACCCACAGGTTTCGTGCTCTTTGGAGACTATTGCTTCCTCTCTTGCCCAGCCCTTTAGAAGGTCTGGGCAAAGATGTTTATGCAGAATACAAAAGGTTTAAGCATGTGTGTTGGATTCTGAGGGATGGAGCCCAGCGTGGGATAAATGCCGATCTGGGAGCAGGATCCAGCACTGCTGCTCTTCATACTGAACAGTGTTTCCTGGGGCAAGTGGTGGAGGAGGGGTGAGGTTCAGGAGGGCTGGGAATCACAAAGCTAAGGTGCTCCCAGGGAGTAGGATGTAGTCAGGGGCTGAGGTGTGTCAGAGAGCAGGGATGGAGGCACATGTTACTGCAGAACAAACTGGGGACTGCCACGTGTGTCCAGGATCAGGGCTGAGAAAGGACACATGGAAGGGTGTGCAGAGGAAGGGGAGATCAGCAATGCCATGTGCTGAATGGAGTAGAGCAGGGATCTGTTTGGATCAGGGAAGACTTCTCTTTCAGGGATCATGCTGGGAATTGAGTAGGTGCTCAGAGTACCTCCCAGGACAGAGGTACCCAAAAGCAAGATTGAGGGATAGAGGGCAGTGGAAATGGATTGCTGAAGTATGTGAGGGAGAGCTGGGAAGGCAGGGAATGGCAAAACCTTTGTTTTCCTCCAGGGAGGATCTGTTCAACTGCAGACTCTCCAGTTCTTTGCAACCTCATAGCACCCCACCAACCCATGGATAAATTAGGGTCTGAGACCTTCCAGCCTGGGGCAGGAAAGGGAGATACGAGTCAAAACAACAAAAACAGCACTCTGAGGAGGCTAATTTCAAGGTTGGGACGGATCTTCTGAAATAACAGGTTATTTCTAGGCCTAGGAAATGAACCAAGTAGCCCACAGGCCCAGAAGGAACCATGGGGAGCTCTCACGGTCTCATACCTCTGCATTCAACACCCCGTTGTGCAAGCTGAGGTCACTAGTCATTGCAGAGGACAGGAACTCAGAGAGAGGAAGAGGGGACAGGATGCTTGGCCAAAATACCTTAAGAAATGATGTTAAGGATATCCCCTCTCCTCCAGAGCCAAGATGTGACCGTACCTCCCCAGGGCTCCATGGAGAGCAATGGTGAGAGGGTCACTTGCAGCAGGAGAGGTTGCTCCAAACCTCTCCCCAGCTCCATCACTCTTCCTGGCCTTCCTCTGACTACAGGTTCCCCCGTCCCTTTTTTTTTTTCATTTCAACATGAGAAGCAGCAAATGAAACCTTCCAAGCCCAAGTAAACAGGATAAACATGAGTCAAGACTGAGCAGGGACTGATGTAATGGCAGTGGCATGAGATTGCTGATCTGGGAGAAGCCATAGCGACAATGTGACAGGTTTTAGGGGTTTGGAAGAGCAAACAGACTTGTGCTGCTGCAGCAGGAGAAGCAGAAGCCAGCCTGAACATCACATTGAACCCTTCAAGCACAATAGCCTGTCCAATTCCACTGCCCATCTGAACAAGAGTTTGCCATTGCTCAAGTAAGCTGTTAACCCCAGCAGTGATTTCCTGGGGAGGTGGGGGAAGCCCTGCCAGCACAGGGATCAGAAGTCCTGAGGGGCCATGCCCATGCTTCTTGGCCTGCCTCTGTCTAGCAGAAAAGTTACGGCTGAAGGACTCAGTCGCCTCAGGCAGGGAAGGTGGTACAGCCCCTTAGGGTCCCTTCAGTCACCCGATAGACAAATGTGACCGTTTGAACCTTAAAATCCTCAGCAGAGCCCTGTGGAATGCTGATGGTTATCCAAAGAGAGGGGGCTGTGGTCATGAGCAAGAATGTGGCAGAACTCGAGGAGAGATGCACAGCTTTACTGGTTCCTGGGAAAGGAAGCCACCATCTGCTATCAGAAAGAGGAAGTGATGGAAGAGCAATTTCATTAGATAATCTCTCTAATTAAGACAGGTGACAGGATACAAATTTCCCTCCTGGAGAGACCTTTGTGGAGACCTCAAGCAAAGATGCTTCTGACCTTGTCCTTCCAGTCAAGGCCAAGTGCCAAAGCGAGAAGGGAAGCTGCGGGTCCCCAGCACCCTCTTTGCTGCTCCCCAGTGCCTGAGCCCCTCTGGGTTCTGGGATCGCTCTGCAGGCCTGGCTGGGGATGCTGGGAACTGGTAGCCAGACCAAACCAAAGTGTCCCATATCTAGGACAGAGAGATCCCACAGCACCAGGCTATGAGCAAACCTGCCTTCCTTTGCCGGTCAACATCTGCTGAAGGCCCTTACTCAGGCTGTGCATAATCCTGGCAGCTGCGTCATTCTTCCCCTCTACCCAACCCCCTTTTTCCCCTGAAGAAATTTCTACGAGATTTTTTTTTAATTGGCTTTGTCTGTTTGATCCCTAGTTCCTATCCAGGCCAAACAAGGAATGCATCTTACTGGAGACAGGATAGAGGACTCTTGGAGTTAATAGTTTTCTCCATTGTCTTTCAAATGTGTGCTGAGATGTCCGTAGCTGGGGGACCCATTGTGCTGCCTTCCTGCTTGTTTTTCCAACAGTCTCCAGTGAATAAAAGCAATGCAGAGCTTGTAATACACTTTCCATGACCTCTAATCTTGTGTACGATCTATCTCAATTGCCAGGTCGAATACAGCATTCATTAGCAGTGGTTCCACCTCCATCTCATCTACTTCTCCAAAACCCAGCCCCAAGCTATCCCTGGCTGGCTGCAGTTTCCCTTGTCTGCACCACCATCTCCACTGCTCTCATCCATACCTTCTTGTCCCTCCTCCCTTCTTTCTGCTCTCCAAAGTCGTGTGTCCTCCCCCCTTGCCCTGAGCATTTGGTCTCTGGAGGTGCTGGCAGAGGGGTGGCTGTGGCAGGGAAGTGACAGATCCTGGTGAAGGAATGCCTGCACCTTCAGGAACGTACATCCTGGGGACCATCCTACCTCCCCATGCCATCACGAGTGGATTGAGGTGATGCCATGGGGTGATGCCATGGGGTGATGCTGGGTTACCAGCACTGGCAGCACAACAGGGAGCCAAAGCAATGGCTGGACAGGACTTCAGGGCAGACAAAGGCTCTGGGTTTGCCTTCCCACCCTGGCTATGAACTCACTCTGCCGCGTGGGCTTGATGAGATTCCCAGACACACAGGCACACAATGCAGCAGGGAAACCCTGTTCTCCTGCCATTATTTTGCATGGCTTCTCTGGGAATGTTTGCCCTTCCTACCACTTTCCTGTGGTGCCGGAAGCCCTCAGGTGTCCCTCAGCTAGGACAGCCACCTGGCCTTTAAGGATGAGTCACCCTCTCTTCCCGTGTTCTCCTCAGCCTTCCCTTTGGCAAGGACTGGCAAAAACCAGCAGGAATGAATCAGAGGCCAGGGTGGCTGAGGGACCAGAAGCCCATCCCTGGGCGTCCGGGCATATGTGTCCCAGCTGCAGCACCACAGGGGACTGGGCATTACCCACCACTGAGTGACAAGGACTGGTGATCCCAGGGGACAGAGGAATCTCCAACTCATCTCACTGGAAGCTGTTCTTAAGGAGTCCCTTCCTAAAAGGATTGAATTCAACTTGTAATCTTTTCCAGCACCAAAGGGACATTCCCAGAGCTTCCTCTGGACAGAGCAAGGATCCCTCTCCTGCTCTAAAGATTTGTGCCCAGGTCAAGGATAGAACACCAGCTTCATGCTTTGGTCTTCTTTTTCCATCACCCAGGCTTTTCTCTTTGTTTTTTTCCCTCTCATTTGCTTCTTCATGCTAATGGGTAGACCCTGGCCTGGATCTCTGTGCCCACCTGGAGCTGACAGGATATCCCTCTCAAGCTGCCAGACTCAATGACCAATGCTCCTGCTGTTGTCAGGGGGGTGTAGGCAGGAAGGTGTGGGGCTGGGGCACCACCGCAGCCCAGATCTCTAGCCAAACTTTGTCAGTCACATCTGCTAAGGAGGCAAGTCCTGTCTTGCTCTGGGATTCCCAAGCACTGCGCAGCTGAGCCTCTCTTCAGAGAACTGGCAATGGGCTGAGCCTCACTGGGCCTGACTGCTTGCAAGTCTCCCATCTTCTTCCCACTTCCCAGGGATCCGGTAACGTGCTTGTACCTCACTGTGCCACATTGCTAGGATTGGTCACTGGAGGCACCACAGCCACAAAAACATGGTCTGGGGAAAAGGCTCAGCAAGCAAGATTTTCTGGGCTGTGTCATGCAGGGGACAAGGGGATTGGACCAAGCAGTGAGGGCAATTGTCTTTGGGTTTAGAAAAGGCAGCTGGAAATTAGCCTTTCCTTCTGGAGATTGCTCCCATAGTTACAGAAAGGACTTATGGTTTGGTAGTGCTGCTCCTCCGTGCCGCCCTTGCCAGAGCTCTGCTCAGTTCAAGCCCATCACATCTGTGGGGGCAGGAGATAGACCCAGGGCCTCTGAGAATTCAGGTCATGGCCTGGCCATGCAAAGCCTGCACAGCCCAGGCTGGGAATGGCATGGGCAGGCATTCAGAGGCTTCCTGCTCCCTCTCAGGAAGGTAGGGCCTGTGCTGTGAAACACTACCCAAATATTCTGCCACTTCTATCAGCCTTGGCTTCACTGCCCATAATCTTGCTCCCCTTTTCCGAATTGCTCCTCAGGTTACAGCTACTGATGTAAATCAATGGGATGTCATGCAAGCAGACTCGAGGACACAGGTCAGATGGTGGGGAAGGAGAGGGGCCATGGCTGGACTGCTCCTGCGGAACCCACCAGAGACAGCGGCAGCCGTGGGTCCAGGGGGCCCCAGGGGGATGGGTCCAGGGGTGGCTACCCCTTCTGCTGCAGCTCAGCATCCAGTAAGCTGCCCAAGACTCACATTATCTCTGATGAAAGGCAAACAAAAAGGGGAAAGTGAGAAGGAGTTCCTCATCTGAGAGGGCTCTTATCACCTTTCCGCTTCCCTCCCCCTGGAGAGATAGGGCAGCAGCTCAATGCTCTGTTGTTCCTCAGGGGGCCTCTCCTCCCCTACTCCCCTCCCCTGGGGATGTGATGGGGGCTCCCAGCCCGCAGCTCGACAGACACCCTTAGGCACACACTCCCTGCCATGTCTGAACCTCTGTGCTTACCTGAGTGTCCGCCACAGCACCTCTGGGCTTTGCAAACCTCATCCCACACGCCAACGACCCCCCAGCTAATTGAGAACCTTTTGCTTTGCTTTGGCAGTACCGTGGTTTGGTGCTGCTCCCAGCGCACACTCAGCTGGGTGGCCAGAACAGACGATGCCTGCTGGCCCCAGCCACATGACGGTGACATAGCTCACTTGATCAGCAACAGGTAGCTGAGGCTGAGGAATAAAGCTCAGGCTCTTATCAGCCCTGCAGCGAGTCGAAGGGTGCTTACACAGTGACCTAAAGCAATTAACCCTCTGACAGAAGCACAGCGGGTCAAGCTCGCTGGCTGAGGACAGGAGGAGGCAGTGGCGGGTGGTTGGATGCCCCTGCAGCAGTGAGGTCCTCAGGGCAGGCAGAAGAGCTGAAATAGTCCCTGACACCACATGAGGGAGAGGCAGGCATGAAAGGGACCCATATTCCATTCTGGCAGAGGCAGGACAAAATGCTGGTCAACATCATCATGAAATCTCAAGGCCCCTTCCACCCATCCCTGTAAGAAGAGCACTTGGGAAAGATTTTATGCAGCACGCCAGCTGCCAGAAATGGCGAAGCTATTGATCATCAGGTTACAGAGTGGTGGCATAAAATCATGTGAATCCAAAGAGTGAACAGATGGCCAGCCTGAGCGGGGATGAAATTATTTTGTAGCAGATCTGACAAGCAGCTCAATTCAGCGTTAGTGCAAGAACCGGATTTGATTTGGCAGAGAAGACAGGGTGCTTGCAAGGCTTGGTAGTGCCACTTTTATTCAGTTCTCAGATTTTTCTTCATCCTGAGGTTGTTTCTCTTGAGTTGGGGGTACACTCACAGCTCACTCAGCTGTGGTTTGATGTAGTTGCCCAAATATTGGTTTCCAGTTTCATTTTAGATGCAGTAGTGTATCCTGCCTGGCCTCCAGCTGCTATTCCAGACAGTCTTGGGCTCCAGTAACTTCCATGGCAGGTCTGCCAGCCCCCTTCATGTGTCTCAGATACTCTATGACATCTCAAATGACTCTAAACCACTTCATTTTGGCAACAGGATCCCAGGATTATGAATACACAGAAGAAAATATTGCTTAATTTTCATCCTTTTCTGACAGTGCCTTGGGGATTTTAGGTAGGCAAACCTCCAATGAAGTGATCATAAATCAATCAAAATAAAAGGGTCTGTTCAGCACAGGGGTGGGGGAGAAAATCTTTCTAGAGCCAAAGTCAAAGAAAGTGGAAACATTTTTCCACTCTTTTCCCATGTTGGATATTGCAAAGGACCCTGTTCTTGGTCACCGAGGTCTCTCAAAGAAACGTGTCTCTGAAGGACTTGAGAGTTTAGAAATGCCCGTGGCCAATATGGTGATTTGGAATAAAATTGATCAGAAATCATAACTGGAGTCTGAAGGAGATATCAGCCAAACCCCAATAACTACAGCCCCCAGGGCTCCTGGCAGAGTCAGGCCCGGGGAAGGCAGAGGGACACGCGTAGCTGAGAACAGCCTGCTCAGAGCTGCCTCATTTTGGTACTGCTACAGGAGAATCCCTGGGAAAGTCCCCTGATTTTTCGTTGAACGGGAGACAGTGCCAATGTACAGAAGCCTGGCAGAGCACAAGGGCAGGTTCAAGCAGGTTCAGCCAGGGGCAGTCGGGCTCTGGAGGCTTTACCAGCTCCGTGCAAGCAGAGAACTCTGCAGTCCCGGGGTCTCCCGCTGGCAGCACGCTTTGGTGGACCTCCTTCTGCAGGCAGAGTTTGGAAGAGTGGCTTTGCCTTCCCTCCTTGTTCTTTATTCCCCTGGCTTGCAGAGGAAGCATATGGAGAGTGTTGGGAGGCTATAGTTTGTGAAGAAGGATCCCAAAGCAGAGGTGCTTCCTGGAGACTTGCAGGCATATCCAGGGGCACAGCGAGGTTCCACAGGGTCTGGGGCAAAACCCAGGTCTGTGATCTTTCCTAAATGAGGATGTCTCATAACTTAACGAGCCAGCCTCTTTCAAGAGGTACCCAGGGGCAAACTGCTCTCACTTTTCTTTCTCCCTGACTGCCGCCCTGCCCACCCTCCAGCTCATCCTGGGCATGTTAAATGAATTAAAATTAAACGCATCTCTAATTTATCTCCATTCTATTCTCCCTGGAGAATGGTTGTCCCAGGGTGATCCCTCCGATAATGAGAACTGCTTTCGAAAATTAAAAAATACTTGTTACAGAAACCCCAAAACCAAATGCCTTGAGATTAACTGAGGAGGCTAAAAACCCCAGTGAATGCAAATTTGCAGAGATTAGCAGCTGTTCAAATGCAAGATGATCACCCAATGGCATATGCTTCCAGAGCATTGACTAAAACCCTACAGAACTATGAATAGATTAGGAAAAAATGCTGGCAATTGCTTTGACTTTGTGAGTGGTTTCATGGATATCCTCGCAGGAATTGGTGAGGCAGACACCCATTCTGGACTGGTGAACCCTGTGTTTCAGAAACCAGGGTGGGACTCATGACCCAGACATCTGAACGTGAAATTGGAGGAATATTTGTTACTGAAATTCCAGTGTGTTTTCCAGAGAGCTGGGATGAGGGGAAAGGAAATGACTGCCAGAATGGCTCCAGCCCCGCTTTCTTTGTGAAGCTTCAGAAAGAAGCACAAATGACCCAATGTTAACAGGCCAGGGAGCGAAGGTCTTGCTCAACAGGCGCAAAAATCCTTGGCACTATGAACGTAGCACTTCATTGGGATGATAAAGGTGTTGAAGGTGATGGGATCCAGTGCAGAGGACATTCCTTCACTATGTGACACAGCAGGAGGTCAGACACAGTAAATCACGGCACTTGTCTGGGGACTGAGACGTGTAAGAGGAGATCAGGCGATGTCGGCTGTAGGTGTGGTGCTAAAGTCATTAAAGTGCTGCAAGCGCTTCGCACAAGATGGGAAGAAGAGAATAGCACAGCCAGCTATGGGAAAAGCGGATTGCCAAGGAAAGCCCTGAGCTTCATGGTGCTAGATATTTCCCAACAAGGGTCCAGGTGCTGCCCACACAAATGCAAGCTTAACCCTGTGGAAATCGGCCAGTTCCTCGCTGCGAACAGACACAAAACCTCCCCCGAGCAGGAGGCAACCCAGACCTTCTCTGATGTCCTTGCCCCTTCTATCCCCTCATCTCCCTCTGCCCTCTGCCCCCACTTCCCTTCCCCATGCTCAGTTGTTCCAGCACAGCCTCCACGCTCGCTGCAGTCTGCGTGCCTGGCTCGGGTGACCTTTCCCGGGACAATGGCTGCTATTGAGTCCGTGCAGGCACGGCCAGCGATGACACAGAGCCACAGACGCAACGGTCCCGTCGCGGCAAAGAGGGTCCTGCCCGGCACAGCTGGGAGCGGGGGAGGCTGGCCTGGGAAAAAGGCTTTAGCCACGAGCCTGCCTTTCATGGCACTCAGTGACCTGTGCGTCACACGGGTGGCTCCGTGCTTAGATACGCTTCTTAGCCCCTTTAGTCCCACTGCAAGGTGCCAGAACCTCAGCACTAGAAATTAAAGCCCATAACAGGACTTTAGGAGCTTACAGTGGTGGTAAAAACCTTCCCACGTGCCCACGCACCAAAACAGATTTGCCAGGGAAAAAAAATCTCGCATAGTTTGGGAGAGATGGATACTGTGATTCACCGAGTCCTTTGTGGCTGGGGTACCATGACAGTGTAGCTGTATTTTAGTAGGCACTTTTCACACAGAGTCTTTTGGATGTGGAACTAGAAGGCAGGGACCATTTTATCAACTAAACCCCACTACTGACCCTCTCTGCAGGGCTTGGGATGTCTGCTTCCCCACATCTTAGCGATGGGCTAACAATTCCTCCCTGTCTCACAAGGGCAAATAAATGAGTCAGTGCACACACAGCAATTGCAAGATGGAAATTGCTATCTGAATGCTATGATGATGATGATGAATATTACCATTGTTGCTAAAAGTGCTAGTGCCAGGCAGGACCAAAGGATCTGTTCTGTATAACTCATGGTCCCTCCCCCAGGCCCCTTACAGCTTCCCTGCATTTTAACAGAAACATCAGTCCAAGTTTGACATTTCTACCCAGCACCACCTCTCGGCAAAAATCACGGGTCTTTATGATTCAGAACCCATTGCTGCATCCCTGCCTGGAGCTGAAACAGGACCAGAGAACATCTCGCTCCTGACAAGCCCAGTCCCTCAGCAGAAGGAGGTCAGCATCACTCCAGATCTAGGATGCAGTGAAGGTGCAAATGAGAGGGAGGCCTGCTCCCTCAGCGTCCTAGCATGAACATCAAAGGCAGAGGGACTTTGCTAGCCCCACCACAAGCTAAAGTGCAACTTCTCAATCCAGAAGAAGAATCAGGAAAACAAATATACAGTATTAATATACTGAAGTCTTTAGATTGGTAATTTCCATCAGTGCTAAAGGCAAAAAAATGGCTGTGGAAATATGTAGAGTCAGGCATGAACCTCAGTGCAAACCCTGAATGAGGAAAGACACGATATTAGAAAAATGGACTGATCAGTCCAGCATAGGCAGGTCTTAAATGTGCTCACCACCCCTGGCTAAGCCAGCAGCTGGAGTGCCCCTGCACCTGGTAGGAAAGCTCAAGAAGGAAGGGACTATCCTCTCTCCAAATCCAGTGTTTTATCCCAAGCCAGTCAGCCAGGTTGCCCTTCAGACCACCAGTGAACCAGCCTGTCTGGGGACAGTGAACACCTTGCTGGCAATGTCTGAAAGATCTCCCTGCCCCTTATCTGCTGCTGCCCTGCGGGGTTACTGTCTGTTGGATGAAGGAATCCCAATTACACAACCCTGCCTCTCCCTCCCTCTCTTCCTACCATCCTCCATGAGAGTGGCAAATGTCCCTGTGCACTTATGTGCAGTGGGGTTTAAATGTTTAAAGGTCCTTATCAACTGGTCCTCGACCTGCAGGCCACTCCAGCCTGAGTTCCCACACATGTCCTTGGGAATGTACCTCCCTTGGAGCAGAGAACAGATACCCAGGATTTGTTTTGCTTGCTGGGCTGTTTCCCTGAAGAGGTGGGAGAAAAGGGGGGTTAATGCAGGGTTTCATTAACCTAAGAGTTGATTGCAACAGAAACTTGTCCTATATAGGATCTGTGTCAGGAAACAGGCTGAGGAGGAGGGGGAGAAGATAGTGGGTTATAGCAACCCTGCTGCTTCTTCCAGACTCGCTTCCCTTAGCCAAGTCCCAGAAGAACAAAGCAGCTTGTGTGGGTTTGATTCCCAGCTCCAGGCCCATCAAACTCCATGGGGGCAAGGAAAAGGCAAAGTTGTGCATGGCTGCCTCATGTAAGAAACACAGAGGATCCCACAGGCCATGTGTCCCATATAGGGACACATGTGAGTCCATAGAGAACCCACAGGCCACTTGCATGGCATCCATTCCCCTGTAAGAAATTATATGGCAAAAATCTCCCTGCACACACTTACGTGGCCTTCTGGGCATGTGTGGAGCATCTTTTGTTTAGAGGTGGAGCCACAGGTACATATACCCCACATAACCATAGGGATACTCCCCAGTATGAGGAGAGAGGGATTGGGAGCAAGTGGTTTTAGGATTGGTTTCCACCGGTCTTGGCTTCTGCTGGCAGCAAAAGAGCCTCCAGCCTGGCCATGCTTTCTCCCATTTCCTATCTCAGCATGAGTGAGCAGGTGGCAGGGTGGCATGCTGGAGCTGATCAGGCTGAAAACAATCCCTGCAAAACGGATGAACCAAGGGGAAAAAAAAGTTTAAAAAAGAGAATGCACAGCTGGAAGGAGAGGGGAGAAGGCAGGAGAGCTGCTTTCTCCAGAAGGTTTTTTCCAAGTGACTCGCGCCAATTTTGAAACCACACCCTCAGTCACAGACAGAGATGTAAATACGTCTGTTCCCAAGCGGAGCTGCATCGTGGGGACATCCCTCCTCCCCAAAAGCACCCGCTTGGCTGCAGCCAGCCATGCTGGGGGAGGAGGGCAGGAAGGTGGTTTTGCTCAGGAACTTCTGCAAAGCCCTGGGAGCAACTTCGGGAATGTGTGAGAGCTGCAGAGGTGGAAGAAGGAATAGGGAAAGGAAGGAGGAATGGGGGAAGGAAGGAAGGAAGGAGCTAGTGTCACTGGAGAGGGCTTTGTGTGACCAGCATTGCTGAGATTCCCGTGGCCCTGGCAGCTCTGCAGAGAGTCCTGCAGGGAGTGAGTGAGGGAGAAGGAGAGGCCAGACAGGTGGACAAGAGGGTCTGCGCCATTCCTAGAGTTGTGTTTTCTTGAGATAAGTGTGACCTATTTGCAGTCACTCTGGAGCAACAGCAGGAGCCGACCTTTACGTCTCTCTTGACCTTCTATTGTGGCTCAAACACTGAAGGAGATTAAGGCAGTGATCAAACAACTCCCAAACTTTGAGGCATACCCAGTATGGGACTGCAGTGATGCAGAGAAGCCCAGCCTTGCTGCCAGGTCCAAAACAGCCCATCTGGCATGTCCTGTCCTGGACCTATGGCAAGCAGATTGACTTGGGAGGCTGGGGCATCTGCAGGGGTCTAACTCACAGCATATGCATCTAGTGACTGTTCATCTCAAAATCCTGTAGGATGCCTCTTGAAGCAAGAGCCGACCACCACCAGTGGCTTGGAGTCGAGTCCAGGTCACTGGGGCACCCAAGCATGCCAGAAGCATCCATCATGGTATTATTTTCTGCTTAGTTAAGACAAGTCCAGATGCAGGTCGTAAATAATAGGGGGAAGGGAGGAGAGGGGAGAGAATGACAGGAAGGATGGCAGAAAGATTGAGATTTACCAAAGGTACCAAAATCCATGTTTCAGGTATCTCTGGTTGGCCACTTCAGTGGAAAGGAGGAGGTCTTGTTGAACCTTGGAGCACAAGGCCCTTCTCAAGGTGAGGAGCAGTGGTTGTACGGGACGTATGTGCCATGAATTCTGTCTCCTGCTGCTCACACAAATATCTGGGCAGGTTGGCAAGGGCAGAAAAAAGGGGATGCGTGCTCCTTTCATCACTTCCAGACTTTAGGGACCAGGGCAGTCAGTCCAGTACCTTTCCTCAAAAAAGGGGACAGGAGAAGAAAAGCAATGCCTTCAGGGAATATCTTCAGGGGGAACATGGAGAAAACACAGTGTTTTACAGGTTTCAACACAGTTTTCAGAGGTGTGAACAGAATATTGTATGCCCTTGCTGTGCCTCAGGTGGTTGAATGCATGCACCTGTAGTAGACCTCGTGCAGTGACCACGGTCCTCTGCTGGCACTGCTGGCACTGCTGGCAGCGTGGTGTGCGTGAGGGTGGCAGGCAGCCCCCTCTCCTGAGCTCAGGAGAGTTGCCCTGAAATGGCACGTGGCCAGTGCAGAGGAAAGGCCTAATATTTGGGTGCAGAAGCTAAAGACCTGCAGGCTGGGCTTTACTTCAAGTCCAGCCAGAACTTGAGACGGCTGGTATTTAAAAAAAAATAGGCTTGGTTTTTTTTAACAGCAAGAAAGCATCTCTGGATCCCAGCTGGGTCCAAGGGCTGTTGAGACGTGAGGGTATATCTGTACCACACTCCTTTATCGGCATTTTTCCATTCTCTGAGGTATCTCAACCCTCCGTCTGCCCAAGATAATGGAGAGGCAGCCAAAATGGCATTTTAAACTCTTGGCTCCCTCTACCAACAATTGGACAAAGCAAAGAGGCAGGATGGGAGAAACTGGCTTTCTGGAAACTTCTGTTAGATGGCAAGGGGTCACACCCCCTTCAATAGAGATTGGAGTCGGGGGTCATTTTACATCTGCCTTTAATGAAGAATGGTGGGAAGGGAAATTTAGCTCCGATGAGCTAATTAAATATATATATAATTTCCACTCTGTTAGCAAGGGGAAAAAAAAGCCTTGGACCAGCTGCTAGGTCATTGTTTGTGAACTTAAAAATAAAAGTTTCTTGGCATAGGTTTCAGAGATGGAGGCAGTGTCTTGCATTGTCATTCCAGAGAGTAAGGGAGAGTGAGTGAAAGAAGGATGAGGCCAGGCAAGGATAGTTCAGCTTGACTACGTGTTGCTCAGGTGTGTCCTGGCTTTTGAGCCTCTTTTCCCTCTGGCTGGTTTAGGTAATCAACATCCTGCCCAGATGGTGAGCCTCACGAGGGACAAATTTACAGGCCCCACACCCTAAAGAGGCCGGAAATATCCTGCCATGGGGATGGCTAATGCTTGGCAGTGCCATGGGCACATTGGTGAAGCTCAATGGCCCCAAGCAGGCTCACCTGGGACCTTCACCCCGTATAAGCTCAATTTAAGCTCAGGTCCAGGTACCTGCTCCTGGCCTGAGCTATGTTGTAGGTGCATCTGTGCCTAGCCTTGTCCCCAGATGTCCTGGTTTCCTGACCGGTTGTTCCAAGTGGACTCCAGCCTTTAGCTGGTGGTATCTTGGTCTCCAGGATGCACCTTGGACCTGTGCTGCAGCCGTGTCTTCAGCCCTGTCTCCTGCTGCTCCTGACTGGATCTTCACTTGTCTGAGGCTGTGACTGGAATCTGTCCCTGTTGTCACCTTCGTGGTGTTGATCACCTGTGGGACCATGCTGGGGGTGTGCTTGGCCTGAGCTGAGCTCTCCTCAGTCCCGAGCTGTGCTGGAGCCTGGTCCTGGGGCCATGTGTGACCCAGACCCACACCTCCTTCTTGGGTGAAAGCCACAGACCTTGCACCCCACTGCTTCCCTAGCGACCTTAGGGTACTACTGCATTCCTTTTTCTGTCCCTGTGGCTTCTCAGCACTGGCTTTCCCTTGCCCCCTCCCACTCCCTGGCCTCTCCGCAGTGAGGGCTTGGCAGCCCTCCCCACGTCTGCCTGCCTCTGGGAGCCTTTTTCATCTCTGTGTCTCTAAAGCAGATTCATGTGCCTGCATTGCTTCCAAGTTATGATCCCAACCTGGCTCCAAGTCCCCTGTCCCCACATTGTGACCTTAAACTGGTCCTGTGCCACCATCCTCACCCAGTTCCATGACCCTGGTGCATGTTATCCAAGCACAGCAGCCAGGGCATTTTACAAGGAGCCATCCACGGAGCCCAGACCTCCCCGAGGTGTGAGAACACACCGTGATGTTATGCTCAATTTACCCCCAGTTGTTCTGGAGGTATAGCAATGCCTTTTCCCGTCTCCAGCTGTCCTGACCAGTTTTCTTAGACAGACTCTATACCTGCTTTGTGGGTCACTTCATCTCCAGTCCCATCTCTGTCTCTGCTTAGGTACAGAGGGACTGTACCTGGAACAGCAGGGTCACACCTGGACTGGAAGCATGCCTGGAGTGTCCCCTCTTGTGGAGCAGCCCTCTTCTTGCTGGTCACAAGCCTCCTCTCCAGGGGCCTTGGTGCTGGTTTTTCCCTTCCCACCCTGCTGCATCCATTAGTCTGATGCTTTCTGGCAGCAGCTGCACATGGAACTGGAGAACTGAACTTTTCCATTCCCCAGCCTCCAGTGCTGCCAATCCCTTCGAGCTGGGAATGGGCACTAAACTCACTCTCCAGCAGCAAACGGGTCCCGGCTCTCCCTCTCACTTTCTCAGTCCCATGTGCTGTTCACTCTTTCTGAGAGGGAAGGAAGGGGAGCATTTCTCTGTGCCTCAGTGGGTCCAACCCTGCTTGGCTTCTCTGCTGGCTCACACTATGTTGTCTGGGCTCTGGCTATTCTCCCCCTTCCTGTGAGCACCTAGTGCTGCTCCTTCCCCTCTCCTGTCCCAGCAATGGCTCTGGCACGCTTGGTGTGCTGTCATTCTAAAGAGCCTGTCCCCAAACGCTTGGCAAAAGGGAAACTAGTAATAATAGTAATAAAAAAGACTCATAATCCCCCCAGACAGATTATGCAGCCAGGGAAAGAGAGTGAAGCAGGGAGGGCCTGGCTGGTCTCAAAGTCCCGCTCCACCTGCTAGTCAGCTCAGTGACCAAGCTGGGGAGGCTCTTGGGAGACACTGTTTGAAGCCAAAGGAGGGTGAGAAAAGTTTTCCTTGCTTTTGAGTCAGTCTCCCAGCCCACCTACCTGGATTCCACTATTGGAAAGGATCTCTGCACCTCCAGACACCCTGCAGACATGCTGGCAAGCATGAGTTAGCTGCTGGTGTCCATCTCTGTGCAGAAAGTGCTGCTGGCCCATGCTTCCCTTTCCACTGACACTGAGCAATGTGGTCAGTACGCAGTCTAGGCTTTTTTCCTCTCCAGGAGCAAGGCTGAAAGGATTCCCATGTGTGCACTTAAGACATGTCTATTTGTCAAGAGGTGTTGGCTCCCTCCTCACTGTGGTTATGGGAAGGCCTTTTTGTTTAAAAAGGAAGACAAATGAATAGATTCCCCTGACACCCAGACTTATCAGGCACGAACGCAAGGGAGTCCCTTGTTTAAACATCGGGAGTACCCTGCTGGGTAACACCCCTCCTCTCCCTCCCCTCTGGGCTTTTTCTGGGGTTGTGTCAGGCTTTTTTCTGCCTCTATTTGTTCTTTCTGAGCTTTTTGCTTCTGGCCAGATCTGCCTGGGGGAAGCTGGATGGCAGTGAGCGTCCTAAAGGCTTGAGTTTCTGGGCTGGAGCAGCACAGGGGCAGAGCTGCTCTGAGGACTTGCCATGGCAGAGCTGTAGGAGAGGATGCCATGAGCAGATGGAAACATATGGACAGTGTTTGGGGCAGGTCAGGGCCATAACATGAGGAGGCTGAAGTGGGAGAGAAAGTTTCCTCTCTCCTGATCTTAGGTTTCCCTCCATTTTCTGCACATCTAAGCTGCTGAGGAAAAAAACCAGTGTGCTCCCCTCCTCCCTGCCTTACAAAAACAGAGACTAGAGTCAAACTTGGAATTCCCCTCTGTCTCATCACTGGGGAGACAGGGTCTTGGTGGTGATCTCACCCCATCAGAAACCTTTCTGTGCATAAGGCTAAGCAAGCAATGAAGAGGGAGGATGGGGAGGAGGGGAGTTATGGCAGGAAACCAAGAACACATCAGACACTCTAAATTTAGATCTTTTTATTCAGCTCGGACAATATTCCTTGATTTCTCATTGTTCGGGGGAGGGCAGAGGGCAGGGGATCTATTGAAAGGCTTTGTCCTGAGAGATGCCACTTTGTCTGGATATACGGGGGTGGAGGAGCCACAGAGCATGTTGGTCTGGCATGGGGGAGCAGTGCAGGTCCCACAGTTCTGAATGGCTTTGGGATGGGGCGGCGGGCGGGCACCTCTGAGCACCCCTGGCACCTGTGAGGCATGGCTCCAGGCTCCCCTCAGCCCTGCATTCGCAGGCAAGGACGGGCACGGGGCCCCTCGGCGAGCGCCCGTGAGCAGTGAGCGGTGCCCCCGCTTCGGGGCAGGTCCCTGTGGCAGCGGGGCGTCAGACACAGGGCGTGTAGGATAAATACACACCCGCTCTATACGTCTCGCTGCCTTTCCGGCATTGCAGCTCAAAGTCTATTTTTAAACTCCCTCCTTTATTACACAGGCCAGAAGATAGCAGCGGCCTGCCTCCTGCCAGGCCAGGCGTGCTGCTCTCCCACCCACCCACCCCAGGGAGCAAGTTGTCCCCCACGCGGCATGCGGGGCACCCTGCCCAGCGACGGGGGTGGGGTGCGGGGTGGGCTACGGGTGGGCACGACCTCCCTCATCTCCTCAGGCTCAGGCCACGGCAGGCACAGAAAACTGGGCTGCCTGGCTGAATTTGTGCTGCTGCAAGCCAGCTGCTGGTGCAAGGGTGCCACTGCAGAGTGCTTCATCGCACTGTATCACTGAGATGTCAGTTTTGCTCAGGGCCTGCAGCTGAAGGGAGGTAAATGAGCTGAAAGTCGGCTGCAGCATCACCAAATCTGCCTGCTGCTGGTGTCAGTACCACTAGATGGGTGCAGGCAAGAGGACCAGTTCTTGCAGGTAGCACAAGCGGGGCTTTCCATCTTGGCTGATGCCCTGACCCCCAGCCAGGAGCACTTTGAGTGGGTTTTGCTCTGTGACATGAGCAGCAACAGCAGGTGGCGGGGGCCAGGGGGGGAGAGCCGCTTGCTCTTGGTTTTCGACCCTCATCTTCATTTCATCATGAGTCATGTTACGTTCTGAGCTGAGTAACTGCTGGGGCTATTTTTACTCCAGCTCAGCAAAGCTTCCTTCTCTTGCTGCTGCCACCGCCACCGCCGCTCGCTGCGGACCCAGGGGCAAAGGATGGGGACATGGTGAGTGGCAGAGGGCGAGGACAGGGGAAGCAGTGTTTGGGGTGGTGTCAGTGGAAAGGGGGACCGCTGCCCACCTAATCCATTTGGAAACAAAAATAGTATATGCCTTTTGAAAAACAACAGATGACCTGCAATGTGTGGTGTATTCACACACACATACGTATATATTTATTATACTGGGAGAGGGGAAGGGGGGAGGGAGAGAAATTCCTTTTGAGTGCTATTCACCAGTCTGGAAAAATAAAGAAGGAAAGCAGAACATTTTTTCCTTTCATCAAAACAGGAAAGAGAGGGGGAATGGGGTGGGGAACAGATCCATAGACATAATGGATGGTTGCCAGTGTAAGGAAATTGTTCCCTTCTACCCTAAACTTGGGGGTTGGGGTGGGGGAGAAATATACGATAGTATGATCAGGGAAGGCTGCATCCCCTCCTCCCCACTTGATGCAGGAACCTGTATGCACATGGGAAAGTGCTGGGAAATCAGTGCCCCCCAGCCTTGCCTTTTCTCGTTGAATCCTGCTCGAGCTGCACATCCGCAGAGATGTGAAATGCCTTTGCCTTCTCCTTCACCTCAAAGCTTGGGGCAGGAAGGCACAGCCGGCACGAGCCCCCTCCCTCTCTGCCGCTGTCAGGCTCTGCCCTCTGCGTGTGTCTGCATGCTGGTCCCCCTTCCCCATCCTCTCTGCCAGGTTTCTGCCAGGAATGGGTGAGATGAAGGAGGTGGTGAGGGGCTGGGGGAATCCCTCTGACGGAGAGAGAACAGGCAGAGGGGGGTGGTTCCCAGAGAAAGTCTGGCAGGTCCCACCAAATGCCTGCTCCCCAGGTGACACCTTCCCTTTCCCCTGGAGCCGCTGGCTCTGTCAGGGTTTTACTCATCCTTGGAAAGCATTTTCCCTGCCAGTGCCAGGGGCGGAAAGGCGAATTATGCAAGCCCTGCGTACCCTGAGGCTCTGCCTTTCTCCAGCACCAAATACAAACACCAAGCTCCTTTCCTGTCTCTATCTCCTTCCTTTGGTCTCTCTTCTCCTTTCCTCTTCTTCCTCCATTAAACTGAGCTCAGTCATTAGGAAGTCGGGGCAGCTCCTCTTCAGCACCTTTGGGGAAGTGGTGTAAACCACAGTGTGAGCTACGTAAAATAACCCTGTCCTTATCACGTGGGATAGTCGGGATAAGCCCCACACAACCCGGCGATGTGGTGTAAAACCCACTCGCCCACAGAACGGATCTCACAGAGGTGTAAAACTTACTCTAGGTACCTCATTTCAGTGCCGCGGCGTCTCCCCTCCATTGACGGCTGCGGCAGCCCCACGGCGTAGGCGTAGGGATTGCTCATCCTTCTCCTGAACTTAGAGACCGGAGCAGGAGCAACACCTAAGTTAGATACCTTGAGTGGGCGGGCTGACTACACGTTGGCTGTCAACACCTCCTAATTTCTTTCCATTGATTGTTTTCAAAATAGGACTCATCATGGAGAGGCTGAGACATCTCAGCTGTTCAGACTGAGTCTTGCTTTCCATTGTAAGCCCTGTTTTTCTTCCTGTTGTTTCATAATTCTCTACCCCCTCTGAAAAAAAAAAAAATGTAACAAATTTTAAAAAAATACCACCCCTCACTTCATGCTGCTGTGGATGGTGGCTAGTACGATCATTTTTTCCAGCCTTGCAGCAAGGAACTGCTTATTGTCCTCGCACACGTGTTGCTCTCCTGCCTAGTGATAAGAGAATAACCAGGGAGATGAGTTCAGCTGTTTGCAGGTTTGAGAGCTGTAGTGGTGGTGAAAGTGTTTTAATAAGAAATCCTGGTGCAGGCTCTTAGGAAATCTGGTTTTGTTGTGGTTTGCCTGTAGGGCCATTGCCAGCTAGCACAGTTGCAACCAGATCTTGTCGTGATGCTCTAATGGGACGTTTTTAAGGTCCAGATGCTTCACGTAGCCTCAAAATACCTTCCCAATATATGCCATGGTGGTTTCAAACTCTTGTCCTGTGACATCTGGCACACCAATAGCCCTGCAGGCCTCCACACCTATCCCACAGGCCAGGTCAGGGGGAGATCTAGTCATCCCCATTAGTTTTAGGGGTTTGTGGGACAGATGTCAAACTAATTTCAGAGAAGTAAGAGAATCAAAGGAGCCCCCAGTAGACTCAAGGCACAGCGGTTTTAGGTGCATGCACCCCAACTGAACTCGGTGCCAGTGAGACTGACCCAGCCAGTCTAAAGGACTCACCAGAGAAAAATCCGTCCCTGTCTTAAAAACAAAGAGCAAGGAAAAACCACTGAAGCCTGAGCAGCTTGAGTATCACTTTGCTCTATTTCCAGGCAGGGTCATAGGTAGATGATTAGTCAAATTCCAAACATCCTCTTCCTTGCAGTCTGGAGGTTCAACAGGGATTAGCTTTTTGTTTCTGATGTAGAGCTTCTAAAAACTGCCAAGCATCATCCACATGAAAATAAATAACTCTATTTCTATCCCATCTAGCATGTAATATAGCCGGATATTTAAAAAAAAAAAAAAAAATGCACATCACACATATCTGCCCCAAAATCAGGCCCTGCAGCAGCTACCAAGGAAGAAATCTGCAGCAGTCCCTGCTAGCTTTCTGCCGAGACCTTCTCCTCTCCGGCAGCAATATCTCTCCCTGCTGAGGAATTTGATCAGCCCTCCCACACACAGGCTGTTCTGTCCTGGCCAGGCAGCCACTACAGCGTGGGGGACTCCCTACACAGGCGGCGTGAAGGTGGTGGAGCCACGCCAGCTGATTTGAGGGCAGAGAGCCTCAAAAGGCACCTGGGCCTCCACCGATCCTTTGGGAACCTTAAACACATAACGGGGTCATGGACGTTCGGGACCTAGCTACCCTCAGCTCCCTCTACAGAGATAGAAGGGCTTCTCAAATCCTCACCTTTCCCCCTGCTGACTGCTAAGGAGCTCAAGGCTACAGTGTTTCTTTGGCTGGAAAGAGGTGAGATGGACCAAGGTCCTTTTAAAACCTTTTTTTGAAGCCTCCTACAGATTTCAAAAGGAATTTCAGCACCCAGGTGGACATCAGGGTTACAGCTCCACACTGCTGGGGGTTTAGAGCCTAATTATCATCACTTAAAATGGCTGGCACGCTGCTGGTGGGCCAGGATGGAGAATGAGGGGAATTATAAGAGTGTCCTGAGGAATTTGGGGTGGAACAGGGCTAACACGGCTGGAGCATCTAAGATAAAGTCTTCTTAAGATCTCTGGCGGTGGAAATGAGCAAAGGTATGCCTTGCATTTCTACTTCCACCCCCTTGAGCTCCACAATTGGAACCGAGCCACTTGAGACTCAGTTTGAGGGACTCCCAGGACCCTCCTTATCCCTGCACTCATGCACCTCAGATGGTCTGGGCTTTGGAGCTCACATGGCTCTGACCAACTCCCCAGCTGTGGAGAAATCTGCCCACTCTTCTGCTGGGTTTGAGTGAACAAAGGTGATCCCTTGTTCTTGACTTTGACATGCTGCCCCAGAGGAGCCAGGCTATTTCAACAAAGCTATGGAGGACCCCCAGTATTCATTGTGTCCCTGTGCTTCCTGACCAACTCCCACATTCATGAGACCAAAAAAAAGGGCGTAGCTGGGCAAGCTGGGAGGTGCTGTCAGATGCCTGCTACAGAGGTGCCTGCTGCTCAGTTCCAGTGGCTGCTCCTCCTGCACCCGGACACTTTGGATGGTGCATATGCGAGTGCTGGTGCGAGACCGTGTGTTTTAGAGAGGCTTGGCTGCAGGAGACTCGCAGGCACCCAGAGAGTCTAAGGGAGCATGTGTGATGCTGTGAGATGAGGCCACTGGTATGCCAGTGGGTGTACGTATGTGAGAAGGGAAGAGAGAGGGGGAGAGTGAAGGAGAACACATGGATGCCCAGGGATGTGTGAATGAGACAGAATTTGCACGTAGCTGAGCATGAGAGCGGCTCGAACAGGAGCGTGTGCGTAGCATAGAAAAAGCAGGGAAGATGCTTGGGATGCAGAGCGAACGCCTGCCGAGCGCCTGCGGTGCATGACGGTGCAGGAATGTATCAGTGGCTACGAGCCTGCACAAAGATGGTGCAGAAACCCCTCCTGGTCGTGCCCGGAGTGTGCTTTGCGAGTGTGCAAGTCGGCGCCGGGAGATCACTCGTATGTACGTGAGAGGGCGTGAGTACGGGTGTTTTTTCAATAGGATATGACTCTTTCTTGAACTCACCTGTTAGCAGCCTTCCCCTCCCCATCCCTCTTCCCCCACAGCAAATATCTGCTTGCTTAATTTCCCTTCAGATGTTTATTACATCGTGGAGATAATCATGCAGCAAAATACCTCCGGGTGCCACGAGCAACACCAGATTGTCTTACAGCAACGTGTAAATTTCTTCGGCTTCTTTTTTTTCCCCTGCACACAAAGAGATGTAAGATATTAAAGTCATCTCTCTCCCTGGAGCTAGTGGTGTAGCAGGGCAGGGAAGGCGGCGAGTGGAGCTGAGAAAAATGGGCTCCAGACTGAAACAGCGAGAACCTGGGGCCAAAAAAAATAACAAACTACCGTGCCGGGAACTCCTCTCTTCTTATCTCTTGCCGAGGAGGCAGGAATTTCTGTCCCCATTCCTCACGCGATATTAAAGCCACATTATACAGGTTGCTGCAGCATTAGTCATTTTTAATTAATTTATCATTTAAATTAACACACTTTTTATTTTGTCAGCAATGAACTGCTACTCCCTCACTAGATTTGTTCCTTGATACCCAGCCAAGAGGAGGATGGCAAGTTATGCTCCACCCATCTCCTCCTCTCCCTCATAAAAGGAGCAGCCCCGAGTGCCAGCTTAGTCTCTCTTGCAGCTCGCAGAAAATAAAGACCTGTCGGCTCTCTCGCCTCTCCTGCAATTTTACCTTTTCTGCATTTTTTTGTTTTTCCTTTCTTGTCGCAACAGAGTGCAGGAGGCAGCATCAGTGGCTCCACTTTGAGGCTTGTCAAGGCTCAGCGCACGCACGCACACACACTCACAACCCAGAGCAAAACATTTGCTCTCACCTGTCTCCAAACCTAAAGCAAACCTCCCGTCCAAGCAAACCGCCAACACTTGGAACGAGAAGGCACCTAAGCCAGAATCTAATGTAAGGGGAAGAAATTAAATGTACACTGGCAACTTTTCTCTAAAAAGCAAGTGGCCAAAAGGAAGGAAAGGAGCATTTTAAGAAGAGGACAACTTAAGGAAGAATTCATTTTTTGGATTTCACACCAAACTTTGAAAAGTTTTTTTCTTTTAGTTGTTATTCTGTGCACCTTCTTCTAAGAACATTGAGACATTGATACCTGCATGTAAAAGCTTTTACATAGATATAATTTTTTTTTTTTTTAAAAAAAGGGAAGAAAACCAAGAGGAAGAATAGCATGTGGACCACCTAGCTGAAGGCACCACTGAAGCATCCTTTGCGACAAGGGGGACGCAGACTCTGGATGTGTATAATTCCGAGGGACTGCATTTTTTTCCCACCGGGCTTATGAGATAGCGCAGAGCCAGGCGAGTCACCGAGAATTACTTCTGTCTCCCCTCACCACCACCACCACCACCTCCACGTCCTCTTCCAAGGGCTCCTGCGACTCTCCCACCTCCTCCCGGCTCGCAGGGGACATGGGAACGCGCGGCGCCCTCGATGCCTGAGACCGAGCGGCCGCGGGGCTGTCTGCGGGAAGCGCTTCCCTCCCGGGGCTCGCCGTCCATGTGCCCGCAGCCGGCGGGGCCTGGAGTCGGGATGAATTTCGGCGTGGTCTTCGCGTTCATCCTCTCGCTGCCCCTGGCCCGCATGGAGGTGAGTTTCCGCCGCGGGCAGCGGGCGGTGCTGCCGAGCTGCCAGCCCCGCGCTGGGGGAGAGCCGGCGGCGGCTCCGGCCCGCAGGTGCGGCGGGGACAGCCGGGCTGGCCGGGGAGCGGCGCGGCGGGGGCGCGGAGCCGGGCGGGCGGTCCCTGCCCCGCTCCGCGGGAAGGGCTGCGGCGGGGCCCGGCCGCGCTAATGGCGGGCAGCGACCGCCGCCCCCCGCCCGGAGGGCAGCGCCCGCTGCAGCGGGCACCCCTCTGGAGAAGGCGCTGCCGTCGGGACGGGCCCGCCGCGGGGGACTCGCCTGGGAATACGCCCACCCCCGCTGCAGGGGCAGGGGAGACCAGGCTGAGGCGGCTCCTGGTTAATGTGAGAGCAGGGATGCTGCCGGCGAGCCCCGGGGAACCCGCAGCTTCCTGCTCTGCCTCGCCCAGAGCTGTCACCCCGGGGCGGGCGCCGGCTCCCTCGAGCCTCTCACCGCACCCGGTGATTTTGGCATGGCGGCAGTGCGCGTGCAGCAGGGACCCAGGCCCTCTTGGCACCTCTGGAATAACCCACCCTGGCATCGCCAAAGGGCCAGTGGAGAAAGGGCGTGGGGCTTTGGAAAGAGGGGAGGAAGGGGACAGTGCAAGGAGAGACGCCGACACCGAGTGGCACGGTTATTCAGCAAGGTGTGTGCCCAGCTGAGGGAAGGGGCAGGAGGGGAGTGTCTGCTGTGCTTCCATGGTCACACAAGCATCTTGCCCTGCAGTCCTGAATACGTGGCTCAGGAAAAAGCCGAGCAGAGGGTAAGGGCCAGGTGGTGGATTTGAACAAACACCCCAACCCACTTCAGTTTCCCTATGTGGAAATTGAAGCCTCATCCCCAGCCCTGGTTGAGAAAAAGGAGGGCCAAACCCCCAAATCCTTTGACCTGTGCTGTCACATTTCATCATCTGATCGCATGTGGATTGAGAGGACCAGAAAGCCCCTAACATTCCCACACAGCGCTTGGTTCCCACTTCAGCTCTACCCAAGATGGTAAAACTGTGGGTTGGATCTGCAGCTTGATTGTCAGGGGCAGGAAATATGCTTCCACCAAAACTTTCCCTTCTTTGCATCATTTTTCTCTTTTCCTTCCTCATTTTTGGGCAGAGTAAGTGGGTGCACCTCTTGTGGGATGGCAAAGAAGAGGTTGGGTGCAAAGCATCACGTCACCTCACTATGGGCCCATTTTGCCCTTGCCCAAGCCGCAAAAGGAAGCAGTTAGAGCTGTGGGCTACCCAGTGGTCATGTTTGTTTTGGGCAGAGGATGGTATTTCCTCTGTGGATGGCTCAGATCTCCTTCTCCCATGCAGCATGAAACATCAGCTATGGCTGGCTCTGGAGAAGGGTGAAGATGGAAGTGTCTGATCCCAAGGAGCTGTTATTCAGTTGCCGTAACCAGATTGAAACACTGCACAGCTCTATGACAGCCTAGTGGAGTTAGAGTTTGGTGATTCTGGCCCGAGGTTTCGTGGGAGGAATTGTGATATTTGTCATTGTATGACAGGAGAACCAAGAACATTTCTGCTTGGGTAGATGCTTCTGCCTGTGGCCAGTCCCCACAGTTACTTTGAGGGCAGTGCGTTGCACCCTCTGCACCAGGCACAGACAGCACAGCTCCCACCCGGCTGCTGAACCAGAGTCCTCCTCTGAATGGGGCTTGCAGCTCCTCCCCAGCCCCGCCGGAGAAAGTGCATGAGGAGCAGTAGCTCCCCAGATCAACAGAGGCCCTGAGCAAAGACATGGAGCCTCCTGAGTCCCTCTCCCTCTTTGATCACACCCATTTGGAGCTGGAGGGCCCTGGAGCTCTTCCAGCCGGAGGGAGTACAAGCCTCAGCGGGAAGGTATTTGCCAGTTGGGAAGCGAGGATGCTGAACCTATTTGCATTTGCCCCACGGGCTGTTAATAGTTGCCTTGCAACATTTACAGAGATGGGCTGAGCCAGTCGTGGTTGTGCTGGGGTGAAGCCCCACTGGCAGTGCTTTCTGGAATTCCCAAGGAATGGGGTGCGGCTGGGCGCTTGCTTATAACCTCGGCCCAGCTCCCCATTGCGTCTTCCTGCTGCAAGGCTCCGGCATTCTTCCCTAGTCTTCCTAGCACGAGGCAGTGACAAGGACAAAGCAGTGGAAGCCGGGATGGATGACACGTCTGGGGTGAGCTCGTGGAAGGAGCCAGGCGAGTCGTCCCTGCCTCCCTCTCACTGTCAGCTGATGTGCAGCAGCAGGAGGGAATGACAGGGCTCCTTCGCTGTTTCCAGTGCTGCTGGTACACAACCAGCCCCGGGGGTGGAAATGCCTCCAGCCCTCTCAGGGGAGGTGTGGGCAAAGTGTGGAGGAGCAGTGGAGTCCCCCTTGAAACGGAAAAAGGGTGGGTAGGTCTGGCTGTATTTTAGGAACACAGACTAGATCAAACGTTGCTTGATTATTTTAAGCGGGGAAAACATAAGCCGTGATTCCAAGTGCAAGGGGCTCATGTGAAGAGGGTTGTGCCTGCTGCAGAGTACTCTGGCAGGCATTTGTCAGGGTCCCCCTGTAGCCAGGAGTGGTGCTGGAAGGGTGGAAGCCCTGTGCCGGAGGAGGGCTGGTGGCAGGTGCTGCTGGTCTTGCCCTCTGCTAGGGAATGCGGTGGAGTCTCCCCTCAGGGTCCACACATCAGCTTCAGAGGGAATTAAAAAATGCTGTTTGTTTGGGGTTTTTTGCCTGGCTGATCACTCGAGACTCTGCTGCCAAGATCCTTTGCTATGGTCGGTGTGGAGGTGCTCAGAAAGTCCTCCTCTCCTGGGCTGAGGAGCAGATAGCTGGGTGCTTCCCTGCCCTTCACAAACTGGTGCTGCTGCTACCCTTCTGTCCTACTGTGTGCAGTCACACCAGCTCAGAAAAAGGAATGAGGAGTCCTCACCTCGGGAGTATCCTTGTCTGATTTCTTTCAGCCGTGAGGGTCTGCCTTTCCTGCTGGTTGCACAATCTTTGCTCTCTCCTCCTCTGTACCTCCCAAGAGACACACCTTCAGGCAAGACCGTGAAACCCTCGCCAGAGGGTGTAGACCACAACACTGCATATTCCCTGCACCAGCTTGACAGCAGCTGATGGCAGGGGACCTTCCAGCATCCCTGGTGCTCAAAAGCCTGAGTTGGGAAAAAACTCCAGAGCAAGAGGTGGTGGGGCTAGGGAGGAGGCAGATTTTGGGAGAGTGCATGTGTGGGGAGCGGGAACAGGGGAATTGCTGCACCTGCGTTTATTTGCAGTGGCCAAACAGTGCTGCTGGACGTCTGGGAGGAGGGAAGCAAAGCTGATGTGCCAAGAGGACCCAGTGTCACATCGACAGTGGAGGGAGGCTGCCAGGCAGGCAGGACCCCTGCCCAGCTGCTCTGTTGCCTTCTGTCAGATGTGCCGTGGCCCCTCAAGCACCAGCAGCCAGTGCAAGAAAGGGAAGTGAACGTCCCTGCCAAGGGATTGGCAGATTGGGGGATGCCCTTGCAACTCAGGGGAGAGCCAGAGTCAGGAACTGGGGAGCAGAGGGAGGGAGGGAAGAGCAAACTTTCTTCTAAGAAATCAGGGCCTCGCAGGAATACGAGGCCAGGCCTTGGGGCACTTGACAGCCAGCCAAGAGTCCATTGAGACAAAAGTGTTCTTTGATCTGCCGCACAGTTAAAAAGAGGAGATTGTTAACCTGTGTTAGACAAATAACTCCAGAGGAGCTGCTAAGCAGGAAAAGCACCAGCTGCTTGGGCTGGTCTGTTGGGGATCCCACCTCTCTTGCAATGTTCCTCTACCTTCTGACCCCATGGAATTAGGTGGAGGTGACTGATGGACCTCTCCTTCCCTGTGTCTCACCCCACAAGTGCCCCAGGTGTGTGTGGTGCCCCGATCTCAGAGCGTTCCAGGCATGGGGCTGGGGCGGGGGGGCAGAGGCATGGCTGTTCCCAGTGACAGACCCCAGAGGGAGCAAGCACAAGGCATGCAGCTCAGGTTTGTAGCTGCTCTTAGGCCAGCCTTGGACTTGGTTTACAAGGGTAAAATAAGGAGCTTCACAGGCTTGCAGTTGTCACTGGCAGAGCTGCCTTACAAAAATGGGGGAGGAGGACAGGATTATGAGCCATGTGGGCTGGTGTTACACCACAGCCATGCTGGTAGTATCTGCAAGAAGAAAAAATTGGCATCTAAAACTGCTGCCGTGAGCAGGGAGTGGAGCTTATTCCTACAGGCAGTCACCAGAAATACGGCTCCTGAGGGCCTGCATTTTCAATGCCTGATTCATATCTGTTCCCCCTGCTCAGTTAGCAAGGTGACACCTCCCAGCTTGCTTCCAAAGTCACCGAGTCTCGTAACACCTGCCCACGCTCTCCCCCCAGCAAGTGCCGGAGTTTAAAATAAAGTTCCATTTCCTACATGTATTAAGTGTCAGGAAGGTCCAGGGGCATCCGTGCAGAGCAGCATTTATACACAAACGCATTTGGCTGACAGGTGCAAACATTGAAAGCCTGCAATTTCACCACCCAGCGCTGAGCTCTGACTGCAAGTACTGGGAATTGCAAATGATCCCTCTTCCAGTAAATGTGTGTGGCACAAGGCAGGGAAGTGCTGCAGAGCTGTTGGTGCCCCTCTTCCTCATGCAGCAGGAGATGTCAGAAGGCATCTTCATTTCGCAGCTATTCAGTGATCCCTGAATTACACAAGTCTCTCTCTCGCTGTGCATTCGTCACTGATGCTGCTTCCCTCTCCCTCAGAGACTGAGGAAGTAATGCCTGAGGATGTAAAATCTGCTTTTTGCTGCAGGCGGACAGCCAGATCTGTGGTGAGATGTGACAGTGACAGGGATGGAGCAGGGCAGGAAAGCTCGGTCTGACTGAAGTGCTCTGGTGGATCTGGCTGTGGAGGTTTAGGACACTGGTGTTGTCTGCTCTGCGGATCTCTTCAGGAGGTTTCTGCCCCATGACTTGGGCTGCAGCAACCTTCACATCACTGCATCCTAGTTTAAGTTATAGTATTAGAGGGTGGTCTCGCAGGGCTGAGGAGGGAGCACTCCTGCTGTCCTCCTATGGAAGCAAACGGTGGGTGGCCAAGGACAGGCACGTGTGAGAAAGTGCCAGGCTCAAGCAGCCATGCAAAAGTGGCTGCAGGTTTGGGCCAAAGCCCTTAAGGTTTAAAGCCAACATTTAGCCACCTGCCTGGTGGCTTTTCTCGGCTGCGAGTGGAAGGGAAATGTTCTGCACTGAACACAGGCAGGGAGGGAATAGCTGTACAGTAGGAGGACCACACACATGCCACCAACTGTCCATAAAAACCCACACGAAAATCCCTGCGTTTCAGAGGCACACAAGCCAAGTTCTCCTCTCAGTTACAGGGACATGTGTAGGGCTGTACCTCAGACGACATCCAGCACCCGGCTGAAAGGGCAGTTTTTCCGCTTGAGTAGCCCTGAATGAAGAGAGCTGGGAGCTAAGCAAACACTTTGGCCAGTACTTTCCTCTGTCTCTTTTTCTAGCCTTTCGGAAGTATGTTTTAATGAGCACTTGCTTTCCCACACCGCTCTTTTGTACTCTTATTAAGTGCTGTCACCGGGGCCCACTCTAGCCTAGTGCCAGAGTAAAATTCCCAAGAGACTGATGGCATTGCACCTGCCTGCACAAACTCTGCATTTGGCCCGTTGTCTGATGTTGCTAAACTTGCTTACTTAAGGTTTTTTAGTGCTGGTATGCAATGACATCCAAACTCCCATATGTTTCTTCCTCCAAATCAGCTCCTCAGCGCATCACCTCCCTGCAGCTTTTGTGGTTTCACCGCGGGCTCATGCCGGAGCAGCCTCAGCTGCAAAGGTCAATCTTCATCTCCACCCCCCGCCTGTTTTTTTCTTAAAAAAAGAGTATGCAAATGATGTATATTATTGGGCCTCTGTGGTTTGAAAACACACGCGCTCGCACACGCACATACACACGATAACTGACAAAGCCCGTGAGGGAGTTTCATAACGGAGGGAAATATTGGGAAGGTTTTATCTGATAGCATAAGGGAAGTCTGTTAAAACGCCTTTACTGCAGGCAGCAGGAATGAGAAGCCACCTGCAGAAGTCATACACCACCGGAGAAGGAAGCCTTGATGGCTGCTTGCATAGTGTCCAGGGCTCTGCTGCACAGCCCGGGTATTTTTTGGCTTTTTTAGTCTCCTGACAGCTTTGTGAGAGGCAGCGAGAGGAGCTCTCTTGCTTTTGCTTGGTTTCAGGCTCGTGCCTTCATGAGGAATAAAGCCCTCAAGGTTTAAAAGCCAACGCAAGACAACACACGTCTTTGCGTTTCGCTGGTTCTGTCATGTCTCCCCTGCACTTGATTCCCTGCTCCATGACACAGTCAGTGTTTGCAGATCATCTCTCTAATGCTTGTTTCTCCCTTTCTTTTCTTTTCTTTTTGTCGTCTGGCAGGGGGACCCCATACCCGAAGACATTTATGAGATTTTGGGTGGCGGCTCAGTGCGCTCCATCAGTGACCTCCAGCGTGCCCTGCGGATAGACTCCGTAGGTAAATCTCCTCTTCACCAAACACTCCTTCTCTTTTTAATTAAATCTTTGGGGGGGGCTGGGAGAGGATATTCTGTTTTTCAGCAGGCACACTATCAACAGACTTTATTATAAATATAGGAACCATTCAGGAGCCAAGACCTGTCTGTTTACAGACTTAGTCCCCTGAAACTTGTGGGAGTTAGAGGCAACTAGATGCTTTTTTAGATCTCCTAACTGTCTGGTCTATTGAGGGACACTGGCTTCCAAGAATGGTAGGAGATGGGCAAGGTGAGTCCAAGGAACTGAGATCACCATTCTTCACCCTGGGAGATGCTCAGGCAGCAGGGCTTGAATTGGACAAGGAACAGTTTAAGAGGCAGCAGAATGGGAGCTGGAAATAGGGTGACAGAGGAGGAAAGGGCTGAGTGGGTTTCCACAAATGGCCACGGGCTCCCAGAGACGTTTAGGAGGAGAGCAGCAGAGCACGTGTCCGTGGGTGAGATACGGGACAGGGGCTAGGTCAGCGTAGCATCGCTTCACCTCCTGCCCGTAGATAAGAGCTCCAGGGGCTGCAGGGCCTCGGGGTCACTTGGCCAGGGCTGAGTGCAGGGAGCAGCGGGAGCGGCGAAGCGTGGAGGGGTCGGCACGTGTGGGAACTGGAGCACGCGCCACGGCGGCTGGGCTGGCCCAGGAATTTATTTATAAACGGTCTCTTCAGAGCAAATTCCTTTCTATTCTAACCCTGCTCCCGCCCGTCGTCCCCCAGCCCCCCCAGCTCGACTTCTCTCTTGTGTTTTGTCTGTTTTGAGCTTTGTAATCCTTGCCGAGACACTATCTACGGGGGAACAGAATTTCCTGCTTTTGTTTCCTATGCCAGTCCAACCACTGGCGCAGTCTCAAAAGCATTCCCGCTGCCTTTCAAAACGGTCCTGGAGGGGCAGGGGGGGAAAGCGAGGGGGAGGGCACCAGCTGCGTTCAGCTATTGTTTGTCTTAGAAAGAGGCGACCAGGCTCCCCACCACCGCCAGGGCCGCTCCCTGCCCTCACCAGTTCCCTCCTCCTTGTCCACAAGCCACACAATGGGGCAACTTCCAAAATTAGCCGTGCGGGATTGTCCCAGGCTGGCCCCCCTTGCCCCAAATATCTTCAGTACTGATACGTGGTGTAGAAGGACAACCTAGAGGAGGGAGGGACACGATTCTTGACAGATTTGTTTTGAGTCAACAGTTGTTGCTATTTTTTTGCCCCCATTTCTCTCCTCTCATCAACTTGTGCACCAAAGGCAGCCCCCACCCTCGTTTGATAAAATGCCACAGGATGGAGGGGCGGGCAAGGAGCAGCTGAGAAGATGCATCCAGTCTGTCATGGCCCAGTGTCTAAGGAACAGATACACCTCTATCGTGGCTATTAACCAGCCTCATGATTAAGAAACGAAATGGGCTTATCTCTTTGGCTCCAGAAGCGCAGGGGTATGAGAGAAGGCTGCAGAGCTTTGAGTCACTGGTTTCACTTCAGGTCCCAGACAGGAAAGGCTGGTCAAGGAAACAGAAAGTGGCGCTGTGAAGCTGTTTCTTTGTTGCACCCTATGGCTCTCATCTGTTCGCAGGTACTGACTGAGGGGCATTGCCATTCGCTTGCCCTGTGAGGAATTAGCAAATTAGCGTGTTAGCAAAATAATCCCAAAGTGGCTGGAGCTATTCCCTGTGCTGTCTGTGCACCCTGTGTGTGTCACAGCTGCTTCCCTCCGCTGACTGCACAGGGAGCCAGAATGGGGCAGCTCCAGCAGGCAGATGGGCTGAGATAGTGCTCTCCTGACCCTGAGCACTACTGCAGACCCAGCAACAGAGGTGTTGAGTAGAGTGGGAGTCATCTCCTTAACTGTGGTTGCCCACAAAGCAGTGGCTGCCCATGTAAACCAGTTATCCAGACACCTTCTGTAGCCCAGAGACAACTACAGTCCCTTCTAAAGCATGATCCATCAGTTCTCAAATTGGGTGCTTGCCTGAGGCCGAGACGAATGGTGCCTAGAATTGATCATATTTTTCCAGCCACTTTAAAGGGTGTCTGTCGGTCCACCTCATGTGTAGGTGTTGACTGCTCATTGACAGGCACATGATTCCTGCCTTGTGAATGCAGCCTCTGTGCCCACATCCCAAATCCATCAGCGACTGTTTGAGACGTGAGCAAAGTCCCTGCTCCCCTTTATGAGAGGGCTGCGCTAGCGCAGGGCTGAGGAAGAGGAATGGGACATGATAGGTAAGGGAAGTCTGCTCCACCACATATCTGATAAACACAGATCTTCCACTGGCCCCTAATTCCCTTAAAGAAAATTGCTCCCTTGATGCTGACGTCCATTCAGTTTCCTTCAGCTGCTAAAGCAGGTCGGAGAAGGAAAGAGCTGTGGCTGGGTGGGAGCTATCTTCGAGCGCAGCCATTGTCCCGAGCTCAGGAGGGGCTGCGTGTTGGAGTGCTCCATGGGGATTATGGGCATTTCTCTATTCAGCACTTCCTATGGGAAAAAGCAGTGGGGTGGGAGGGAACCGCTCAGGGCTGGCCTGAATGCTATCGGTCTTCCTCTCCCATCACCAACTGAACCACCTCCAGATCCTGCCTCTTACCTTAGAGTACTATAGAGGAAAAGTAATTTTAGCTTTATTTTTCTGTTCTTCTGTCATAAAACTGCTCTAACCTAGAGCAGCTGAGGTGAGCTGGGAGAGAGAAAGCAAGCACCCCACCTACCACCCCTCCCCCCCTTCACCTGCCCTCTCACCTACCAACTCTCCCAGTCCCAAGCCGTCCCAGCAAGGCACCTCAGTGTTAAATACCAAGTGTTCTGCTTGTCACATCTTTGGTCCTTGATCCTCCTTGGTGTTATCCTGGTCTCAGCTGGCCAATCTGAATCCCTCTGCTACTTCTCTCTGACACCAGAAAGTCCCGGCACAGGGCCTTATCTTTGTAGAGCTGGAGTTTTCCTCTCCTAGACGTGGCTAGGTCCCCTCTTTCAGGATAGGCTTGTTGCTTTGAGCTGCCTAGTCTGAGCAAAGAGTGTCCGTGCCACAGCACAGCTGTGACCTTGCTTGTGGGTTTACACCTAGTATGACGTCCTGGGTCCGTGGCTTATCCCATGTTCCTGCACTTTGCCTGGTGATTTGAACACAAGTGCTTGCTGTCTTCTCCTGCCTCTACCTGGTGCTATTAAGTCATGTTTTACCCTTTGCAGAGCAGGACAGCTTGAGCCTGAACCTGAATGCAACTCAGCCCGATCAAAACCCTGTGGCCCTGTCCCGAGAGCGACGAAGCCTAGGTGAGCTGGGGGTCTTGCACCTTGTGGCTGTTGGGGCACTCACTTGCGTAGCCATGGGTGGTCCAGATACGTGTCTGAGATACAGATGTAGGGGTAGAGGTTACAGTGCACCTGTATGTGTGGAGACATTAAAAGGAGGGTCGGGCCTGGAGTAGGAGCTGGGTGTTACACCCTGGGAGGGCAGGAGAGGGAGTCTGGACTTCTGTGCGCTGCTCTGCTTTAAATCCCGATGGTGCTTGTTTGCTCTAAAGTGTCATCTCCTGCCTGGGTTGCAGTGAGAAGCATCATTGTACGGGGGCTTCCTCCCCAGGGCATGGCTCTGTGTAGGGAGAGAGCTGGAGGGGTTGGGAGAAAGAACGTATGTGTGTGTGCGTGTGCATGTGAGAGCCATGTGGGGTCCTTCTTTTGCAGCAGAGGTGGCTGAGGTGGGTTGATGACAGCTGCAAAGCCCATTTCATCCCCCGTTTCTCTCTTGGCCCTCCACAGATGCTCTGGCAGCTGCAGAGACAGCTGTCCTTGCGGAGTGCAAGACGCGGGAGGTGGTCTTCGAGATCTCCCGCAACATGGTGGACAGCACCAACGCCAACTTCGTGGTGTGGCCGCCCTGTGTGGAGGTGCAGCGCTGCTCCGGGTGCTGCAACAACCGCAACGTGCAGTGCCGCCCCACGCAGATCCGTGTCCGGCACGTCCAGGTGAGGGACACACCTTCCACTGCTCCCTCCTCCTGCGCCCATCGCCAGCCCCGTGCCCCAAAGCCAAACCTGGGGCGGGTCTCAGGTGCTGGGCTCATGCAGCCGTCTGTCCCCTCTGCACTGGCCACACAGCGCTGCAGCCGCTGGTGCGGGTGACATCCGTGCCAGCTGCTAGAAGGGCTGGTGCTGTCCAGCAGCTGGGGAGTGTCACCACGCAGAGCTACAGGGCACTGTCCCCAGCTGCAGTTCCATGCCACAGCCCTTCCTATGGGTCGAGGTGGCCTTGTCTGCTGTGTTAGAGCAGAAGAAACAGGGTGCTTTCATCATGGGAGCTGGTTTTGATACAAGAAGAGGAGGGTTTGCAGTGTCAGTCTCCATCCCCCCACCACTGCTGCAGCTTCTTTCCGAGACACGCACTGGAACAGCTTCTCTTTCTCAGCCCACAGTTACCTCCTGACCTGCTCCATCAGCCAGCAGACACCTGACAGCTAACCTCTTGCTCTGATCCTCCCATCACAGCTACCAGTGATCTCCTCACAGCTTCCTCCCAGACAGCTTGTTTAAAAATAATATTCATCCCATACTAATCCTCTGCCTGAGCCATAAGAGACTCCCCCAGGCAGGCAGCAGAGGTTGGCTGGGAGAGATTGTATTCACACACAGCCCTTTTCATCAGGAAATTCCTTTCTCAGAAAAGCCAGGCTGAACGAGGAAAAAATGGGGGGGGAGCAGGAGTTGTTTTTCTGGAAAAAAACAAGTGAGAGGTCAAAAGCCAGCCTGAAAAAGTGACCTGGAAATGGTTTCTTTGGGGACAGAGGTCTCTCTATTGTTTGGCTGGAAGTGTTTGTCTAGCGAGCAGCGTGTGGTCTGAAGCGTGTGGAGTGGGCTTTCAAGGAAAGATAAACAGCCTGGCTGCTTCAGTGCTGGCGGAGGGATGCTGCTGGGGGCAGTGGGTTTAGAGGAATTCCATCCCAGATGCACAGCAGAGTGAGTATTTATAGCTTGCGGAGCACTTCAGGGACCACAGAGTTGTTAGATAAGCTGAGTGGGGTCAGGCCTGGCTGCTGCTGGAGTGGGAGGACCCCCTAGAAAGCTTGTGCCCTGTGGTGGGATGTGGAGCAATGAGTCTTCCCTCTGAGTCAGCACTGGTGGAGAGTCCGAGGGAATTTCCAGAGCACCGCCTTTCCCGTGAAACACAGAGCCGAGGGCTTCAGCCCTGCGAGTTATTAAAGAGCTTGAGACAAATTCAGACAGGCCTCAGCAGAGCTGGTGAGGCTGCGTTAGCTTCCTTCGGACCTGAGGTTTTCTCCTTTTGCCCTTCCTGTAGGTTCCTGTGGGAATTACCCTGGTTGCCCCCAGGTCTCTGCCATCACAGAGGCTAGCATGTCCTGCATGTTCCATGTTTCTGTCTCTGATCAACCAGCCATCCTGCTTAAGCACTGGAAATAGGAGCAGGGGAACCAACTGGAGACACCCAAACTTGCTTGGTCTAGGTCTGCTCTGCTGCCATGTTCAGAATTATCTCCCGTACACACCACCCCTGAATCTGAACAGCGCTCTGTAAGCTGCCTTCTGACCCTTTAGGAAGAAAGCCAGGACTAAAGTGCACTGACACTGAGTATTAAAGCTATATTAATCTTTTGCTTGCCTTCCTCTTGCAAACAGGTGAAGAAGATTGAATTTGTCCAGAGGAAGCCAAAATTCAAAAACGTCGTTGTGCCTTTGGAGGACCATGTGCAGTGTCGGTGTGAAGCCGTGTTCCGACCACCCCCCAGGAACATCCGTCCCGGGCCGCGCGAACAGAGACGTAAGGATCTTGGCATTAATAGAATGAAGGGAGTTGTGAGAAGAGGGGCTGGGGAGAGAGAAAAGAGACCTCCACTGGTTTCATTCTGCTTAGCTCCAGTGAATCCCAAGGGCCTTCACTGGTTTATACCAGCTGAGGGACCTTTCCCAGGATGTCTGCCTGCCAGGAATGGGCTGAAACTGAGGGAAAAGAAGGAGGGGAAGGTGAGAGGTGAGGGGAAGGGCATGGTGGGAAAAGGGAGAGGGCAGAGACTGTGGAGAACAGAGGACAAGGAGCAAAAGAACAGAAAGAGGCCTTGTGGCCCTGCTGTTGCGGAGCTCTTTGTTGACAGTGTGTGGAGAAGGATATTTCAACAAGAGCCGTCTGCCCCTAGCTGTACAGACACTCTCCCCTCTGTTTTGGCAGGCTTGTCACCAGCGTTCACCACAGCCGCTGTCTCACAGAGGCGGCGAGTACGCCGGCCGCCGGCACAGAAGAGGAAACATAAGAAGTACAAGCACGTCAACGATAAGAAAGTGCTGAAAGAAATCCTCATAGCATAGAAGTGCTGGCAGGGGAGAGAGAGCACAAGGCAGGTAACAGCAAGCTCCTTTTCCAGTCGGGAGGGATGTCCTCCTGGGACACGGCATCTTAGACCCTTCCCACACCACTGGCCACTCGTTCAGTGTGGGGCTACTGCAGGACAAAACCTGGGTTGAAGGAGGAGGAACAGCTAGGCTGCCAACATGTGCATTCTATTTATGGAATTAAGGCTCTTTGCAAAGTTGGAATGATCATGCTGCAGCCATCCTTGCTCTCAGGCCCCACCCTCTCCTTTTTCTGCCTCCCTTCCAGGCAGAGAACAAGCCTGAGTTCTCCCTATGCCTAAATCCCCTCAGAGTCCATGTAATTCATCTCTTGTGTGGAGCAACTCCTGTTCTAGTTTCTTTCTTGATTCTCCATTGAAAACAGAGAATTAATGTTGCTCTGGGGATCCCTTCTCTTTTTATTTCATTAGTTGAGTTGGCAGAAAGACTGAAAAACAGCAACAATTTTGGTTCATCGCTCTCCTAGTGGGAAGCCTATGTGCATGAGAAAGGTCATACCAGGGGAAAGGAGAACTGGAATCTCTGGCAAGAGACCTGGACTTTGTCAGGCCAGGGTCTGATTCTTCTCTCCATGACTTGTGTAAACAGGAGTAATTCCCTCATCATCAGAAGAATTCCACTGGTACAAGGGAAAGGAGACTAAGCCCTGGTTCCCCATGAGAGGAAAAGGTGCAGAAAAGAGGGAAAGAGTAGTCAGGGTGCAGACTGAATTTAGAGAGAGGCGACACAGCTTAACAGGGAGAGCCCTGGCCCATGGCTCAGCAGTTCCAGCTCTGCTGCAGCCACTTGAATAAGACCGGGCCAGTAACTTCACATTCACTCCTCTCACTCCAGGAGAGGGGACAGCAGGCTTCCATGTGTGGCATTTCAGGAGCTGAGGACAAGGGGCACTGGGCAGTGTCTTGAGACTGGGATTCCCACGCTTAGCACTACAAGGGCTCTGATTATCCCAGGATTCTCCTGGCCAGCCTAAAGTTCCCAGGGTAGAAATAATGCAAACCCATGCAAATCTCAGCTCTGGCTCAAGCTGTTCAGGGGAAAAAATAGAGGAGGTCAAAAGTCCTCCCAGGCTTCTAATCTGGCACTTTAGCAGAAATACTTCCAGAGGAGAAAAGGGGATAGGAGGGGAGCTGCAGGGGGCAAAGGGTTACATGTTCTAATGCTGTGTCTGGTTTTGTTTCACTTCCAGGTTTATTTAATATATTTGCTGTATTGCCCCCATGGGGTCCTTGGAATGATAACTTTTCCTCTTTGTCCATCTGCCTCGACGTCTGATTCAGACGGCAATTGGTGCTTCCCTTTCCATCAGTGGACCTTCTCCCACCAAAGCCTCCCTTTCATTTATTAGCATAATTTTAAAGTTTTACACACACACACACAAAAGGACAAGGATGACCTATATATATATATATATGAGAAAAGAACAAAGTACAAATAAAACCGTAAACACCAACAGCCACAACTTGTGATGAGAACAGGACAATTTCTTCCCTGCTACAGAGGACAGGATGGAAAATGTGAAAAGGAAAGCGGGTCCAATTTCTTCCAAGGGAAGGAGAAAAACAGATGGACAGAGGCCGGAAGGGGAATATTCTGCCTTTCCCTCGTGCTTCTGGTAAGGCTGGGGGGCCCAGCTGAGATCTACACTTGCACTGGACCTACCTTTTGGAAACAGGCAAATCTCAGATTGTGAGCGGCGACCAATGATGGAAAATGCACTAAGGACTTTTATCGCCCTACCTGGACAGATATATATTTTTAACGTGCGTGTGTATATTTTATTTTAAAAAAGAAAACCAAAACCACTAAGGTGTACAACATCTCGGGGAACAGAGCAAACAAGCAAAGAAACAAAACAAAGAAGCCAAATGCATTCCCCCACTCCCTTTCCCCCCCTGCTCCTGGTGCTGACTGGAAGGTGTTTGGATCGTGGGGAAGGAGCACATGGTGGCAGAATCGTCTCCACACCCCCGGCCCCTGCCAAGGGGAGCCATCTTTGCACATGCTGGTGGAGAATTCAACTTTCCAGGCTTGGACTCAAATTATTTTTTAAATTCACTCTGTATGTGTGCGTGTGTATACGTGTGTGTGTGTGTATATATATATATACGTGTGCGTGCGTGTGCGTGTGTATGTGTATTTATACATACATATATAAAAAAATATATATATATGTTCTTAAATGGATTTCATTCCCCAGTGGCAGGAAGCTCAGAGGCACGTGCATGCATTGGCTTCACTGGGCTGGCAGAAAAGCCCATGGTTGCTGCAACGTGCCTGTGAGGCCGGGGACAGGGCAGGCAGAGGCATCATCTGATCTCTCTCTTTCTTGTTACCCTTTTCTCTCACTCTGCACCACCCCCCCAGCACAACTTCCTTGCAGGAGGTGAAGTGGCACCACAACAACACCAAGGACAGCCAAACTTAGAAGCATGACTTAATCTCAGTGAGCTGTCCTTGCCTGCTCTGTGGTCTTGAAAGCAGAATCATGTCATTCCTACGAGGTTTTTAACCTTTTCCTGAATGTCCTGCATATTATGCCTCCACTAATCTCTCCCTGCCAACGTCCCCACATCTCCCATCATTTTCCTCACATTTTCCCACTCAAGCTCCTCCTTGATCTTTACCCATTAGATGTTCCCAGCCCACTTGGAAGTTGATCCATGATGTGGACAGTTCTGTGTAGGTATAGAGAAAGAAATGAGGATGGTCTTCGCAGCTGGCAGCCGCCATCTGAGACAGAAAGGAGCTCTTCTAAGTGAGGAGGACTCAGAGAACAACTGGAGGGTCAGTTGTAGAGTCCCTCCTGGGCCACTGCCTGTCTTCGAGGAGGGAGGAGGACTGTGTGGGCAGGGGCTGGTTTTGCACAGGTAATAATCAGTAACCATTAGCAGACTTGTTACATATGATGGGAATTCCCAGCATCACCTTGGAGTCAGGGTCTTGGATTGTGCTGTGCTGGGCACTGCAGTTATACATGAAGAAAACGCCTGCCCAGAGCAATCACACGGCGCTTCTCCCCTTGCACGCACACACCCCTGTTGTGGGGCAAAACTCTGGAGGGAGATGGGGCAAGTAGCCAAAGCCACAGCCTGGGAGCTGTTACAAGTTGTGGAGGGACCCAGTCCTCACCTCCTGCAAGCCCAGAGCACTTCTCGTACCACTGCCAAGGCAGCACGTTGCTCCCTCCCTCCGCCCCCAAGCCCTCAAGTCTTAAGACACTTTCTTTTCCTGTTCCAAAATCTGTTTCTTTTGGTTTGTAAATAAGGTGAGGTTTTGTTTTATTTTATTTTAATTTTTTTTGCCTTTTTTTAAATGTAAGATTAATTTATACTCAGTACTGTATTTAAAGTTGTAAAAAAAAAAAAAAAAAGAAAAAAAGGAAATCACCTCTTGAACAGCATTTTCTCTTTCTTTTGTGAGCTGAATGAAAAGCAGAGGCCAAACCAGCTCACTGCAGGGCACAGCAGGATTTCCAGGGCCTCCAGTTTCCTTTTCAGGACACTTGTTCTGAGATTACACAGAGAAGCAACCAAAGCTGGGAAAGTCCTGAGAGCCCACACACAGCCCTGCCCACAGCCAGCCGTGCTGTGCTTCTCCTTCCTCTCTTGGGCTGGTTTGAAATGACTCGGGTGCTGGAGTTTTTGTCTTGAAGAGGTCCCCTTCTCCTGAGCTGCTCTGCTAGGACACCCGGCCAGAATTTCCCTGTGCTTTCATCCCATCTCCGGATTCCTCTGCTTTGAAGGGCTTGGGACAGTCAGCACTGTTTACACTTCCCAAAGCTGTACAAACAGTTGGCCCCTTCCCTCCTCAGTCACATCGTCTAGACAACAGCAGTCCGTCCCTTGGTCGGAAAGGCCGCTGCATTTCCCTTTCCTCCCAGCAAGGGAGGTATCACACATCTGGCACTTGGGTGCCATGCTGTGGGGAGCAAAGGCATGTCCTGCCCTGTGCCTCAATTTTGGGATCCCCCCAGCATGTGCACAGCACAGTCCATGGCTCAGCTCTGAGGATCATAGACCCACGTGGAGACTTGTGCTGCAGTGGTGAACCCGGGGACATCAGTGTGTAGGAGTAAGCCAGGGTGTCCTTAAAGGACAAGCTTGACACTCACAGGTGTGCACCTTGCTGGACATGGTTCATTTTGGGGTGATGACACGTTTTCTCTGATCCTCCAAAGGGAAGGAGTGACAGTGAAGTCTATCTGCCCCCAAGAATGAAAACACAGGCAAAATCCCAATCCCCACTTTGGTTTCCAGAGGATAATTCAGGGAAAAGAAAGAGATTAGTTCTTGGCATGAGATTTCTTTGGGCTTGAGGGCCTGTCAGCAGGGACTTTGAGAAGAAAAGGGTGCGAAGAGGTGTACGAGGCACAGGAAGCATGGGAGCATCATCCTGGACTGGGGAGTGGGAGGAAGGGCTCGGTGTCCCAGGGTCTGGCACACTGCCTGTCCATGGAGGTCCCCGGGCAACCCCATCCACAAGTGTGGTCTCTGCATTTAACAGCTTGGAATGAACTGGTGCTGAAAGGTTGCAAGCCCTGGCATCAGGAGCCACCCCTTGCCCAGTGCCTGGCACCCACGTGCACCAGCTGCTTGCCCAGGGGCTTGCTCAGAGCCTGCTCACTCACCACAGCACCCTGGTGCACATTCAGCACAGCTCAGCCTGGAGCACGGACAGGAGGGACCTGTGCCACTTCTGAAGGCTGGAGCAGGTGTTTTACACCCACCCTGAAAAGCCAGACTCAGGAAATAAATCCTGGCAGCATGCTGCTGGAAAGTGTCTCCGTGTGGGGATGCCAGCTTAGTGCACCCAGTGCTACAGGTGATCTCAGAGGAGCCGGGGACTTTTGGCAATGTCCCTGGTTTAATTGCTCAGCTGCTGCTTTACCTAGTCTTGGGATATGCCATTCAGCAGGAGATTAATCTTTTGATGGAGGAAATGCATCCAACCTTCCAGGCGGTGGAGAAAGGCTGCAGCAATGGATCTTCCTGTGATAACACGGCTCCTGAAAGTGGCAGGCAGATGGGAGAGCAAGGCGGGGGGCAATTCAGGGGCAAGGAGCAAATCCCTGTGTTTTAGAACCAGACTTCGTGTGTTTTAACACTGACACTTTGCACCACTAAAGCTGTTTCATGGGTAAATGAAGTGAAAAATCATCTGGGCAAGATCAGGCCCAGAAAAACCCTTGACTGCTTATTTTACTGGTACTCAGGAGTACAAACAGCTTAAACTCTCCCCACACCTGGCTGGGGCTCGAAGGAAGAGCCTTCTCCAGCCCAGCTATGTGGCACAAAGCCCACACAGCCGTTCTCCTCCCTGTGCTCAGCTCGTGCCTCCCTGGCATAAGCTGTGCCCCCACCATGATGGCCACCGTGTCCTGCTGCCTCACCTGCCCACGAGCCAGATGTGGCTGGAGACAGCTCAGTGGAAACCAGTGCCTTCCCTCCTCATCCCAGGGTGGGATAGGGATGCGCTGGAGTGTGGCCCCATCTCACTGTCCACGCACCAATATCTGGTGGGTCCCAGGGGCGGAGAAGCCAGCTGTCCAAGGGAAAAGCAGCGTACAAAGAAGGAGGAAAATATGAAGAATTGAAAGCTATTTAGGAAAAAATCCCACAACAAAAACTCATTGCCTGAGCATGTGGCTGTTCTCCACTTGCCTTCAGACAGCCCGTGACCAAAGGGTGCTGCCCCTCCCTGAGCCATCATCTGCCCGTGACCAAGTGAACTCGTTGCAGGCTTGGGAATTTCCCATCTTAAAAGAAAGGAAGCAAGGAAGCCAGGCAGCCTCAGCTGTTTGTGGATTTTGTCACAGGGTTAAAGCAACAACAGAGCCCCCCAAAAACTGAGTGCTGAGAGGAACTGGAGGTAACCCCAGATGCTGTGGCCTCCCTGCAGGGAGTGCAGACACCGGGTTAACACAAGGAGTTAACAGTCACAGCAGTGGATCCCTGAAGCTCTTGGCAGAGGAGCCAGGAGATTAAAGATACCAGAATATAAAATTATGGCAGGGCTCACCTACCATTTTTCCTCCCCCAGCCGGGCAGATACCAGACAGAACTCGGGCATGATGGACTGCCTTGGATTCACAGCAAAGGCTGGAGTAAAGACAGCCTCAAGGGAAGCAACCCCCTTTTTTTATTACTTTTTTATTACTATCTCAATAAAGCTGTTTGCAAGGGATTAAGCAGCAACCCAAACACTGTGGGGACCCAGGCAGCAGGGAGGTTTGTGGTTTGACAGTCGATGCACTTTACAAAGTGTTTGCTGTGAATTTTTTTGCACATGCTGCAAAAATTCAATGGATGGTGCAGAAACACCAGGCAAGCAGCTTGGCCATAGGTCTTGCCCCAGCAGCTTTGGAAACTCCCAAGTTCCCAAATGTCCCGACCTTTGTCCCTGGCCAAAGCTGGCCGATGCAGTCAGTGAAGGCAGCCTCTGGTCCCCAAACCCAGCCCTGCTTGGCTGTTTTCTGCATGAAAAGAAATGATTTTTCAGCAGGAATCTCGGCACAGACCCAGGGAAGAGCAGAGGAGATTGTGTCAGCTACTGTTGGTCTCTTCAGCTGTGAGCAACAACATCAGAGACAAAAGTAAATGAGGTCAGCACCAGAAAAGTGCTGATGACTGAACCAAGGTGTGCTCCCAGAAAGAAGCCCTTCTTCACACCTGCTTCCCCACCCCGTGGAGGGGATTTCAGCACTCCCCAGGCCTTGGGTGGGGATGTCAGCATGGTTCAGGGATATCAGCAGGTTGGGAATGTGCTCGGGAGAGCTGACGTTTGGGCATGCTGGGGTATTAGCTTCTCCCAGAAAGGAGGGCAGGGGGGTTTGCCATGACACTGCACACACTGGCTTGATGTCTGGGAGGAAAAGTTCTGGGAAGTGTCTGCATTTCTGAAGGGTGCCTGCAGTGCCTCCTGGGCACTTCTCATGCCCAGGGGCTGTGCAAAGTGGACTGTGCCTTTAAAATCTGCAGAGGTGTTATTTAGGTGGAAAAAATGTTTCACCATGACCATGAATATTGTTTGCATTTCAGTAATTGACCGAGGAGAGACACAGGGAGAGAGAGAGAGAGAGAGAAAAGACCTTCCTTCCCTCTGACAGGTTCAGGAATTTTTTCCACTAATTAAGAAGAAAAACAAAATGCTTGCACTGGGAGGGGGATGGGAGGAAAAGGGGGTCTCCCTGGTGTCCCATAAACCTGGTAGCCATGGACAAAACACCACAATCACAGCATAGCCTTGCCCTGGAAAGTTTGAGGCAGTTCTGGCCAGTGGCGTGAAGCAAGAGCACACCTCTCACTCACAGGGGACCCTGCTTTCCAGCATCCCAGGCTGGGTGAGGACCAGCTCCCTCCCAGAAGGATGCACAAATCTAGGTGAGGCTCTTGGTCCGTGAAGGGCAGTGCCTGCTGCGGCAAGGTGACAGCCAGCGGTGCAGGTTTGTCCCCTGGGAAGGATGGGGGACACATCAGAGCATCTCTCTGGCTGCAGTGAGATGGCTGTAAAAGGACTGAAATGGGTGTTCCTTGCATTCAGGTCTGGCTGGGATGAGGCTCTCCTGGCTCCGCTGAGGCAGGTGTGAACAGCCCAGTAATTGAATAAAGCATTTTCCCAGCATGACCACCTTCAAGTGTGTTAAATGAAACAGAAAGGAGCAGCTGAACAGGATCTGCAGTTTTTCCCCGTGATACGTATTTTCCCTTTTCCATGGATAGTCCCACCGGGTATGCTGTGACCTATTGTTGTACGTATTTATTTACTCAGGTCTTGTAGATGGTTTCAAAGCTCATGGCCAGGAAGGAGCAGCCAGATGCTGTTGCCATGTGGGACACAAAATCTGCTCGTTTCCCACTCTGAACACAGATGAGGAACCAGGTGCAACCCCCAAACCCAGGACTGAACCCTGTTCCCTCCCCTCCTTGCTCTAACCTAGAAAGTAGGATATTTCATTGCAAGTTCATCCTGTGTGTTTTTTTCCAAGCAAGAGGTTAGGTGATTGCAGTGGTTTGGGTTAAGGAGCTGCTTCTCTTTTTGGGGAAAGACCAGGGTTGGGTGGAAGGGTGTAGGAGAAGCATTGGGTACTTGGAGACTTCCTGGTGCCATACACCGCTAATCCCTGAGGAAGGACGGCCAGCAACAGGGGATTTTTTTTTTTCCCTAGCTGGAAAAGATTAATATTTATGAGCCTGGATTAAAAAATCCTCCAAGGAATCTGGGTGCATGTGAGCGCCCATCCAGGAAATGGAGGCCCTTGGGCAGCAAACACTGGGAGCTGGCACCGTGCTGCTGTGCCCACTGTGTGTGTTGTCTGTGCTGTGGTGCAGATGGGGAAGGATGTCACCGCTGCTGGCAGTGTCCCGGGCATTTGGAACACGTGTGGCCACAAATCCAAAGTGTCACAAGTGTGAGCTGTGGGTAAGGCGGGTGGGTCGTGAACTTCAAATGTGATCAGTCCTTATTGAGCTGGAGTGGAGGGAAACAGGAGTTTTGTGAGAGCTGGATGCCTGCGCTCAGCCAGAGCAGGTTCCAGCTGACACTTCTGCAGGCTGAGACGTGGCCGCTGCAGTGCTTGAACTGGGGAGAGCAACAACCTCTGCTGCTCCCCAGTGCTGGTAGGACCTGGCTCTCTGGGGTACGTGTCACTGCATGGGAGAGGTCACAGTGCCAGGGTTTGGCAGCTAGCAGAGCTCCTTGGATATGGGCATCTGCAGCTCAGCTCTCTGTCGCTGGTACAGGATGCCGATAGTTCCCATCCACATGTCTGAAAAGGACCTGAGAAGTTTGTGAGAAGCTGCCAGAACCAGTTACTGAGAGACACAGTGAATTTGTGAAGGAGTGGGAGGAGGAAGGTAAAGCCCAAAGGAAGGATTTGCTTTTTGGGAACTTTTTCTTTCACTCCTTTCCACCCCTCACCCGAAGACCCATCCTGCTTGCCAGGAAACTTGGTCGGGGCAAGCATTTTGCCACCTGGCTTATGCACGCACCAGTCAAGGAAACAATTCTGCAACTGAAAGAGGAAATCTCCGTCCTGGCTATTTCCAACCTCTATTGTTTGTTACCCAACTCATGCATTACACAGACCAGTAGGCAAGGCAGCAAGATTGCAACACTATGCATGTGCTTTCAGACACTTAATTTTAGCATTGCATCCTCTGATTTGTGGTACTGAGAAAACCCAGCTCTAAGGAAAGAGGAAACCTGTGGTCCTGACACTTGATTTTGACCATAAAAGGAAGCAGATCATTCAAGTGACCTAACAGGTTTAGTCATTCAGACTGTAATCCTCTGAGAGTCCAGCGAATCCCTGCTGGGGTTTTCCCATTCCCAAGGAGCTGGATTGCTTGGGAGCTCTGGGCTGGGCCAAAATCCGTGATTGGAGTTTTTGTGCCTCTAATTAAGCTCCTGATCTTTGGACCTTTTCTCAGGGCAGTACAGGACACGTGCATGCCCCTTCCCAAGCAATCTCAGGATGGGACTGACTTTGCCAGCAAGTGTCAGACCTTGACACCGTTTCTCCTATGAACCCAAATGTGTTTTTAAGGCACTTGTCAATGTGTTGTCAAAAATCTTCCTGCCTTTCCCCAACAACAGGGCTCTCCTTAGCTGCACGTGTAAAAGGCATTTTGAATAAACAGCTCTGGAGGGAGCCTCTGTGCAGCACTGAGGGCCGAGTTCAAAGTGCAGAAGCCCTCTTTCCCTTGTCATGTGCTGAGTGCTCTTCTGCAGCACGGCTTAGTCCCCTGCCAAGGAGGGGTAAAAAGGCCTTCCGTGCTGGGAAGAAAGCTGGGACTGAGGCACAGCAGCTCTTCCCTACAGAGACAGGCCCTGAGACAGCAAGGACCTGCCTCCCTGCTGAGCAAAGGCATCTTAGCTGGTGCTGACTGCAGTCCCACAGATACTCTGACCTGGCATTGCAGAGATTCCCCCACCAGCAATGAAGCAAAGAAACACACAGACCTACCAAAACCACAGTGCTTGTGGCAAGTGTCCAGCCCCCAGCCAAGCAACAAGCAAACCCCAAACCTCACCAGCTCCTCACCCTATCAGTGCCAGGGCAACGGCACCAGGTGCTGGGATGAGGCTGAGACCCCTGCTGCATGCCCAGCCATGGGTATGGAAACTGCACATGGCAGGTTTTCTTCCTGATGGCTGCAGGGAGGCAGTCCTATCACCAGGACTCCCTCAAGAGCTTCCCGCAAGCCTGTCCAGGCGTAAGAACGGCTGTGCTGGCCACTTCCTAAAATGTAGAAGCATCCTTGGTGTTTTTTTGCAATCTTGCAGACATAACATGCTTTCAATTCCTCAAAAACAGTGTTCTGCATGTGACCAGAGGCACTGTCCTCTGTCCTCCTGGTCCCTTCCCCTTCCAACGACACATGTGTGTGCAGCTGGTGGTGGGAGCCAGGGAGTCTCCTTCTCCTTCTTTTTCAGCAGTCAGTGGGGCTATGACATGTGCCTGCTTCATTGAGAAAGGTACCAAACCACAGAAGGTTGTGAAATGGGAAAATGGGAAGCTGGAGTAGGTGGAACAGGAGTGTGCTTTAAAGGAAGAAAGAAGTCTTTCTTTTTTTCAAGTACCTGGTTGTGCAAGACCCAAGGATTGTGATTTGACTGTGAGACAAAACCATCATGACACAGCTTTGGCCGAAGGTCAGCATTGGCCCTGTTTGGTTTGGCATGTCAGTGAAAAAAAGTAAAAAAAAAAAAGAAAGGAAGAAAAGAGGTGTTCTTGCTGCGTTTCTTGAAACGTTCGAATTGCAGATCCTGGCTCACCTCTGCAAGGGTGGAGGAGCTGGGAGCAGGTTGAGGCAGTCAGCTGAGGGGCACTCTTGGGCTCTGTGCTTTCTTTGGGAATGAAGCAGGCCTGTGGGGGTTTTCCTGCACCCCCAAGAGCTGAAGCAATGCTAAGAGAAATGCTAAGAGTGTCCTGTGGTGTCCTCTATCACCATGGTGGTTCCCAACGGCAGCTTGGGAGCGGGGGGAATGCCAAGCATCCTTCACTTGTCTGGATACAGTGAGAAGTGCAGTCTGGCTGATGAGTTAGAGATTGTGGAAGAGGAAGGAACAACAGAAACATGCTTATTGTGAGCTGAATTCAAGTGCTCACACCAGGGTAACTTCTGCTCCTGGATATCCCTGTACACACTCCAGTGGGGAAGAGAGCTGGGCTCTCTCATCCATAGGGTGCCTTTTTCTTCCCACTGGGCTGTTTTGCAGTTCCAGGCCAGGACAAGAATGCCAGGAATGCGAAATCCCGGCACACTGCCCTGTGTCCTGTCCCTGGCTGCCCCCCCCGGCTGCCCCCCACTTCCCTGGCCCGTCGCAAGAACAGGATATTCACCCGAGCGACAAGCGACATACACTCACACACGTCTTGTTATCAGGAAAAAACACTCAGTCAGCGTCTGGAATGGGCTCTAATTAACTGTGTGGACACCGGGACTTCCCTGTGGGGCTGTGGGGAAAGCACTCGCTCACAATGGGATACGGGCAAGTGGGCAGCGGTGGGTCAAATCCTCCAGAGCCACCAGCATGGCAAGGGCTGGAGGTGAGCATTGAGTGCCAGAACAGCTGTGCCATCACCCAGTGGTCCCTTTCCTCCTGCTCTCCCTCCACAGGACGGTAGGGAGAGCCTCTACAAAGCAGAGCATCCAGCCCCACTGCAAGGTTTCACCCCCTCCTTGCCGTGGTGAAGTTGGGGTCCTCAGGCTGAGAGCTGTCCCCAGCCCCATGTCCCTGCACTGGCCATCCTGAGTCATGTCAACATGTCCCTGCTTCCAGCACAGGCTCTGCAAAGACGTCCTGTCTCAGGTAAACAGGATCTCGCCGCGCTGTGTGACCTTGTTTACCTCCCTGAAAGAATTTGGCTGGAATTTTTTTTTATTATTTTTTTTCTTCCTAAGGGCTGGTGAGTCACCCTGCAGAAATGTGTGCTGCCTTTCCACACTGACTCACCTCTCTGCCCACACTTCTGCCTTTCCCTCCTGCCCCCCAGCTCTGGGGCAGTCGAGAAGGCTGATGATGCAACCCATGTACTGGTGCTGGTGCTGGTGCCAGTGGACGTGGCAGTGGCGTCTCTGCCACAGGAAACGTGGCCAAGTGTTCGGGCAGTCCCTGTGCCAAAACACAGGAAAAGCACCAAGAAATTACCCCGTGCATTGTCAACTCAAAAAACACCAAAGAAAACAAAACAAAGCAAAAAAACAACCAAAAAAAAAAAATTGTCCTCACTAGAACAATTGCCCAGAAGAATAGAAAAGAGAAAAAAAAAAAGAGGCCAATGGACCTGGATCAGTGCCAGGACCCTTGTTTTCCTTTCCCAACACAATGCACGTTAAATAATACTTCCTTCTCACAACAAGGCCCTCCTGGGCTGGTTTTTGTTTTTCTCCCCTGCTGTGGGGGGGTCGGTCAGCGCAAATGGCCCCTGGGATCACCAGCACTTCAGGGCTGCTGCTCATCCCCACTGCCATGGATTGCCTGTTCCCAGCACTGCGGAGGAGTGAGGGCCCTGTGCTTGGCCTGCTCGCCTCCCCCTCAGCTTTCTCGTGGGGAGCAGCAGGCCCTTGAGCACTTCTCCTGACCTCTCCCACCCTCTGGCATGATACAGTTAGGTGCTTTGCAGGATAGTATCTCCTCAAGGTAAGCCAGGTAGCTATCCCAAAGCACTGCCGTGTAACCATGCTCAGGCTGCAAAGGTATCCAAACAAACGTATCACAGCAGCCATATCACAGATGCTGATTTACTGCCAGGTTAATTATAACAGAATAAGAGAACAATGTATTTTACATGAGGGATGAATGATTTCATTACATTTCTGGCCAGGCTTCCAGACTGGGACGAGGGGAACCCCTGTTAGTGGCACCTTGGCTCTTCAGTTCCCATTTGGCTTGTGGTCAGTCCTCTTTCCTTCAGGATTTCTCTTCCCAATGACAGTGTCACTGGCATCCAACTGACTGTATTTAAATGTCTGCATTGTGGAGGAATCCAAGGAAAACTAATTTTGTTTATTCTAACTTCTTTCCTGAGAAATTTAACATCTGAGATACCATGCCTCTTGTTTGTTGGCAGTGTCAATCAACAGTCTCCAAGGGGCTGATCAGATCCATATCTCTTTTGTCTGAGGATTATTGGGACTTCTGATTAAATAACAGGTGCAAGGAAGCAAGGAGTTGTCCTTCTTTAAATCAAACTGTGGCCTTTGGACACGAAGTGACATCACTTCAGCTGTACCCACGTCTCCCCCGATTTCTACTTTCTTACATGAGGACACAGGCTGCTGGGCAAAACAGACCCAGTGGTTCTTGAGTCTGTGTTTCAGACAAGGCTCAACACTCAGCCAGTTGCAGCTTGCTCAACTGGCCAGCCTTGTCATGGCACAAGGCAAAGGGACAGATGCTGCAGTGGAGCAGCAGGTGGCAGGACTAGTAGGCATTTGGTGTACTTGCCCACTGACGCCCGAAGTGGAGCAAATTCGTTTGTTTCAAGGATTGACTTTGTGCACTGACGTTCCTGAGGCAATCCAGAAAAGCCAGATCCAAGGTCCCACCTACCTGCATTGTCTGGGCTCAAAAGTCAGTTCCTGCCTCTGAGTAAGGATTTGTGTTCTGGGTAACAGCAACTGCTTTGTGAAGGTGAAATCTTCTTGGCACTGTTTTGGTCTGTTCTTCTCCCATGCAGAAGATGAGCCTGCCCCCTGCTCCAAGGGTTTATGTGGTCAAGCACATTAGCAGTTGGGGTGACTTTCACTGACCTCTTGGTCAGTGAAAGATGATTTCTGAACGAATTTAACCATGTCAAAGAGGTGCTGGAGATGGATTAGTGGGAGTTAGGAAGGAAATTGGGGCAGAGCTAGAGCACAGCATGCAGCCCTGCAGAAGTCTGAGTGTCTGTACTGCCCTTGTGTTTGCTGTGCCCTCCATGCATTCCCAAATCTGTGTGGTGGACATCAGGGGGATTCACCTTACAACAGGTGTCTTAACACAGGCTCTGAAGTCTCAGCCAGCTGTCTCATCTCCCTCAATAGTCTACAGGTGAGATGGTCATGTCCAGAAGAACTTGATTCCCTGGCTTAAATTTTTTAAGTTTGGGATGAATCATGCTGTGGCAGTGCTCAACGCTCTCTTTTGTCTAGAGGAGGAGACAAGGGCTGTTAGTGCTTGACTGCTTCATTTTCAGTCAGCTCAATTTAAGGTACTTAATTTTTAGCTGGCAAATGCCAAGAACAGTGAATCCCACCTCAGGAGAACAATGTACCACTGTATGACAAGCAGCAGCAAGTCCAGGAACACAGCTCCTCTCTTGATTTATTTAACAGCTACAGTTATTGCTTAAACTTGATCATGGGAACCACTGTCTCAGCAAAATCCATCTTGCTCAACATAGGCAGAGTATGCCTTGTCCTCCAACAGTGCTGTCAAAAAGTATGTCCCTCAGGGACCTTAAAACACGTAGGAAAGAGTTGCTGGGGCTAGCAACTTGCATCTGAGTGTGGGGTTTTCCCTGGATCTGGCATGGCGCTTGTTTTTATCAGCTGCCAAACCTTTGGCAATTCACCAGCTCCTGATAACGCAAGTAAAAACCTGGAAAAGACAAATCCAAACACTTAGGCCAAATTACTGTGTACATAGCAGTGTCCTCGTGCCTGGTGGGAACAACCAGGTTGTCCATATTTGCCTCTATGTCCAGGGCAGCCCCTGGACACCAGGTCTCAGTGACAAAGAGCAGCACTCATAGCAGATCTCCCTCCTGCCAGTGAGACCTTGGTGTGAACTTTTATCCAGTAAATGTTTGTTGCTTCGCCTCCTCTGGTAATGGAGCAGATGCTGAAGGTTGTTTGGCCAGCTGCTTAAACAAATCCCAGTGTTTTGTGCCAGACCAGGTGAAGTCCAGCCTTTTCAGCTCCCTGATCCTTACAAGATCATCAAGCAGCATTCAGCAGCTCAGTTACTGCTGAATATTCAGCTTTAGGAGGGTCATTCTAGCCACAGCTTTAATAACAACTGCGAATCCACACTTAAAATGGCTCTTGGAAGCACCAGGCAACTACAGTACAAAAGAGGAATATTCAGGTCAGGCTGTGTGTGTGCTCTTTAAACCATTTTTAATGTTCTTCAGGACTCAGACTTGGAAGCCTGTGCAGATAAGTGCTGGGCTTTGCTGGTCATAGGACATCTCACGTGTGAGCCTGTTCAGAGCTGTGTCAGTGCCATGCCAACCCACCAAACTGAGGTATTTTCAAGGTGGCTATCAGAATGATCACTTACCATAGCAAACTGTCATGGGGAATATGTGCTAATTTGACTGGGAAGGTCCATCCCTAGCTCTATTTTCTCCCCCACTTGCACCAGGTACACATCTGGGATGTGTGATGAAAACCTGCCAAGTTCATCTGTGTCACAGAAAGTGGGAAGCAATGGTGGTGACATCAGCCATGTCTGGGTGCTGAGAAGTCATGTGAGCATTTATAAAAGGAGATGTAAGACACTCCCCTATGTGTTCTGTATCTCCCAGCTCCCTTCACTCAGGTATAAACCTCCTGTAGATGATGCCAACCCCAGTAGTTCAACGATTAACCAGTGCATGACCCATTGCTCCTCTCTCCTTTGGTGAACACAGATGTTACTGGAGATAAAATTACAGGTTAGCTTGGACAGGTCTCTGAGCAGGCTGATCTACTTGAAGATGTCCCTGCTCATTGCAAGAGCGTTGGACTAGATGACCTCTAAAGGTCCCTTCCAACCCAAACCATTCTAGGATTCTATGAAAACCACTAGCCATGGACATGAGGAGCTGCAGCAGTCTGCTTTGGGATGAGGCACCTGCATAGTGACAGCTTTATGGTGACATCTGTAACAGTGATTGTCTATTTTTTCATTATTTTTTACAAGGTATCCTACAAAATAATGCTGTTCATTGGCAACTTTCTTGACACGAACTTCCAGGAGTTACAATGACTCCTACAGAGTCCTACATCTTTTAAGGGGGTTCAACTACCCATTTGGCCAAACTGTACCAAGAACCATCTTTCTATTGGGTTTTCCAAGTAGATGGTGCTGTACCTGTCAATCTTGCTGAAGCAACAGTTTTCCTCAGAAACAAATCTACCTACGCTGCAAGTTCAGGCTCTTCCTAAGAAAGGTTTTTCTGGAAATGCAGTGTAAGGCTGAATAATTTCAGATGGGAAGCGTAACCGTCTACTGAGAAAAACGGGAACATACACTCCATTTTAAGCCCATTACAGAAAGAATTAGAAAGTCACGCGGATGCAGAGCTAATATCATCCTCCAGATAGTAACTGCTGCATCTAGTACTGCTCAGCAATGTGTAAAAATAGAAGTAGACAGAAATCCAGCCAGACAAAAGCCAAGATTTTTTTTCTGATGTCAATCAGGTGCCCAGATGTGGCTCCTGAGCTGTGAACATCCCATTGGCCTGACTGCCCCAGCGACCTCTCCTCGCCCCCATTCTCCCAGACACCTGCAGTTCTCTTTGAAGCAGGGACATGGCAGGCATTTCCCAGAGACATGTCAGGACGCAGAAAGAAAAACAGAGAGATGGATTCTATCTGTCAACCCACGATGAAATACAGTGACAGCCCCCCAAGTCCCAAAAGAAAGCTCAATTTTTTCTAGTCAAAAAAAGTGTTTGGCTCATTCCCTAGACCAGCTGCTTCCTACATAAGTAAGAGGCATGCACAGTGTACAGAAAAGAATATTTGACATTCCTAATCAATTAGATAAGGGGAAAAAACAGTCCATTTTCCTGTTCAAAATAAAATTATCGTGGTTACTTCAGATTTCAAGGGCATTTATCTTTCAGCTTCAGACAGAGGGGCACTGAGTAGACTGCAGGTTACTGACCCAGGGCTAGAGAATGACTAAGCTGCCAGCTGGAATGGAGGAGCCCAGGCTCAGCTCTAGTGGAGCACTGGGATGGGAACAGCTGTGTCAGTTGTTAGCCAAGTCAGGTGTGCCTTAGCAGAGCCAGGACTGTGGCAGGCCCGGAAAAACTGGCAGCATGGGAGGAGGGAGTTAAAACACCTCAAACCAAATTGTTGAAGGGAAGCACTCCCAGATCTTGCCCGCACACTCCCTGGCTTTGAAAACTTGTGTAAACATTTAACCAGGGAAATGCCAAGGAAATCAAGGTGAGGAAGAAGGTGGCTGGAAGGGTTGTGAGAGAACATAGGCACCTTCCCAACCCGTGTTCAGCTCAGGATGTTTCAGTGGAAAAGGCGCAACCTGAGATGTGTTGTGTATCTTTTACTCAAAAGCACAGGAGGCTCCAGGACCCGGGGCAGGTGCCTGACACCACCGCCAGCCCTGCAGCAGAGGCAAAAGGAGAAGGTAGAGTGGCACGCTGCCCTCTCCTTGAGGATTATGTGTCTCTGGATCACCAGCAGCCTTTGAGGCCTCTCCACAGGCCAATGGAGAATGGATAATGTCTTTGTGAGAACTGACTGTGCTGTCTCCCAGTTCAGAGGAAAGCAGCAGCCCCTTTGCACTGCCCTGGTGCAGCCAGGGTGAGCAGGTGGGCTGCAGGTCCCTGGTATGGGATTTACCCCAAGCAATTACAGGCTCCCCCTGCAGTTCTCGGAGACTTCAATCCTGGACAGCTGTATCAGAAGTATCAATTGCTGCTGCTTTGCACTTGCAATACCAAGCCTGTGTTCTTCCACTATTTGTCAGGACAGCACGTTTCCCCGGGAAAAAATATATGCAAATAGGGCAGCAAACTATTCGAGCCTACAAACCTCCGCCCAGACCCAGAGGAGCCCTCTGGAGACTGCTCTCACACGTGGAATCTTGGGCCTGTAGTGCCACCTAATGAACAGGCGCAGCTCGGAGCCACATGGATGCTGCTGTGTGCAGGGAAATCAGGCGAAGGCACTTGGTAGGGCACTTTGTTACTCCCTATTCCTTTCATTCCTCTCCCGGTGCTTCAAAAACTACTTATTTATCCTTGTAATCCTGCTGTCAGGCAGCAGATAATAATAACCCTGTTCTGTGAACAAGTTGAGGAGCAGCTTTTTGCTGAGCCCAAATACACAAAATAAGTCAACAGTAGTTGAGTAACAAATGAGACTTAACTCCTTTTTCCATGTTGCTTTTGGAAATAGTGCTTCCAAGGGACAGGGCGAAGCGGTGACACGGTGCATTGTTGCAATTTGCACCCTTCTCCTGGGACTCACTGGCTTGTTCTCCATGTACCAACAGGACCCACCTGGGTGACGAGCCATGAACTCCCAGCTTTCAGGAGGCAGAAACTGGGCTCCATTTGGCTTGTGAGAACAATGGTCAGGCATGAGGATCAGGAGTGGCTCTCAAGGTACTAAAGGACATTCCCTCAGGAAGAAACCAGCTGATTGGTTTTTACATAGGACATGGTCAAGGAGAACAAATGTTCCACACAAAGTGCAAGCTTCGTGCTGGTCACAGCAACTGCCTTCTCAGATCCAGAGAGCAAGACACTGAGGTGCCTCCCAGGACTGTGTTCTGGTTTCTGGCTTCTGCTGATATAAGGAGGCATCCCAAGGGAGAAATCATCACCCAGGGCAAGGGAGCTGCCTTTAGGCAGCAGGCAGAAAGTGTGGGGAGTTCAGTCTCTCCCTAGAGCTTAGAAGTTAGGGCTGTGCATTCTTCCCTTTCCGTTTACTTTTTCATTCGTGATCTCAGGTCAGGCACCCACCAGAGCAGAGGCCTCTTTAAAGGTGCTGTCACAGAGCACAGCATGTGTGTAAATGGCAGCCGTGTGGTCAGAGCCCTTCCCCAGAAATGGAGGGCCTAAGTGCTCTCCTCAGCCTGGAGGGACTGCAACACATTCTTTCCACAGTCTGCTCTACCCCACACGGCATGGCATGGCAGGGCGTGGTTTAATATGGTAGGTCTGTAACACGGGTGGAGAGCACCTCCCAGGTTCAGCATCCCAAGGGCATAACTCGGACGTGTTCTGGCACGAAGGCTGGGAGCCTGCTGCTGGCACCAAAGCAGCAGATCTGGCCACAAACACCAATCATGTCACAACTGCACAGATGCTGAACCCTCAGCTAAGTGTGAAACGCTCTAACCCCATAGATAGTTTTTAAATCTTTCAAATTTTTCAGAGTGCTTCAGGGGTGAAGGAAGTGAGCACTGCCACTCTGGCCCTTCACAAAGGAAAGAATGGGACATACACTGTCTCACATGCAAATAGTCCTCCGTGAAAAGAAACATTTTTAGGGCTGGATGCTCTACAAACAGGCGGTGCCAGGAGATCATACATGAGAGTGGGAGTCTGGAAGTTTTAAGCAATGAACAGCTGAAGAAGTTTCCATAGAGCATGTGGGAGCCAAGGCTTTTCAAAGACGTATCATATGTCCACAGATGGGCAGGCTTTCACTAAAACAACAAAACTCAAATTAATTGAAACAACAAAACTCAATTTCATTGAAACCACAAAAATATTTTTAAAGAAAACAAACCACAAAAGCACTTATTTTCTCTTGCCCACCCACACTTCTAGTCTAGGCTTCAGAGCAATGAAAATCCTACTACAGCTTCCTGTAGAGGAATTATCTGAAATGTGTGTTTTGTGTACCAAACCAACATGGTTCACTCTTGCTGTGACAGTCAATGTGGCCCAGAGAGAAGAAAGACTGATCTCTAGCTAAGTGTTTATCTTGGAAAGCAGAGATCAGTGTTTCAGCACCTTCTCTAGGACATGTTTAGGTATTTTGCATGCATCAGGCACTGGATGACATGTACACACAGCCAGGGGTTGTGGTTGGGACACAAATCTGGTCTTGCCCAGGAAAAGGATCATGCCATAGCTGCTCCAGTGAACTCTGAATTTGTCTTACACTAAGCAAGTATTTCAGTGGGTGAATGTGTATTCCCCTCACTCTTGAAAAAGAGAATAATCTGATGTTTGGGGGCAGTCTCCCAGAAGGTGGGATTTTGTGGCTCTGAAGACAGAGGACAGAGGAAGGACAGGACCTTGATCACCAACACTACTGGGTTTGTGCAATAATTGTTGAACTATCATTTAAAAGGTAGGAAAACAACAAACCTTCTTCCAGTGGCATTTGCAAAAAGTGGTAGCTGCTATTTTTTGCACTGATCCTGCTCTGGGAAGTAGCTGAGCTCTTCAAGGAAGTCTGTGAAGAAACACCTACCTGGAGGTTCTCAGCCACGCCTGGCTGTGAGACGAGGTGCAGAGGAAAACAGCTGCCCACCAGGTTGATCTAATACTAAATGTCAAGTGCCAGCTGTGTTGGATTGAGAGGAACACAGTCTGGGATTCTGGCTTACCATCCCACTAAAATGGTCCTCTAGGGGCCTTAGATCTGCACCCAAGGCATGGCCACATTTAAAGGGAAGTAGTGGGTGCTCACATCTGAAGAGGAGGGAAAGCTGAAGCCGACAACTGTCCTGTATGCTGTGTCACGGGTGGAGAAACCCCATGCTGGGCATATGGTGGTTAAGGATGGAAACAAAATGACACTTGAACCCACAGAAAGTATTTTTCCTTATGACAGACCTCAAACCAGAGCTCTCGGGGTCCTTTGCTTGGGCCAGATGATCCTTCCTCTACCCTCTAGGACTTGCTCCTTTGGCAAGGCTGGGGGACTTCCCCGTTTGTTTTCCTTGTGTCTCCTGTGTAACACCCGGAGGCAGAGCACTACTTTGGGCTGGGACTCACTGGCCATCCAGGGTCGGGAAATCCGAGGAGCAGATCAGAGCCAGGTGAGGAACGCACAGCAGCGCAGCTTTAATCTTGTTCGCTGGCTGCCGGTGCCGAGGGCTCCGCGTAAGCCGAGGAGCTGCCAACTGGCAGCAGGGGGCAGCTGCATTCCTTCCACGCGTTTCAAGAAACTAACATTAAAAGTACTAATTGATGTGAGCTTACCGATGGGGTAGTTTTTCTGCTGCCCTTGGGCTTAACTGCACTGGTACCCGGTGCATCCTGCGTGTGCCTTCCATGCATCCATGGGGCAACCGGGGCTGCTCCCCGGGGTCAGGGCAGCACCGACCGTGCCTGTTTACTGCTCTTTACTTCTGCGGTGTGTTAGGAAGCTGCCTGCCGAAACCACAGTGTGCAAATGAACTGGACCTGTGCTCTCAGGGCAGCAGGATGAGTGTCACCTACGGCTGATTAGACACGCAGCACCGCAGTGGGAGAGGCCGGTTCACCCCCCGGCTCGGACAGTCCAGCTGCTCGGACTCCCAGCTCCGGGACATTACGGAGCCGTGGCAGCACCGTACTTGCAGGCTGCCAGCGCTGGCTTCTGCTGCAAGGTCGTTTCTTGAAGCTTCACCAAGCAGCGTTTCTTCGGGGATGTGCTGGGTGGTTTTGAAGCTATGCTGATCTTTGCTGCAGTCTTCTGGGGGAAAAAAAAACCCTCTTTGGCAGGATTAGGCTTTGTAGAATATAAATGACCATTAATAAATTCTTAGTGTTAATGTAAGTGCTTGTATCAACTGGAAGCTGAACCGCTTAATCAGGCTAGCAGCAATTAAAATGGTAATTTTTTTCTGTACTAGATTCTGCTGGCAATTTTTACTCAAGTAAAACTCTTTGAAGTTAATTGGAATTTTGATTAAAGCCTCCTGGATCTGGGTCTCTGAATTTGTACTAAAGAAGGTTCAATATTTGCTTTGGTTTTCTGCACATGGAGTTCACTGCTATATATTAGCGCGACTGTACAATTAGTGGTAACAAGAACAACTCCAATAAAGATTTCTGTAATCTAGCTCTTGATATACTTGAGAAAAGGTCTTTTATCACAGAATGGCTTTTAAAGTACTGCTAAAACAGGCTGTAAGATCTGAAAACCTTGATCGATTAAATTGTTTGTCTTAATTGTTTCCAGTCGCAACGAACGGCTTAGCAACATTCACTTAACGGTAATTCGGAACTCGGAGGGGGTGAGAGGATGGGAGGTGTTCTTGCTCTATGCCTTCAGCGCTCCGGTTTCGGCTGCCGACGCGAAAGAAAAAAAACTGAAATTACATTATCATTGAAAATTATACTGAAATTACATTATAACCATTAGTAGAATGAAAAGTAACTGTGGTGGAACAGGTTTTAAAGGTAACGTTTTGTCCAAAATGTTGCAAAATAAACCCCAAACAAACACAAACTCCTGACCAGACTGCGCTGAGGCACTCTGTAGCATTTTGCGACCAGTACTTCCAGGCAAAGGAGTGCTTTTCTGAAAGCTGTGATATAACTGGTGCAAATACTGCTTAAACTTCGCTTTAGGTTAGTTGCTGGTGTGAGAAAAGCAGAAAGAAAGAAGGGAATAATCATGTGGAAATTATACTGATAATACCAAGCATGTGGGTTCTTACTATATATCTCTGTTTATAAGAAGACTATTAGAGCTTGTGATCAAAATGCAGGTCAATTTGGTTTTGAGAACTCCTTTGGCATCCATTAACAAAGTTTATATATATATGTATTCTTGACCTTAGGGAGACGTATATTAAATAATGAGTTGTAAACATCCTGGACTAAGAAGTACAGAAGTTTATCGATAATTGAAATAATAATAACTGAAAGTTTGTTGTGACTAGGGGGCTTCTTTCTTTCTTTTATTTTATCCTAACGTGGTCATTGGAGCACAGTTTCTTCCGCTTCCCAGTCTGACACCTCAGCGAGTGGATTCACATATGAGGAAAAGGAATACAAGCAGATCCTTGCAATCCAGAGAAATGTTCTGATATCCTTTTGTGTCTACTTTTTTCTAAAGGTCTTAATTTTAAGAAACAAATAAAATTTTACCTTAAATACTTTCCCTATTCTCTCTAAAACACAGACACAGAATATGAGAAAGGAAGAATTAAAAAGATAAAAACTTTTATTATTATTAGCAATAATTTTGTAATATAGTATAAACGCCTTGAATATTCAACAACTATGCTATTAAAGTACCAAAACCTTGCTATAAACTGCTAGTTCTGCCTAATGATTATCCGAAGGGTCACCATTCCCTGACTGTGGACTTTGAGCTCCTAGACGGCTGCAGCAAGGGTAAGCACCCTGCTAGTTACGCAATCCATACCTGTGGACACAGTATGTTGTGTGCAAATGAACACTTGCAGACTAAACAACTGACATTAACACACTCTCATCGTATATTTGCCATTTCTACAGTAAGGTTTGGCCTGTCTCAGACTTTGCATGCAAACAGCACCCAGTGACATTCAGTCACAGCAGAGGAGCAACTGAGCACACTTGTGGGAGAATAGGTAGTTGCATATGTAGAAATAAGTCCCTGCTCTGATGTAAAAAGTTTCCTAGGAGACCTCAAAGTAAAAACCCTCAGTCTGTTGTTTGAAGCAGTGGTTGGGAAGCAAAAGCACGTTTCTGCATAGCAGATTGGTGAGCAAGGGAGCCTGGATACCTAAATGCCTGCTCATGATGTCCCTGCTTTCTCATGCCTCACCCAAGAAAGCATTGGTCGCCTTGAAGAGGTGGCCTGAGGTCCTGCTTGTTCCACGATGACTGATAGCTACATGTGTGCTACGTCCACTGAGCGCCTTTGTGCTGGTAGAGGCCCAGAGGCACCCCCAGGACCTGGACATCTCATCGGCCGGACTGACGCAGCTGAATTGACGCTGAAACCCGGATTATCAGCTGGATCGACGCTGAAACCAGGACTGACATCCCATCAGCTGGATTGACACTGGAACCAGGACTGGTGATCCCATTTTCTCTCTTTTTTCCCTTTTTATTTTTCTTTCTTTCTCTTTCCCCTGCGCCCCCGCCCTTTAGTAGGTCAGGGACTAACATACCAATTTCCATGCCAACTGTGTAATTTACTAGTAAAACTTTCTGTTCGTTTGCGGGCCCTCGGACTTTCGTCGTTGCTTTCCACCACGAGCATTGACGAGTCTCGGGTGCTTCCTTCCCCTTAAAGGTGGGCCGTGGCAGGCACCTCGCGCTGAGGCACCTGCAGCGGGTGCCCGGGCAGAGGAGCCACGCCGGGCTCCTGCCGCAGCGCTGCTCCCGCCTCCCCGCTCTGCCGCTCGCCGCTTCCCCAGCCGCCGCCGCCGGCACGCGACCGCCGGGGGCCGCGCTGCTGCGGAAAACGCCCGTAAATGCCACGGCTCGGCGGCGGCGGGCAGCGCTCCCTCACGGCGCTACCCCCGGCGGGAGGAAGGCGGCGCGGCCGGGGCCGGGGCGGGAACCGCCTGAGGCGCCGCTCCCGCCTCCTTCGCTCCCTCCCTCACCCCCCGCTCCCGCCCCCTCGCGCGCGCGCCGGGGAAAACGTTGCGCAGGTTCTAAAGCGGCGGCGGGGGCGCGGCCGCGCGCGAGGGGGCGTGTGAGGGGGAGCGGCGGGGAACGGGCGCCACCGGCACAGCCTCGGCCCGCCCGCCGCATGGAGCTGTCGGCCATCGGCGAGCAGGTGTTCGCCGTGGAGAGCATCCGCAAGAAGCGCGTGCGGAAGGTGGGCAGCGGCGGAGCGGAGCGGGGCGGGGCGGGGGGAGCGCACCGGGACACCCCCCGCCCCTCCCGCCGCGCACCAGGAGGGGGAGGCGTGGTGGGCGCGCGCGCGCGGCTGCCCGGTCCCCGTCGCTGTCCCCCGGTCCGCGTCCCCTCACATCCGCGGTGGGGGCACCGGCACCTGCCCGAGGCTGGCGGGCGGGGGACACACGTGTTGCCCGTGAGGAGGGGGCGATTGTCGCTGCTGGGGTTCAGCCTGCCTGCAGGATGAGTGCCGGTGGTACCACACGGGAGAGCCCAAAGCGGAGAGGGTTTGGGAAGGCTCCCGTGACTCAGTTTCCCCAGCCGTGAAAGCGCTCCCGTCCCCGCAGAGTGTTGCAAGGATAAACCTGTAAGCATGCAGTGTGTAGAGATCATCCGGTGGAAAGTTCCTTATAGGGGAGTGTTTTCCAGCCTTGGGAAGCTGATGAGCCCCCCAAGAGGAAAATGAAACTGGTTCTCTGCCTCAAGTACCCTTGCTTTCCTTGCTCTGCTCTCCTGTAAAGGTGTCTGTGGCTGCAGCAGTGGCTCTTGCGAGAGTGGTCGTCCACAGACACAAAGGCCTTTGCCATGCTTTGGGAAGTGCTTAACAAACCCCTCAGTATAACATTAAATACTTTGATAGTTGTTCACATTGCTTGCGGAGCCCTTGAATGCAGTTTCCAATCACTACACTTTTTTTTTTTTTTTTTTTAAATCTTGTACTTAGAGTGAATAAAAAAAAAAAAAGCGTAGCTCTGAACTTCAGCTGTGAGCTGCTGATTGCTTGGGTCGAAAGGATGACTGCCTGTGATGGATGGAACAGTGTTTGAGTAGAGCATGTAGCAAATGGAAAGGAACATGCCAGAGATGCTTCATAGGTTCTGAAATACTGTGTTTCTTCTCTCTGCTTTAAAAAAAAATTCATCTGACATTTGCTCCTGGCATACATCTTCTTCCTGCATTTATGTGTGCTGACTTCTTGTAGGTTTGCCTGTGGATGTGTGAATGGTTCCGTCTTGCTCTCTGGTTGGCTTTTAGTGTTCTCTCTGCAAGCCTTCTGCAAAGCTGTGGTCCAAGGTGATGGTAGTACAAGCATGCTTAAACACCCCTGTGTGCCCATTTTTTGGAGAAAAAGGTATAGCAAATGTAGTTTAATGAGGAAGTGGCTATGTTTTGAAAATAAAGGGATGGGAAACAAGCTTTTTGGTTGCAGAGTTCAGTCCTGTTGATTGGTTGCATCTCATACTGTAGCCCATATTTGGTTCTGTAGTTCACCTGTTTTCTTCTGCCTTTTTCCACCCTCAGGGTAAAGTAGAATACCTGGTGAAGTGGAAAGGATGGCCCCCAAAGTAAGTTGTGTTTACTTGCCTGTTTTTTCTTTAATATTCCATAATAGCTTGCATTCTGCAGTTGAGCATTTCATTCATAATGGGTAATGTCTTGTCCCTCATTTCAACAACAGTAACAAAACCAAAGAGCCACAAACCAAATTGAAATCTGTTTGTGAATTTGCAGCTAAGGAATACAAACTGTGTGCCAGTCTATTCTGACTGGTTTTTGCCACCACTGAAATATTTCATTGAGATGCTTTCTAGATACAAATGTTTTTAAATTCATTATGAGTTCAACAAAGAACCCGGATTCTTCTGAACTTGGAATGGCTCCTGCTTTTCTGAGTCAGCACCAAGAGGACCCCACTTTATTTTTAGAGCTGTCTGCTGCCATTTAAAATAGAAAACATGTTGATGGTCTTGTCTTCCTCTCCTACTGCTTCCCCTCTGCAATTTACCAACAGAAAGGAGCAATGTTTCAGATTTATTGATTGTAGCCGAATGCAGGTGATCTTTGTCCCTTGAAAATTACCGCCATGCTTTCATTTCCTTGTCTGAAGCCTCTGTTATTCTGAGGGCCTTTTCAGCTTTTGCTTTGGTTGCTACATTGCAAAAAGGAAGAAAAGTTTGGGGTTTTTTTCAGCATTGCTGTGCACTGTTTACAGACATTTTCTCTCATTAAAATGCAGCTGCTTCTGAAGAAGAGCCACTGCTCTGAGCTTAAGCAGTCTGTAAAATGCTTTGAGATTAAGAGGATTAGGTAACTGGAGAATATTACTATGTCAGCTAGCAGTCTAGTAGAACAGCCTCCTGGCTAACCCATATGGGGCCCTGTCTTTGCTTTTCTGTTTGTGCCTGTGTGTGTACATACACGATGTGCGTGGGGACAGCAGTGTTACACACGCAGTTGCTCTGCTGTTGCTAAGCAAAGGGAGCTGCTTGTTACAGGTTCATCCTCGCAGCCGCAAAGTGAGGCCAGCCAGGATGGCTCTGACTGGCTGTACCTGGTGTCCAAGAAGCTGAAATGTGTTCTTGGGTGCCTAATTGTTGTGCCTAATCCTTATGATTATAGGCCATGTGTGAAGATAAGCTGCTTCCCCCTCTCTGGTGGCGGTGGGAGAGGGTGGCTTTATTCTTGAGTGTTCTGCTGTCAGAGTGTAACCTTGTTCACTTGTTGAGCACCACCTGCCATGTAGTGTGGGTCACTTCTTGGACTGCTTCAGCCTTTAATAGCCAAGTCTTACTTAATCACTGATAGAGGGTGGGAAATGTATTTGGAGCCTCTGAGGCCTCATCCCCTCTTGGCCAGAATACCGATGTTTATCCCATTCTCCTTTCAACAAATGCATTGAAGTCCTTCTCTTGTAAAGTCCCTTGCCAAGAAGGTGGGCTGAGGCATGGTGTAATGTTTCTTAGACAGAGCAGGCCTTATTCTTAACTGCTGCCTTTCCTTGTCCTGTGCCTTGAAACTCTGGGGGAGACAGAAACACTTTGGGGAATTTAAAGCACAGTTCTCCTGGGAGCAAGGTGATGTCAGGGTTCTCTTATTTTGATGTATGGCATGTCCAAGCATCTTCCCTCTTCCCCCAAACTACAAATCTGAGGACTGCTGGGTTTTTTTTCCTTACTCCTGCCGGCCTCCACTGTAACTGTTCCCTCAGTGGTTTGAATTACTTAAACCCAAGGTGCTCAGAGCATTGAAGTCACTTTTCATTGCACTGGCAGTCTCTGTTCCTTGTTTCTAAACATACATATGCCCGTGATGGCATGCAGCACCACAAGCTGTTTGTATCTTTGTGTTTGTTTCCTCATCCCACATCATTCCCTTCCGTAATTACCAACCTTGTTGCAATGCTCTTTGTAATCTCTGTACCTATTATCCCATCATTTCCAGTGAAAGTATCATGGAAGGGAATAAGGATAGGTCAGTAGTTTACTGCTTTCACATGAAATTCTTATTTCACTTTTTTTCCCCCTCTTCTTAATAAAAAATTCTTATTCATGCCCTACACCTCAGATTTATGGATTGCACTGCTGGAGTCAGGGAATGGAGGAGTGACTATCTGATTCTAGCTACAAGCTTGTTTACAACTTGTGTTGGAGTTAAAAGGAGGGGGAAGAGGAGGAGTAGAAGGAGGGGGAAGGAAGATCATATGATCTGTGTTTTCCAGAGTGCCTGCTCTCTGCAGTTTGCTGCAGCCTGGGCTGTGTGTACCCATATATAAAGCTCTGTGTGCGCGCGCGCGTGGCAAACTCAACCATGGTTTTTTTATATGCAGTGTTTTGCCACTGCAGCGAAGCCAGAATCTGAACTGCAGAGAAAAAGGCAACACCCACCAGGGTGTTTTTTTTAAGCAAATCCCTTTTCTTCTCTTGCCTATGAAAAGCAATCCAATGACTTTTTCCCCCCTTGTGGTGTTATTTTTCTTAAATTTGTAGGATGAGTGCCAGAATCCCTGCAGCTGGGAGGAAACCTTCCTCCTTTCAAACAGTATCTTGGCTTTGACAGCTCACAGTCAGGTTGCTGCAGGAGGCATGAGCAAAGGAGGGAGAGAGAGAGGGAGGGATCAGCTGGCTATGAAGACATGTCTGTTCTTAACTCTCTGATGTACAGTGCACCTTGAGATATCTGAATGTCCTATTTTTGTTTCTCTCTTTTGTAAAAGAATTGTATTCTCATTTCTAGACCCATCCTCCAGTAATGTTCCAGTATTGCAGTACCCTTCTTCTCTCTAATGGGGAGACAAAAGGGAAAAGCATTCCCAAACCACCTCCCATGTATCTCATGTCCTCACATGCAGCCTGTGCTTCATCCAGAAATGTAAACTTAATGCTTTCTTGCTGTTCAAAGGGACTGATACAATGCACCCTTGTGCACCTGCATGTGACTCCTCTCTGGTCCTCCTCCCCAGGGTCTGGGAGGAGCTCTGCTTTCAGGAAAGTTAGTGTTCTGAGGCATTTGAGGATTCAGATTTACTTTCCTGCCTTAGAGTTTGTATAGTAGAGACATGACACCCACCTTTTCTGGGCAAGCATGACCCCTAAGAAGTAAACATGCCCCAAGGACCACTTTGTGCTTCTTTCAGCTTCCACAGTGGGAGCGTTTTGGCTGCTTCTCCCTAGTATTAAGTGCAGCTGTGCTCTTTGGGAACCAGTTTTGGAGTTGCCTGCTAGGTGGGTTCAGCCCTTTCCTGAGCATCTGATTCCTGTCACAGCTGTCTGGCTGTCGAGGAGGGGAGTTGGGGCAGCGAATGACGCTGTTCCCAGGCTGCTTCGGGAGCATGAAGTCTGTTCGGAGCAGTGTGGGTGGCCCTGCCCACAGTGCAGTTGGGGTATTTGTGTCGATGAGCTCCGCTCGATAGGAACAACCTGTAGGGGGAGCCGAGCGGGAGGAGGAGGCGTTGGCAAGTGGCCATCAGCTTGCCCCAGGGCCCAGGTCCCAACATGTTTGGTTGAACGGCATCAGTGGAAAAAAACTACACTCTTAAATGAATCCTTTCAGCTTCAGTGATTAGAAGTAATTAATAATGCAGGTGAGAAAGCGTACTTACTCTTTGAGCACTCTAAATTAAGAGAGACCTATTTTTCAGAAGGATGTATCAGACCATGCCTCATTGTTCCATGGGGTTTGTTGGATTTGAGGGAGTGCTGCAGATGCGACCTGTTTAGGCATGGACTTAAAAACAGTTTGTGAGTGTCTGCACAGCCTTTGCACACAGTGTGGAGGGGGCCCTGGGGAGGAAAGTCTTCCCTCTTTTTGTACAAAGAGCTGCTTGATGCTTGGCCCTGCCTGTTTCGGGAAGCTGGGGAGGGAATGGCTGGGATTCCTCAGAGCTCTCGCAATATTGTGGCAGGCCCCACCGACCCTTGTGAAGACAGTATCCAGGGCTGCAGCACACTGGTAGCAGGCCTGCAGAGAGAATGTTTCATTAAAATACTGTTTACTTTTTATTCCTTATGTTTTTCTTCAGATACAGCACATGGGAGCCAGAGGATCATATCTTGGACCCTCGCCTGGTAGTGGCTTATGAAGAAAAGTAAGGGCACGTGTTCTTTCTCTCCCTGGACGCAGCAAAAGAAATAGTGTCTTTATTTCATTGTATGCATAAAGTGCCCCTGTTGTCCCTACTTCAGTCAAAGATGAGATGTATAGCAATGAATCCCGCTTGATTTTTGTACCCTGGTGTTGATTGAGATGGTCAAGACAGGTTTAAAGCAGCTTTGATTGGCATTGTTGAGGAAATGAGGCCAAGAACAGGCAGCATTGAGCCAGAGAACAATCAGATTCAGGTTTTGATCAGGTCCAGAGCTGGACTGGAGTGATGTGAGGTGGGAAGTTTCTCTAACCCATCCTTGATTAGCTGTATCAGAGAAATTTCCCAATTGCAAGGTTTTCACTCCTACAGGAAGCAATTCCGGGATGTTTTCCAAGCTTACACTGGTCACCATTGGGTTTTAGTGAAGGAAATTGAGGGAGCTATGCTGTAGAAGGTTGAAGTCCCAACTAGGTTTTATGCTGTGGTATTTAGTACTCAGTTTGATTCATATTCCTCTTTCACAGGGAAGAGAGAGACCGTGCATCAGGGTACAGGAAAAGAGGCCCCAAACCAAAGCGCCTCCTACTGCAGGTAGCCTTTTGCTCTTCTGTGTATTTCTAACTCCTGTGCTGCTGTGTTGCTCCTCTCAGTGAGGTGGAAACTGTTTGCTGTTGCATGGACAAAATTGGAGGTAACAAGTTAACAACATGAAATCAGTGTTTAAGCAGATAATTTTAACCTGTCAGCTGAAGAGGTAGCTAATATGTCTTTTAAAAAGCAAAACAAAACAACAACTCTTTCTCTCTGAACTAGGATTTTATAAAGTATGGGCCTGGGTAGTTGCAGGTTACCTGGTATGTGTGTTCTTTTAATTTCATGTTGAGCTTGGATTTTCCATCAAGTCAAAGGTAGCCTGTGGTTGGAAGTGGAGTTTCAGCATGCTTTCACTGTTGCCAAGCAAAGCAGCCAATCCTAGGAAGCAGATATTAGGAAGAGCTTAGAAGGCAGTTGAAGAGGAGAGAGAAATGGTGTTGTAGAAGCAGCATACCTTATCCTAGCTCATCTAGATGTTCAGAGACAGAACAAAGAATATTTTCCTGGTTCCCAGTGGGGAGCCCTGACTGTATGATCAGATGTCTGCTCTGACCCTTGCTGCGTTGGTGTCTTGGCAGCGGCTGTATGGCATGGACTTGAGGAGTGCCCACAAGGGAAAGGAGAAGCTCTGCTTCTCTCTTGCACGGAGGTTTGGAGGAGGAGACAGTAGCCTGCCAGGGGCCAAGACAGGGCAGGCAGAGTTTCCCGAGAAGACTGGGGGTGCAGTCCTGCCATTCTCTCTCCGGAAGCAACGCAAAAACCAGAAGTACCTACGACTGTCAAGGAAGAAGTTTCCCCGCATGGCGAGTCTGGAGAACCGAAACTGCAGACATGAGTTCTTCCTGAATGATGCCGTGGGCCTAGAGGCCAGGCAGAGCCCTGACGACTGGGAGGCCACGCAGCACACCAGCAAAGAAGGTAAGGCCAGTTACCCTTTGGCTGTGAAGTTCTGGGGCATGTGAAAGATGTTCTGCATCCTTCCTCCTTGATTACATCCTCCTGGGATTGTGGTTTAGGTCAGGTCTTCAGAGCAGCTCTTGTGGGCCCATATTATGTCCCTCTTGTTCGCAGGTTTCTTTCTTGTTTGAAGAGCACAGATTAATTGTTTTTTTGCTCCTGTTGCCTCTCTGTAGTCTGACATCCCTAATGCCCCTCCCAGTGTTAGAAAACATGCAGAAGATACTGCAAGTTTTTCTCCTCTTAAGATTTTCTCCTGGCAGACGTGATACACAAGTGTGACAGAGATGAACTCTGCCTCTGTCCACATTATCCACACGTACTCAGCCTGCTGCTTGGCTCAAAGGACTTTGGCTGGCAGTGGACGAGCTTGGACAGTGGCACTCCTCTCATAGTGCTGCTTTGAGAAGCATACAGGAATGCTGCTAGGAACTCACAGTGTACTCCCCTGCGCCCTCCTTCCCTTTCTTCTCCACACCCTTCTAAAGCCTCTTGCTATAGAGCTATGTGAGAGGAGGAGAGAGAGATGAAGTGAGGATGGTAACTCCTGCCTGATCCCACTGAGTAGGCAGCATGAGTGTAGGCATGGGAGATGTCCAAGCACATTTGGCATTTTGGGGAACGATACCAGCATCTTGTGCAGGAGGGCTGTGGGATGTGTGTGTTGCTCTCAGTTACCAGGGAAACTCTAGCCCTGCATTATTAGAGCTTCTGAAGGCGTAGCTTTCTTGAGGAGTGGAAAACCGGGGCTTGTGCTGGTTGTAGTAGCTAAGGGAATCCTGTTACTCCTTGCTAGGAGTAGCTGTTAGCCAGGCTGGATTAGGTAGGATCTTAGGGGAAGGGCTGTGTTCTGGAAGTCAACGCTATTCCCTCCTTTCTGAGAGAGATTGGAATGATGCTCAGAATCCAGGGAGGCAGCAGTAGGAGTAGCAGAGAGGAACCCAGTGTTACATCCTGGCGGTGAGGAAATGTGTGGGGCTGTTCTCCCTGGAAGCATGGGGCGCTAAAGCACTTGGGGATCAGAAGAGTGAGTGGCACTACAGAATTGTAAAACTGGTTTTGTTCTCCCCTTGACACATGGCCTGTGTGGAATCCCAGTTCCTGTTAGGGGGAATTGGACTTTTTCCGGGGGTGGGGGAAGTAGACACCCCAGGTGTTTGAGACAGAAGCCAGGAAATACACTCTTAAGGGGCTCTTGTTCTTTGCCCAGGTTGGGACAACAAGGCGTATAGTGGACAGGTAGAGTGACAGGGAAAGGGTGTGTTTTCTTCCTCTCTATTTACGTGGCAGTCTCTGGGGGCTGTGGGGAAGTGAGCCTTTAGGTGGCTGAGGGGCTGATAATTATTCTTACAGTGAGAAAGTGCAGGGGTGCTTGGGTTTCTTGTATGGAGCTATCTGGGAGAGAAGGAGGAATATGAGAAAGGAAGAGCAGCTTCTCCATGGAGCACTACTGAGGGATTTTTGAGAGAATCACACCCAGGCTGCATTGCAGGTGCAGTACGAGGCAGACCCTCCATTTTGGCTCCCTTTGACTCCCCTAGGAGTATCTAAAGAGTGTATGTAAGAGATTTTAAGTTTTGCCTTTTTTAGCAGGATAGGGCATTTAGAAGCAGGTGAGCTCAAACCAGGGTGAGTGTGCTTTGCTGTCACAAAACCAAGTTGGGGCTGAGATGGGATGAGAGGTATTGGGGAATTGTGGACGGTTAGATGAACTTGGTTTTACAGGGTCTTTTGACCTCTGTGTAGGCTGCTCTGATATCACTGTGTATCTGGACACCTGATCCTCCATTTTCCCTTAGCCTCTGAGGGGAGGGCTTGCACATGTTCTTTCTTGCTCTGTACATGCAGATTCAGTACAGACTGATTTCACCTACGGTTTGTCAGAAAGGAGACCCTTTTTCCATCCTTCCTTTCCCTCTCCCTTCTTTCTTCTCTGTTCCACTAACATGCTCTCATCTGCCTTTCTTTCTGCAGCAGATGTGGATGCCAGTCTCCCTTGGATCCCCACTGTGCCCCCCAGCGAAGTGACAGTGACAGACATCACGGCAAACTCCATTACCGTCACTTTCAGAGAAGCACAAGTGGCTGAGGGCTTCTTTCGAGACCGGAGTGCGCAGTTCTGAATCTCTGTTTGCAGTGCTCCCCAAAACCACTGCTTTTAGGGTGGGGCTACGGAAGGGTTACGTTACCCCTTAAGAGAAAAAAAAAATCCAAAATGTCTCCTCTTAAAATGTTTACAGAGACCTTTTTTTTTTTTCCTCCTTTTTCCCCTTTCAGATACGCAAAAAAGGGCAGTGTAGGGGGTGTGTGTTTGTCATTGCTTTGTCCAGCTGAAAAACTGACGGCCCTTTCCCTGGCAAAGACTCCCCTCCTTGATGTGAAAGCAGCAGGCTGAACAATTCGCCTTTTATCCTGTCAAGTGGCGGCAGCTGCATTTGTGGGGAGAGGGCATGTGGAGGTGGAAAGAGAGCTGGATCTCTAGCCTGCCGCCTTGTTCTGCAATTGATATCCCTTGGATAAAGATACATCTCTGTACATTGCTCTTCCCACCTTCCTCCTCCCTCTCTTCCTGCAGCAGCGAGAGGCGATGGATCCTACCTGTGTAGATAACTCCAGCCTGTTAAGACTTTCTCTCCAGTGCTGTTTTCCCTGTGGCCTGCTGTCAGGACTTCAGAAACGTATTTGCCTGTCTGTGGTAAGTCAGTCTTTGCAACATGGGTCTGTATAGGCAGCAGAGCTTTCTCCCCTTTGATCGTTGATCATGCGGAAAGACTGAAATGCATCTCTGAAATCCAAATTGGCAACATAAATTCAATTTGCCCTCATTAAAAGCTCGGAAAGCCAGCATAGTTGAGACATACCATTCTGTATATGCTAAACAGGATTTCCAGGCTTGGCTCTGCTGCATGAGGAATGTGTTATGGAAAGTGGGGTCTTCTTACCCTTTGCCAAATTCAGTATTAATAACAAATCCTGCCCTGAACCTGTGGTAATAATTTGGTTGAAAACTGACTCCTCTCCCCTGGGAGGAGGGGCTAATAGGACAACTGAAGCATTGCCTGGCACCGCAGATATCCAAGATACTGGCACAGGCCCAGGACACGGGAATTGGACAGAACTGAGCTAGAAATGGACCTTGATTACCAGCAAATTCTGCTCTTGGATCCCATAGAGAGATCCAAGATAAACAACATGTGGGGAAGGCATGTATTAGATTTGAGGAGAGGAAAAATTCCTAATTCTTAGCAATGAGAATTCTTGGATTGTGCTGCCTGAATGATACTCTTCCATGACTCCAGTCTCCTCACAGTATCTGTGATCCTGTACTACTTTACTGATAGGAACTTCCCCTTGGAAGGCTTAAAAATCTTTGCCAAGGAAAGCAGTCTGCATTTCAATAGACCTGCCTGATCTTGCACTTAAAAATGCCTTGTGCTGGACTGCCTGTGACACTTTGAGATTTTTGAAGAATTGCTGTATTTTGAGTTGGTAGTTTAGCATAGCATCTGTTCTTGCACATGCATGTTCTCTTCCATTTTTAAAAGCAAATTTTATTTAAATAACTTAATTTTATAAATATAGACCTTTTCCAATGGAAAGCAAGAAGAGTAAGGTAGAGTCTAAAGTGGGAACTGCGGGACAGAGTGCTGCAGGGTAACATTGGCTACTGTCATGATTACTGTCCCCAAATACTATGTTTCCTTACTCCACCCCACCTGAAGCATCTCTTATCTGCTGTATTTATTCGAAATGAAGCTATGAGCCTTGTTAGCTCTGAGATAAAGACACCTGTGGAAATCCTCAATGTGTTACTTTGAGGGGCTCGGCTACTGGCCTGCAGAATTTGGGAGCTCTAGGGTTTCTGGTCCTCCAAACATCTACTTATTGTAAAGTGCTTGGACTGGAACTGTGGGTTTTTACTAGAAGCAGTTTTTACCTCATTTAGGATATGGCAGCTCAGTGTAGATTTAGGATTTCTCCTTCCATCTCAGAGCTGTTTGAGCAGGCCTGTCTTTCATGCCGTCACAGCAGTTTCAGGATTGCTGGGAAGATCTTGAATTTCTGGATTGACCTTTTGTCTCTCAAAGAAGTAAGATGGGAGTTTTATTATGGAAAAATCTGAGAGGGTGAGAAATGGAAGCTGGGGGAGAATTATGTGGTGGGAGGAAGAGTGAGTGGGAAAGAAGCTTGCAATAGCTAGCAAGGCCAAGCTGATGAGGTAAGCATGCAGGCGCAGGATGTTTGTTGAACGTGGGTGTCCAGAGCGAAGCTTCTGTGTCTGGAGTTGCACCCTTTTTTGCAGGATGTGGGGTCAGACGGTGTTGTTACCATCACCTACACACCTCCTCTTCCTGACACCTGCCAAATATGCTGAATACCTACATGTCTCTTCTGTTGTGAAAGTGGACACACCACATGGCCCAGTCCACTCTTGCAGGTTGGAGCAGGTCAGGTAGTGATGGTTGGAGAAGCACAGTGTTTTAGGTTATTTTTAAAAAATGTCTTGAACTGCAGCTCATCCTGCTAAATCTTCATGGCATTTATAGGATCTGGTTTTTTTATTCTAGTGCAGCAACTGCTGCCTTTGTCATGTCTTCATCTCAAATGTACAAATACACCAAAAAAAGCTTCCTATTTACTAAGTTCCTGCCTTTGGCTGACATTGGAAGCAATATCAATCCTGCAGCAGGAAAGAGCTTGTCCTAATAAACTAGATTTCCATCCTCTGCTTTTCTCTCCACTCACCAGCTGACACTTCTCAACACTTTGTTTTGGCACTTTTCTTTAAACATATTTTCTTTCTCTTGCAGTGGAGTTTTCAAAGACTTGTGGTGGTCTTTCAAATAGGATCCACCTACAGCTTCATATCTTAATCATTTTTTTGGATCAGGCTATCTAGTGTTCTGCTGGTGACTAATCATCTTGCTACATGAAGTGTGGAACAAAGTACCTGGCTGCCATGCTGCTTTGTGTCAATGAGGAGCTAACCATAATGGGGTTAAGACACAACAAGCTGCATGTGCGTGGGTTTGGGGGGGGGGGGGGGTGTGAAGAGGAGTTTGTGGTAGGAAAGTAAGCAGTTACTTTGTTGGCGTGGACTTTTTTTTTTTGACATTCGTGAATTCTTGTTTATCTCAAAGATCTTTTCGAGAAGATTTTTCTCCTGATCTTTTTAAAGTGTGGCTCTGTTCCACATTATCTGCTGACATATCACTGTAAACTTCCTTGGTAGAGCTGGTCTTCAGGGACTTTAAAATTAGCTTTATTCCACCTCTGCAGGTGTAGAGAGGGTTTTACTAGTGATGGAAAGGTAGGTTGTCTGGGTTTGTCTCTTCTCCCCAATATTGTCCATCTGCCAGTTCAACCCCAAACCTGACAGTTGAATTGGGACCTCCTGTGCTAACAAATCATGAAAATCAGATGCTGTGTTTGGATCTTTGTTAAGCATTCCGTTTGATTAGAAGAGCCAGAATAGCATCCAGCTGAAGCTGAGCTTAATAATTCTATTTGAAGCACAAGCCAAGAATAGAAATGGGCTAACTCTCCCATACCTTGTTTGGCTCCATGGCTGTAAACAAGAAAAATAAACTTCAGCCAGTGGAAATTACTGAACTGTACACAAGAAGCAATGTTCTCGAAGAACTGCTCTAATAGTCATTCTTAGAACTGTTTCCATGTGAAAATTTACTAGCAGTGTTGGGGGACAGAAGTGTTTATTTCATAGATCTTGCAGTGAACTCACTGTATATGTGACAGAACTGAGGGGCTTCATGAGACTGGAAAGCCTTTATTGTTAACACTGTGTTTAAAAAAATATATGGAAAGGACTGCCTCTGTTCCCAGATGGTTATAAACTAGATGTTATTGCTGTGATATACAAGTGATGCCTTGGAACAGCAAGTTTTAACACGTAAATAGTGGCATTAAGTAGCCTCCTGCATGCTCCTTATTGTCTTGAATTTGCTTGGGGGCCCTTCTGCTTGTGAAGTCAGACTAAGGTGATTCTTTTCTTTTTTTCTTTATTTTTTTTTCAAGCAAGACCAGGATATTATTGTGAGAACACCCAAAAGCAGTTCCATTTGCCAAAATAAGCCCAAATTTGTTAGTGAATTGACTCTTGTTTATGTCAGAGCTCAGACATAGAGAAGCTTATTGAGAAATGAATGGCTTTGTTATTAGTGTTGTGAAACTGTCCAGAATTGTTCTTCTGGTGTTTTGTGACTGGATGTATAAAACTGTTTGTTCACCTCACAGGGGGCCCTTGGCCCCAGTACTGTTTCATGCTGTATGCCAGCTAGTGCTGCTTGATGGTTTCACTGGAATAGAGAAGGGAGGCCTCACACAGGTCAAAAAATAGGCAGGGTAGCTCAGGCAAGACCCTCCGTGGTAGCCACTACAGAGGCTGGGGTGTGGAACACAGTGGGGGCTGTTAGCCACATCTGTGTATTAAGCAAAGCAAAGTCTACCACCACCTCTCCACCTCTTCCTCTCCTCTAGCTTTGAGCTTTTGTTTTAAGAAGCAGGGGAAGTAAAAACCTCATTTTCTAAAGCTGATTGGTATCTACCCATGTTCTGTCCCCCCCTGGTTTACTTGCAGCCTAGGAAGAAGAGGGCAGTGGGCCTTTCTGGGAAAGTAATAGGGACAAATGCACGTCAGGGAAGGGAGGGACAGAGTTGCCTCGGAGCTGCTCTCACTAGGTGGTTGAGGAGGGGCCTTTGAGTGAGCTGGCAGTTGAGAGAGAAGGTGTGTTATAAACAAAGAACTTGTAGTGAAACGGATCCCTTGCATCTGTGAGTGGAGTTGTGAATGGGCCCTGCAGAGAGGTGAGTGCTGCATTTATGTATCAGTCTTCTGCCATTTGGGAATGCAAGGGAGGTGTGTACGTTGACAACTTGCACAGGGTAATTTCTACATGAAAATGTATAGCATTGGAACACGTTGCTTTTGTTGCCATGCCTGTTGTAAAGGTTTTCCCCAAGGGCATGATAAACTTGTTTTGAGATAATAGCTTATGATCAACAGGCCATGTTGTCCTGTGCCTGAACTTACTGTCCTCACAGAGAAAGTGTGAGCTTCTGGGTGTCAAACCACCTGGATTCCACGCACGAAGCTGGTTAGGATAGGAAGGCTTATAAAACAGCCCCAGGACAATTGGAAGGCGAGAGAAGCAATCACTTAAAATGGAATTCAAACCCTTCAAATCCTTTCCTGTAACTAGCACTTGCTGTAGAGATGACCCCTTTTTCTCTTCCACCTTTCTCTTCCCCCTTAACTTCTTGAAGTATGGTGGCTGTGCAGGGAACGGGCAGGCAGATGATGCTAATTAACTGGGAGTGGCAGAGGCCTAGCGCTCCATGGGAGCATTTGGGGCTGCAGTGGATTGCTACAAAGTTGGGATGGAGTAGACGCCTTGCTGCTGAGATTGCCTTACCTGCTGTGGGCTGCCCTGTACTAATGCTAGGGGTTCTTCTCCGAGAGCACCAGTTGGATGTTGAAAGGGAGAACTCCTAAGACTGTTCGGAACCTCCATCACAGCTTATCTCATTACTGGGGTAGCAAAGTTTTGGCTGGGAGGGGTATTTTGGAGGAGGAGGAGGTGGAAAACGTTTTTTTATTATTATTATGTTTTTTAACCAGAAAATGTAGTGTCAGCACAAAGAAGCTTTTTGCAAATCTGTCAAAATGTTAAGCAGCTTTTTTTTTGCTTTTAAATCTGAAGTATGTTTTGAAGCACTTTGGAAATACAAAGCACTAGGAGTGCTAAGTACTCCTTATCATCTGTCTAAAAGTGGCATTTGAAAAGTAAAAGATGTATCTGTTTCAGGCCGCTGGCTGCTCCTTATCATTTTTCCAGAGCTGCCACCCAGCCCTTTGCCTCCCTCCCATGGCTGGAGATGGGGAGTGTACTCCACCATGCCAGGAGCAGAGGGCTCCCTAAGAGAAAAGAGGAGACCTGCTAAATCCCTCGCTTGCCTTTGGGGTGCCGGTTGGCTTCCTCCCTCCCCACCTCCTTTGACTGAGGAAAGGGAAAAATGAAGTTGAGTTTCAGTTTGAGTGGTCCTAGTCTGGAACTATGACCGTTTCTTCCAGCTCCGGAGACATCTTTATAGAGTTTCCTGTCTGACAAATTGCACCTTATTAGCTTAATTGAGGAACGAGGAGATGTCTGTCCTTCTGCAGGGAGTGGGGAGAGGAAGGGAGGGTGAACCAGGAGCTGTCTTCAGTAGCTACTGGATTTTTCCAGAGGCCATTTCCTCACCTCATCTCCAGGAGAACAGCAACAAAAGAACTAAAATAATTTAGATGAAGCTTTTGTTCTGTGTATCTCAAGAACCTTTTGAGCAGGCTAAGGGGAGAGAACCCTTTTCCCTCACCTAGTCAGCTCCACAGCGTGGGGTTCAACGTCCCAGTTCTCTCGTTGGGTTTTAAGCACCGATCTTTTCCCTCAGCGTACGCACATCGTTAGAACTCTTTTGCACACTGGCTCATCTAATTTGGTGTGCTCCCTTTCTGTTGCAGGGGGAAGATGGGGGACAATGGGGTCGGTTAGAGGGAAGGGTCCCCGATTATTTTTGTTCCTGTCTCTTCAGTTGTTGCTGTTGTTCCCGTCAGCACGCTAGAGTATTGGAGTCTTTGCACACAGAAAGCTTCCTTTTGCACAGAATGAGCTTCTAGCTTTTGTACAGACTAACTGAATGTATTTGGGGAGGGGGGGAAATAGGGAGTAAACCAATTCCAAACAAACCAATCAGAGTATAATGCCTTTTCTGAGCGAGTATGTGCTGTAAAAGGAGATTGTAATAGCAAAGGGAGGGCAGGCTCAAGTATAATTTGACACAAAGTGTGGTTTTATTTTTGTACTGATATGGATAAGAGACTGTACAGCATCTATTTATTTAGATGATTTATGTGGTAAATGTTGCAAACAAAATTATTAAAATATTAAATATGAGAACTGACATTTACCTCATGGTATGTTTGTGTGGTCATTTACCCCCCTCCCTTGCTTTAATTCTACAGCTGAATTATTTTCCAACAGTCACTTCTATTGGTGTATAAACATTCAGTGCAGCTGGAAAAAGAATGGAAAATGTGCATGCGTGCGTGAGGAAGATCAGTAAAGAAGGATCGATGAAGAATGGAGCCTGCAAAAGGCTGTTTCTGACATTACTTTGATTGGAGGAGGTCAAGTTTTTATTAATTTTTAACCCACTGGGTAAGTTAGAGCTGTACAGGGGTGACCTGGGATGACTGGTCTTGGATGGATTACAATTTGAAGAGGAGAATACCAATGGCAGGGTGGCTGCAGCTCTGGGTTTAGGGAGTTCTCTACATCCTTGCACAAGGCTGCAGTGCCAGGACAGCTCTGCCCCAGTACCAGGAGAGTGCTGGTGTGCCCCATATCCTGCATCTTATGGCAATGCAGAAAGTCTGAGATGAGGCCTGGGCTGCCAAGCATGCTCAGCAGGAAAGCAGCTCTCTTCCAAGCCAAAGCCTCTGATGGGTTGGCCAGCAAGGCTTCTGGGGACCTCTTCAGGAGCACGGATGCTCCTGGGTACAGTTTGGCCCCTGGTTCACCCCATGGCTTAGCCAAGGAGCCTGAGTCCTGGAACTGCTGATACTCCATGGAGAAAATCCCAAGTGTCATTTAGTTCACTTGGGTGGCTGGCTTGCTCCCTCGAGGTGTGTCCCACTCCATCCCCTGTGGAGGGGGAGGCCAGCTGTTTATTGAGGTACCTGGGCAAGAGAATGGGGCTGTCTGAGATGCCTCTAGTAGATGTAATGTGGGGGTGAGCCCTGCACCTGAACGCAGCTATGGCATCAATCACAAAAGCATGTGGAGCAAAAGCAGAGGGGGATGGGTTGTATTGCCTGAGTCAGTCATGGCTCAAGGCAGCATGGTTAGGTCTTGCCTGTGTAACCAAAGTGCTGTCAGCATGCTTTGCCTTGAGGCAGGGAAGCTGGAATTGAGTGATGGCATCAGAGCAGGACTCCAGCCAGCCACTTATCTTCTGGCAGCAGCTAGCAAGTCAGGTGAAGCTGTAAGAAACTGCAGTGCAGAGTTACGGGAAAGCCTGCTCTGGAGATTGTGTCTTCCTACCTCTGCCAATGCTGCAGAGGCTGGCTGGTGCTAGAAACAGCTTGTCCTTTTGCATGCATGTGTTGGCTGGATTAAAGGTTAATCTGGGCAGTCCTCCTTTTTTTTAATAAGCTGTTGCTATGCCGCCCCTCTGATCCGTGCAGTGCAGGCGACTTGCCTTGCAAAGCTCTCCCCATCGGATGCCTGAGAATAAGGGCACTTGGTGAAAGGGGAAACCACACGATTGGAGCAGTTCAGTGTTCTCCGAGAAGCACAGAGTGACATGCAGCTTCTGTGACCCCTGTGATGGCAGTCACTTCCTGTCTGTTCAGTGCCACACAGCCTCCCTGCTCTTGCTCCTTCTCTTCACATGATTTTGCTTGCCAAGCAACTGTTTTTGAATCAAGAATGCAAGAAATCTGGGGGACTTGTGTAATCATCCTGATCCAGTGGCAGCCTGGGCAGCTGGGCCTGCTTTGGGAACTCTTAGACAGGCCCCAGGGATATCATAGCATCCCACTGGTGTAGGCACAGCACAAACCCCATGGGCCTTTTCTCTCTGCTACATCAAAAAGTCAGTGGGCTGGAGGGCTGGTTGTTCTGGCCACTGCTTGGGTCATGCTGAGCGACCCACACCTGGTGCGCAGGAAGTTACGCGGTCAGCTCCGAGGGACCTGCCTTTGCTTGTGTGTGTTTCAGAGCTGCAGCAGGGAAATCCCAGCACACGTTGACCTGGATGCCCGTAGTGCCAAGGGTTTGCTTGGAAATGTACACTGCATTGGCTTGAGGGGGTGGGCTGTGTGCAGCTGTTTCTAGTGTAGGTGAGGGAGTGACCATTTGCTTTCCAAAATCTGCTTCTCCTGACAGTGACCTCACTGGAGCAAAGAGCAGCAGAGTCTGTTGATGAACCCTTGGAGCTGTTCTCCTGGGGATAAGTGCTGCTAATCCAGCCAGGTCCACAAAAAATGAGCTTGAGGCAGCCACTGACTTTGAGCAGGTGATTTTCCCATTCTCAAGTGCCATTTCAAAAACACATAGAAATGTTCTCGCACCTGCTGCTGTTCCCCTGTGCTCGTCCACCACTGGCCGGGGTTTTGATGTGAAAGATCTTGTTGCTCTCCCAAAGCTTATTGCTTCCAGGCACTGAATTCCTGGTGCTAGTAAGAAGTGCTACAGTGTATCCTTCGGCTCCAGGGTCTTGCAGGCAGCGAGTTGCCAGAAAAATACTTTATTTCAGTGTCTGTAGTGAACAATAGCTGTTCCGGGAGGGCTGTGCTCCCAGGTGGGTTGGTTTTTTTTAAGTTTTTTACTGGAATTTTGAATGAAACAAAGGAAGTGCCCAACAATGCCCTGAACAGCTGGATATTCTGCTACTATTTTGCTTTGTGAGAGTAAAAGTTACATGAAAGTGTTAGGCCATACCTGTGCAACGGCAGCTCGCAGTGATTTGAGCAGTCACTGTGGCTGGAAAGAACATTCTGCTGACAGGTGGAAGGAGAAAATAACTAGAGAGAGCACATGGAGCTCCCTGAAAAGCTGCTGCCCCTTCTGGTCCATGGAACAGGGTGCCTTGTGCTCTTGTCCTGAGGTGGGGTGTGCTGTTCATGACCCACACATCTGTTTTGGGACAAGGCCACCAGTCTTGGCTGCTGCACATGTGTTTGTGTAGCCATGTAAAGACTTTTCCCCTTTTTGATTTAAGGATGCCTGCTTTTGAGGGTGGATGATATTGCTGGTTGAAAGTTCAGTTACTTGACACTCAGCTACAAATGTAAAAGCAGTTGTTTAAAAAGAGTGAACAGTAACAAACAATTTAAACGTGGATGGTGTTAATGAACACTTAATGTGCAAAGTTAAAAAAGTGAGAAGCAAAATGCAATGGGTGTGATGGACTTGTTCTTTTAAAGTCACCTTCAGGCATGTGAAGAACTGAGATTAAAAGAAGGTGGTGTCTAGAGAAAAGGGGCAGTCCAGAAGGACTTGACCCAGTCTAGGTGAGAGTCTTGGGCTTTTTGTTCTTGCCTGTCCTGTGATGCCAAACACCTGAGAAAGGCCCTCTTAGAGCCTATTCTCGAAGTGAGGGATATGACCTAAATGCAGAATTATCAGTGATGAAGCACGTTGTGGTTCATTCCCTGACCACAGAAACATCTCCTTCTCCAAATTGTTCACATGTCCTGAACCAGGGTCCATGTGATTGTCTCCATCAGCATTCAGCAACCTCTCCATTAACCCCCCTTCAAATGGGGATATGGCAGTGGGGAGCACGTCCTCTCCTGAGTCACTTTTCCTCTGGGCAGGGAACTTATGTTGGCTGCATAGGTGAAAAAGAACAAAACACTCTGACAGATCTTGCCTGAATCACAGGCAGTGAGGAAAACATTCATTTTCCTACCTGCATGCCTTGACTTTGGGAAATCCATCCCTGCCAGTACTGATATTATAGCCATAATATAGCCGTTTCCAGAATACCCTCCTTCTGGGTGAAACCCCTGAGCAAGAGGTGGAAAGGGAAGATGAGTGCAAATGGAGAAAAGGTTAGCGAGTGCCACAGGGGCTGGGGGGGGGTCCCTGCCAGGCCAAACGAGGAGCAGGTAGTAGAGGGATTCCAGTGCTCTTGCAGGTACCTTGCTGGTCACAGTGGGCTGAGAAAGAGCAGCAAATGCAGGACAACCATCGCCTACAGTTCTCATCACAGCTCCCACTTTTGTCACAGGGTATCTGGAATGCACTGCCTCCTCACACAAAAACTAGGTGTAAAAGCAGAACAGGCCAGATAAGGTCCTCCAAGTAAGGGAGGACCCTGAGTTCCACACAAAAACAACCGCAGGGCCGTGAGCTTCCATTTTGAATCACAGAGAATGATTTTTGACTGAGATTTTTGTCTTTTTAGCACCTGCAAGAGAGTGTAAAGTATGTTGCAAATTAATTAGGGGTTTGCAGTAATGGTCAGGGCAGGGAATTCCTCTAAGTGACTTAACATTTTTTTGGTTTCTTTACAGTTTTACATAGCACGGTTGGCCTGTTTACCTTGTGGTACCTTATACTGGCTCAAAAATTGTACCTTGTACCGGCGCCCATGCCAGTTAAACTGAATTTAAAAAAAAAAAAAAAAAAAAGAGAAAGAAAATATTCAAGCACCTTTATTGCTAGTTTTCGCGTTGGTATGTGCTTCAAGGCTGCCTGCTTCCCCACTGGCGAGAGGGGGTGACGGTGCATCTGCAGCGGGAGGAGAAGAGGCTGCCGCCATTGTTTTAACTAAAAAAAAAGGCCCCGTTCGGGCGGGAAGGGGCAATACCGCCGCCATGCCGGGGATCTGCCCGGGCGGGATTCGCTTCCCTCCCCGCCGCTCCTCTTCCCGCTGCGCCGCCGTCCCGCAGGCCCGGGGACCCGGACCCCCCCGCTGCCCACGCCCCGCCCGTGGCGCGGCCCCTTTAAGGGCCTTTAACCACGGGGGGGGCGGGTCACGCGCGGCCGCGGCGGGAGGGGGCGCGCGGGCGTGCGCGAGCCGGCGGCGGCACGAGGAGGGCGGGGCCGGGGGGCAGGGGGCGGGGCGGCGCGCGCGGGCGGGCGGGATTATTATGGGCTGTGGGCGCCGCCGCCGCCGCTGAGGGGGAGCAGCAAGATGGAGCTGTCTGCAGTGGGGGAGCGCGTCTTCGCCGCCGAGTCCATCATCAAGCGCCGCATCCGAAAGGTGAGGGGCCGCCCCCGCTGGGGCTGCGGGACCCCCCCTCCCCCTCGGTCTTCGCTACCGGGCCCCGGCCGCGCCGCTGGCCCGCCCGCCGGGCCCCCGCCTCACACCCCCCCCCCCCGCCTTCTCCCCCGTGTGTTGCAGGGGCGCATCGAGTACCTGGTGAAATGGAAAGGCTGGGCCATCAAGTGAGTGTATCCCGCCCGGGCTGCGGGGATGGGAGGCACGGGATGGGGCAGAATGGGATGGAGGGGGAGGTATCTGTGTGTGCGGCTGCGGGGGGATTTGGGCGCTAACCGCTTCGCTTGTCCCCTCCGCTGCTCCCGCCCCGGCAGGTACAGCACCTGGGAACCCGAGGAGAACATCCTGGACTCCCGCCTCATCGCCGCCTTCGAGCAGAAGTGAGTGTTCATCCCCCACCCTGGGCTGGGGGGGCTGCAGCAGCAGGTTTGGCTTTGGGTGGGCGAGCGGGAAACTGCTTCCAGACTCTCTTTTTTTTTTTTTTTTAATTTATTTTTTTATTTCTTTTTTTTTTTTTAAACGTGTATGCTTCTGTTTCTCCCTTTGGGAAAAGTTTTAACTTCTTGACAAATTTGATTCCCTAAAGGGAACGAGAGCGTGAGCTGTACGGGCCCAAGAAGAGAGGACCTAAACCTAAAACTTTTCTGCTGAAGGTAACTCTTATTTAAATAACTTAGGCCTAGCGAAAACATCTCTCAAACCTTACCGGTGCGTGCCCTTGGAAGGACTGGACTTTCAAGTGACTTGTGCCTGATGCCTGGCTCTGGGAGCGCGGGGAAAACCGACAGGAAAGGGGGGGGGTGGGCAGAGGCACAGAAGTGTGTGAGGGGAGAGCGCGTGTGCGTGCGACGGGTGCCTCAGCAGGACGGTCAGCACACACAGATGTGCGTGGTGAGCCTGCAGTCTCTTTTTCCAATATCCTCTCCTTCTCATGGCCTTCTGTTGCCGCAGTGGAGAGCTAGCCAGTCCTGTTCCCTCTTTCTTCAGCAGGCTGTTCCATCCGACCTGTGCCCTGCAACTTAGCAGCACGCTGAGCGGTCAGGCAGCTGAGGCGGGAATCCCGCTGCCGCTTGTGCTCCTCTGATTGCATTTAAGGATGTAGGTGCTCCACGGGAGTTTCATGAAGGGTTCATGCTTTGATCTGTAAACTGCAGGCTTGTTTTGCTCTTGCAGAGAGTGGGGGGGTGAGTGGGAGGAGGAGGACTGTTTCACCTCTGCATAGGATGGCAGCTGAAGTTTCCAGTTCCTCTCTGATAGACTCAGCATCTCTGCAAGATGTCGTAGCATCTCTGCTTGCTTGCAGTGAAGAGCAAGGAAGGTAGTCCCTAGTGCAGGCTCTCTTGCCCTGTATTTTTGTCTTCTTTTTTTAATTAAGAACTCCCCTAGCTGCGTGACTGTTATGTGAGCTCTGCGAATTTATTAGTTTACATACGAAATGCCTTGTTCTACTCCCCTCTTCCCTCCCCTTCCTCTCCAACTGTCACAATCTCAGGCTTCAAATGAGCATAGAAAGAACACACCTCTGTACAGTTCAGACAGATGAACAAGTCTGCAGTTTCCCTGGTTTTATTCTGATATGAAGCCCTGGAACAGCCAGCGTGGACCACATAGTAAGGCATCACTATCATCAAGTCATCCTGTGGCTTTGGGCCAGTCACTTAGGCTTTGTGCGTGTTTCCCCATCTGTGAAACAGGTTAATACTTCCCTTTGCCTGGCAGCAGTAGGAGCTTTACTCAAGTCAGCACAGCACTTTTAACTGCATGAGCACAAGAAAGCGCAGTGAGGGCTAGGGTGTCACTTCTTCTCTGCTTTGAGAGGGCATAATGAAGCGCACAGAAGAAATGCAGGAGCAGGCATATTCTGATGCCCTGTGTGAAACCCAGGGGACGGTGGTAATCCTTGGGAAGTCCTGCTGATGGAACTGTCCTCCCTCGTTGCTTGTTTTTCTGCTAACAGTGTTCTGTATCTGTAGCCTGAGAATTCTAAACATATCTGATATGTACTACCTCTTATGCTGTATTCAGGGAAAACAGACTAGTTGGCTTTCCTCTTTCTGGCAGTCATGCATTAAATGTAACCCTTGTGTTTAGATTTCCAACAGTGCAAAGGAACATTTGAAGAGAAAACCACCAGCTTGAAATAGTTCTCTGCCTGCATTAAAAAACACTAGTATTTGTAACACCTGACACTGTTCAGAGCTGTAGAGGGTGACTATGCTATGTGTAATCAGTTTCTTTTATTTTGGATTCTGAATGTGATACAGCCATAACTATTGCCATATCACTTATTTAAAAAAAAAAAATAATCACTCATTTTCACTCATTTAAAAAACCAAAACCAACCCCCGAACTCAAAACCCACTCATTGCTTCTTTTCCCCCCTACCCTTTAAAACCCCCCTAAACTTAACATGACTTATTCAGCAGCATCCTTTGAATCACGTCCATGACACGTTTCTGTGGCACATCTTCCTTCTGCCAGCTCCTCAAATGGTAATGGAAACCTGTGGGTTTGCAGAGCTGGCTCGATACTTTGTAGAAGATGAACTGTGATAGGGAGCAAGATCAGCTCTCCTGAAGGCTGGTGCCACGTTGTGGGAGAGGCTGGCAGGGCAGAGCGCTACCACTGCCGCTTGGTTTCCACCTCTGGGAAACAGAGCTGGTGGAACTGTTAGTGCTCTGACTTGCTGTTCCTCTATGACTTCCAATCATACCGTAAAAATAACGCCCCAGACCAGGCAGCAAGAAGTAACTCTGTCTCAGCCAGCCCCATCTGAACTTGTTTGAGCTCTGTTCAGGCAAACCACAATCAACACAACTGTAGAGAGAGTTACAACAGAGACGGCGAGATGGTTTGCAACTCAGTTCTTCTGACCCCAGAAGATGCACATTTGACCTCTTCCAGCCCAGCAGCACCGGTGCTGGTGCTGCTGCTGTGGGAGGAGTGGTATTGAGTTCTGCCTCATGCATTCCTAACAGTATTTTCAGTTCTTTCAGCTGCAGAATCTCTTGCCAGTGAGAATTTCAGAAGCAGGGGAAGAAATTTGATTCTTGTATCCCAGAGGGAGTATTTGGAGTTGGCAGTTAGAACAATATTCTTTTTGATCTGTTAACTGAACAGATTAGGCCTGGATGCAGTGATGTTTAAGCAGAAATCTGGCCTAGGACTGCTTTGATAGACTAGTCTGCACTTGACTTGGTGGCTTGCTAGGATTTTTCATGTGTATCAGTGCTTGAACCTAGGCTTCTGAGTCTCCAGAATGGCCTCAAAGTAAGTGCCCTGATACGCCACTCAGTCCCTTGGCTTGTGTGGGTGTTTTATCTTGCAGTTGGGGCTAGGTTTATCCTGGGATTAGTTCTCAAAAGTTGCAGATAGGCACCCAGGGGGATTTGCAGAAAGCATTCCAGCAGGTTAGTGGCCCACGCCTTCGGAAAAGCTTTGAAAAGCTGCATCTTTGACCACCTGCTGCCTTTGTAAGCCAGGCTCCTGTTTCTGAGAGCTGTCTAACACTTGCCCTTTCGATCAGACTGCAGAGGCAAATCACAGTCCAGGCTTTGTAATATCACTATCAAGATGGCCGGTGTTGAAAGCGACCCCTGCAAACTTCAACTGCAAAGTTTTGGTCAGGAAATGGGTCTTTATCCCTTGCATGCTAGGGGCAAACTTTCCCACAGCTGAGCGCAGGCTTGGCGGGAGGCTGTAATTCTTGGGAGGCTGCTGGTGTGCTGCAGCCCTGTGCTGAGCAGATGGGAAGCGAAGTCTTTGGTCTGAAATAAGCAGTGCTGTACGTAAGGCTCTTACCTTATTTCTTAGGTGTCTGGCAAAGGTCATCCTTGAGGGCAGGCCCTTCAGCATGGATGCTGGTGTGAGGTTAGAAAGAGGCATAGCACGTGCTGTAGTGATCTTCCTCTTTTTCTCCTGCTTAGTTTGCTCTTTTTATTTCACTTTTTTCCCTAGGCACTCTGCTGTGTGGAATGCAAACCTCACCAACTCATCTAATAAAGTCTAGCTAGTGCTATTCAGAGACAGAGTCCGATCTGCAAGCTCAGTGGGTGGCTGGAAAAGATCCCTAGTCGGGGTGACCATAAATACTAAGGTGACAGGAGTGAAGAAGGTTAATGGGAATGAAGAAGTAAGGGAGAACAAGAGTAAAGGGACTCTTAGTAGGAGAGTGGGGGAAGAAGGGGCTGAGCAGTGTGGTGCTCTGTCATTTTGCCCTTTCTTGAACTCCGAAGCTGGAATTGGGTTTCTTTTGATCTCCTCCCTGTTCGTAAATTATGCCTGAGTAATTTGAAAACAGACCGTTCCCCTTTTGTAGCATTTTGTTCCCAATCCAGAGGGAAACTTTAGTTTATGGCAGTGTTGCTTGGGAGAACTGTGCTATGAACTGGCTTGCTTTTGCCTTGTCACTTGTAAGACTGCAGAAAAAAGAGGGTGATAAAAAGGCAGAATGGCAGCCAAAAGGGGGAAAGAAGAGCTCTTGCAAATGCTGTTTGGAGCAAAGACTGTGGGAATGCAGGTGGAGAATAAAAGACAAAGCAGAGCCAGTAATTTATGAGAGAGTAGCGCTACTATGGTGCAGGAGCACTACTGGAATTGGCTTGATTTTGAAATAATTAACTAGAAATCCATTGCCTTAGAAGGTCTTTGGTTTGGTTTTTTCCAAATTGGAGAGATTTTGATACAAATCAGGTAAGAGAGGCCTTTCTAAGCACGTGTCTGTGTACGTGCTTGTGTGCCTCAGTGCGTTAAGGGAATGAATGAACGAATACGCTTGCTGGGCCTCGAGGGACACTTACTCAGAAATAGTAGGGAATGGGGGAGATACACTAGTTCCCAGGGGCAGTGAGGGAGAGCTGTACAAGATAAATAAAGGTGATACATATCCCAGACGGGAAGAGGGGGAAGGGAAGCAATCCCAGCAATTGGCTTGCTCTCATGACAGAGCACTGCAGCAAGCCTCCAGAAGCTGCATCCTGATGTAGGCTGAGCTGTAAGCAGAGAGTGAATTACTTCGTATACATGCTGAGTACCTCTTCAGCAGTGAGCACATCCTGCGGGTGAAAGCAGCAAAAGCCAGAGAGGTAGTTTCCATTTGGAAAACTTGTAAGCCAAGTAGCAAACTGTAGTGACACAGCTGAAAGGATTCAGTGGGTTTGTTTTTCAAAGACGTTATCCTCATATGGCTTGTGAGTGTGACCGAGAAACAGATCTGTAGCAGGGAGAAGTGCATTTCCAACAGATAAAACTGAATGCTAAGTCTTCCCCAAACCAAAGGTAGCAAGTTACTTAATCTAAAGTTGGAAACGGGGGAAGGAGAGCCTCTGTGCTGTCCTCTGCAGTGAAGGGATGAGTTCATATAGGTGATGCCTGAATAAACCTGATCCTGTGGTAGGAATACTGAGCTTCCCAAGTGAGAAAGCTCTAGGGGCTGGTCTTGGATAAAGCATCTGATACGATTTTTGTTGAAACCTTACCTGGAAGAACAATCTCAAGGTAAGCTGAATATTTGCATAATGCTCTTTGGAACTTGCATTGAAGCTGGTCACTAGGGATAGCAGTGTAGCAGCAGGGGAGGACTCTTGGGCCCTAACTTACCCTCTCTCTTAATAATCTGACCAAAGTATCAATGCTGCATGTAGACTACCTGGAGACTACTGAAGCTGGAATTTAATAAAGGCAGATAGCTGAAACATGAGTTAGAAACAGCTTCAGCCTTGAGAAAGTGCCCCAGAAGTAACTGGAAACGCAGACACCTAGCACGTAAATGAGACCTAGTGGTTCTGGCACACTGGAAAAGTCCAGGCCCTGTACCAGGGCTCTGCACTAGCTGCTGTGCAAGCACAAAACCAAGACAGGTCTCTCTGTCAAAACAGGACAGGAGCTGATTAATGTGTACAGGCAGAGAAAGTAAAATCAGCAGGGCCGTAGAAGTGCCCAGGTAGTGACCATCCCAGCATTATCACTTCATTTAATGTGGTTGATGGGAAGCTTTGCTCAGGAATTTTGGGGTGTATAAGGAAACTGGGGGTGTTTGTGACTGCTTCCCCCACACTTGTGGGAAGCTGCCTTCTTTCTCTCCCGGGTGATGGAGGCGGTGCTGGTGGAAGGCGGCAATTAGATTTGACTCGGAGCAGAATGGCACAGAGGGGGCAGAACTCCTCACTCCAAGGCATGGTTACAGGGTAGGCAATTAATCTGAAAGATGTGCAGTGCTGGCAACAGGAGAGGCCCTGAAGGACACCTGTGTCTATCCACTGAAGATGCAGAAGGATTTTCATTGATGCATCTGTCTGTACCTTCTGCCTGGCTTCCCTGTCCTATATTTTGGATTGGCACATTGTGTTGTTGCATTTTGCTCTTGGCTCAGCAGTGCTAAATTGGTGAGAAACCTAAAGCACAAGAGCAGCAATGCTGGAAGGGCCGGCTGTGATGGGGAGTGGGATAAAAAGGAATAAATGTGTTCATTCAGGCTGTGCTGGTATGTAATGTCAGAAAGCAAACTGTAGTTTGTGTTTGCATCTGCCATCAGAGGGACCTGTGAAGAGATGGAGCAAGCACAGCCCTAGATGTGCATTTGCCTGTGCCTGTGACCTCCTGACACGGTCTGTAGTGTCTCCAAGTTGTGTATTGATGAGATGGGATGGAGAGTTGTGTGGTGCAGGGAGTTCATCTGGTGTTGTTACTGTGCTCAGGCCTGTACGATGCCTGTGACAGGAGCTGTCTTACTTTCTCAACAGTTTGGGGCATGGAGTAACACATGAGGCTGAGCAAAGAGAAACTAGATGGACATTGGGATGCTTTCTGCTACAGCAGGAGGTGTTGGGGTTTGTGTGTGCTGGGAACACTTCCCTTTAACTAGGTGGAAAGAGCCCTGTTTGTTAATGTGCAGAGTGTCTGTGCTTGCCTTGGGGTTGTGCTAACAGGTCTCTGTTTCTTTGTCAGTCAGCTAACACAGAGTCTATGTCCCCAGTCAGGACGAGCCTTCAGTCTGTGTTTTCTTGTACAGTCGGAGGAGGAGGCCTCATTTTTGCAGTCCTTTTAAAGCCAGGATACCAGTAGTACTGAAGGCTGTGATCATCCAGTGTTGGTCAGAGAGGAACAGAATGTCTTCACGTCTCCATTCTCTGCTCATTTGGGATCTTCTGTGGTTCCCATGGGTATCTCTGTGGGAGAAGAGGGGCTGTGGGTAACAGCAAAGCTCTGGAGCTGTAGGGCCAGGACTTTGAGCTTTTTGTGCAGGGGCTGGGTGGGCCCCTTGCTTAGATCTGTTAGATCCCTGCCTTTACACGCACATTTTTTTCCCCAGGCATTTCTCTGGTAGAAGGCACAGCCTGCAGGGTGACAAAGGAGATGAAGTTGAGTGCTAAGCTCTTAGCTGGCAAGAAGCCATCCCGATCTTGGCGTGTGCAAGGGGCAGCGGGATGGAAAAGTTGGGGAGGAAAAGCAGCTGTCGTCTTCTAGCACTGCAGTTCTTGCTGTGCCCACGAGGTGGGGAAAGCTCCTCGCTGGATGGGCAGTCAGGGGCGGGGGCTTGCTTGCCTGTGCCCTCCAGGCCTGTGTGACTTCGCCGTGTCACCACTGCTGAGGGGGAATATGGAAGTGCGTTGGTTTGGGCAAGTACTGGGGTGCAGGTGGAAGGATGAGCTGTACAAGCGACAGTGCTCTGATGAGATGTGATGTAAGAATACATTCTGGGTTTCCATGCCCACAGGTCATACAGCACCAGCTTACCAATGAAACTGTTGTTCCTGTTGCCAGAAAATGTTCCTGTCTCTGGTGCGTGAACCAGGGCAGGTTTTGGCACCAGAAGAGCTCAAAAATATTGTTCCCCTGGCTTGGCTCTTGGGGAGGGCTGGCACAGAGCAGTTGAACCAGTGCTATTCCTGCTCTGGTCCAGTGCTAGGTTTCAAACAAGTGTGGTGTTCAAAAGGACAAGTCAATCTCATCTTTGGAGGTGCAGTTTAATTTGACTTGAATTCCTGCTGGCCTCATCTCTGGCTTTAAACACTGGACCTTGCTCCCGCAGCACAGTAAGGATGAATGACTTGCATGACCCTAGTTAAAAATCAGATCTCCAAGTTACTTGTGTTTAGCGAAGACAGCTCCATCAGACCATTCTCACCAACCTCCATCTGTGTTCCTCAAGACCCCTTTCTACCATGCTTTTCAGAGGTGATTCTCATTACGTGTTACTCTGCCTCTTCCCCCTCATCTTGTGCTCATTTTTTAGAGGACCTGGTACAATCCCTATGTAATTTTGGGTGCTGTCTCAGCACTGACAGCCCCAAGTGCCTAGGATGATGCTGGCTTCTTTTGTTGACAGTGGAGGGTTGTGCACATTGACTGATGATGACGAAGGGGGGCTTTGGAGACCATTAACTGTAACCCTGAAACATGCCTGGGAAGTAGCAGCTTCTCCCTGCGGAAAGCACGTGTCAACAGGGGCACAGCCTAGGGAGACATTTGCTGCCCAAAAGTGATACAGTGTGTCCTATGCCTGTCTGGGGGCTGTGCTGGAGCTATCAACAGTTTGTAGGTGTGTACCTGTGCTTGTCATTGACGTTGGGGATAAATGTGTCATGGTACTCCTGGTGAATGCTTGGCCTGAAGTGAGCAGTGCCTGATTTGAGATCTGGCTGCACCTTGGCTGCCTCTCTGACCCTGTTTGTTTTCTTTCTCCCCACCACCGCAGGCTCGGGCCCAAGCGGAGGCCCTCCACATTGGGGATGTACACTTTTCTGTCAAGCCTGGTTCTAGTACCTCCTCTCCCAAACTCCACTCCAGCGCCGCGGTGCACCGGCTCAAGAAAGACATCCGGCGATGCCACCGCATGTCCCGGCGCCCCCTGCCCCGTCCAGACCCCCAGAACAGCGGGAGCGTGGGTGGTGGGGCTGGCATTCGTCCTCCTGTCTCGCCCTTCTCGGAGACCGTCCGCATCATCAACCGTAAGGTGAAACCCCGCGAGCCCAAACGCAGCCGCATCATCCTCAACCTCAAAGTCATTGACAAAGGTGGGAAGCCAGCCAATGGGGCCGGGGGCCTCGCTCGGCCCAAGATCCCATCCCGAAACCGTGTCATTGGCAAGAGCAAAAAGTTCAGCGAGAGCGTCCTCCGCACCCAGATCCGCCACATGAAGTTTGGCACCTTTTCGCTCTACAATAAGCCGTCTTCTGCACCTACCCCCTCTCTGGAGGGCAAGGGGGAGGCTGAAGGCTCCCAGGCAGCCTCCTGTGGGCTCATTATGGGCTCCACCCCCTATGATGCCCCCAGCTCCAGCTCTTCTGGCTGCCCATCACCTGCTCCCCACTCTTCCTCTGACCCAGATGATTCCCCTCCGAAGCTGCTCCCTGAGACCCTCAGCCCAGCCATCCCCGACTGGCGTGAGTCGGAGGTCCTCGACCTCTCAATCCCACCTGAGTCGGCTGCCACCAGCAAGCGTTCTCCCTCGGGAGGGTGCAGTGGGGGGCAGACGCCCTCCTTGTCCCTCTCTTCTTCTGACCCAGAGCAGGAGGCTGGCGACTGGCGTCCTGAGATGTCCCCTTGCTCTAATGTGGTGGTCACAGATGTCACCAGCAACCTCCTCACTGTAACCATCAAGGAGTTCTGCAATGCAGAGGATTTTGAGAAAGTGGCGGCGGGCGGTGGTGGAGGAGGCAGCAAGTGAGCAGCCAGGTCCCCCTGCTCCGGGGGTGTGGGGGGAGTTATACCTGAGAGAAGTCGTGGTGCGAATGGCTGTCCTTAGTTCTCTCCTTCTCCCCTTGGCTGTCCCTCTGCCCTCACTGCCACCCTTCCTCCTCCTTTCCTCCTGCCCACTTTCTCTTGCCTGGAGGCTGGAGTGTGTCAGTGGGGGTGTGGGAGCACCCACTATTCCTGGGTGTTGGTACTGCTAGGAGGAGGCAGGGAGGGTTGTGGTGGGGCTGGGGAGTGGTTGTTTGTCCTTGAGTGTGGTGTTGTCCAACGGGCAGTGGAGCCTTTGGGGCTGAGGGATGAGTGATCATGTGTCTGTGTGCCTGTGCAGGTGGTGAGGAAGGTGCTGCTCTTCCTCATTCCCCTTCCATCTCTGGTGAAAACTGATGAGGAGCTCCAAACCCTTGAGGGGAGGATGTAAGAGGATTGGAGCCCTTGCCCATGTCCTCCAGACCTTCTCCCACCAATGTGCATGCAGACTCTTCCATTCTTATGTTTCCCCCTTGCCGTGACTACCATCCTGCCATCCTTCCCCTCTTGGCCTGTGGCCTGGATCTGCCCTCTCCTCTACTGTCCTTGTGGCCGTTGCTGATCCAGATGCCTGCAGAGTGAGGGGGAGAAGGGCAGGTGAAATGTCATGCCCGGAAGGTGCTTGAGACAAAGCTGGGGTGGTGGGGGGTGCCCCATGCAGCCTACACCCCATATTGGCTTCCCCTTTCCTTTGACTATTGGTGCTACCTTGGCAGTTGTATGGGTGCTTTCAGGTGCCCTGATCCCTCCTCTTCTCCTGCATCTTCCAACCTGTTCAGCTCTGCAGGAGAAAGGGAAGAAAAGAGGAGTCTGCTTCCAGCCCAGATCTTCCTCCTGATGTTCATCACTTGCACTTGCTTGGGAGAGAGGGACATGAAATGCCTTTCCCTGGTCTTTCCGTGGTGGAAGCAGGAGTGGGCTGTGCATCCATTCCTCGGTCTGTGGGAAGGTAATGCCAACAGCGTGATGGTGCCCCAGCCACATGAGGCTGGTCTCCCGCCTTGTGCGTAAGCTTCCCCCAGCCCTCTTGGCTTCCTCTTGCTCCTTCCAAAAGAAGGAGGGGTGGATGCTAGGGCAGGTCGTTTGTTCTTCCTGCTTGCTTTTGCCTCTCCTGCTCTCCCCTCCCTGTGGTGGGCAGCCTGGAAGAGGTTTCCCCTCTGTCTTTTCAGCATCTGAAACAGCCCTTACAACTGTCAACCAAAGGTGCTCATAAGAAATACCTGTCTCTCTCACATCATATGCATGTGCACTGGATCTCTTCCCCTAAGGCTCCTGAGCTGATCTAGAAATTCCTTCTCTTCACCCCTAGCAAGTAGGAGGGAGCAAGACCACAGCGTGCTGTTCTTTATCCACAGCTCCCTCTTTCACTGACCAGCTTTGTTCACATCCAAAATAAGCTCTATTTTTTGCCTGCCATTTCTGGCTTGCTCCGTTTCAGTGTGGGTCCTAAGCTTCGTGGTGAGAAGCTGTTCCTTTGCTCTCCTTTCTTCCTCTACTTGCACAGGACTGTGCCTGTAGAGGCAAGGGAAAGAGGTGCTGATCAACTGGTGGGAGAGCCTCACCCTCTCAGCCCTGTCCCTGAATGGGGCAGAGGGGTGTCACTTCTACATAACATGCTGCAGAGGTGAAAAGGGTGGAAAAAATTCCTCATGCCAGGGCTCATTTACTTACAAACCTGCCCTGGGCGGGTGAACACAAGTGGAATTGGCCCCTCTGGTGCTTTCACACAAGGATGTTCAGGAGCTGCTGGCTCTGAGGAGTGCTCTCCTGCAGTAGTGATTTTGTGGTTGCAGTGATCTGAGGGTAGAAGGGAGGCAATTTGTGGGAGGGAAGTAATATTTGTCTGCCCAAGGGGCATTGTCAGGGTGGTAGAGGGATAGACCGGCTTCTGACCTTAATTAGGGCTTTTGTGCCCAGAGCTTGTCTATTCCCTGCCTCCAGCGCCTGGGTTGGTGTAATAAAATCTTTGCTGCCCTCCCCACAAACCTTGCCTTGCAGTGGGTGGCATTCCAAGCTGTGGGGAACGGTGAATTCACACCAGTTGCAGTTGGGTGTCTGTGCAGACAGTCTGAGGGGGATTCCAGGTGCTGTTAGCACCACCCTTGGTACACCTCTTTCTTTTTCTTTCCTTGGTTAAAGAGCTTAGTGGACTCTTCGGGGATGTGCTTTCATTCACAGCTGAAGCTAGGGGCAGGGAGAAAGAGACTTCCCTGATCCATTCACCAAGCTAAGGTTTTCTATAACTTGTTGGACTTGTGTGCGTGTCTGTATTAATACCTGCTTGTATTCTTTGTGGGTGTTTTTTTTTTGTTTGGGTTTTTTTTTTGCGCATCTTTCCTGTGCCTGGCACACCCAGGGATCCCTTATGTTAGCATAGCCTATCCATTGACTGCAGCTTCAAAGATGAGCAGTTTGTAGGCATAGGGAAAAGCTCGCTCTTAGGAAAATAGCGAGGAGATTCTTCTTTTTCCTCCCCCTTCTGAATAAGAACTAATCTGTGGCTGTGAGATAAGAGGAGCTGCTTTGTGGGGTGGATGCAAACCGGCCAGTCACTTTAGGTTGTTAAGTTACTGTTTGGTGTGTATGTGGTGATGTGATTTGTTTTGTGGTATCAAGGTTCTGAAAAAAATGTTGAAGCGTTTAAGTGGGAGATAAAAGGGAACTTTAATAGGAAACTCTTGATGTGTTTTGGCCAAGGTGTGTTGCTTGGCAGAATTCTTTTCCCCAGTGTCTCTTGTATGGTGTTCTTTGGGGGCAAGGGGCAGGAATTGTTTAATTGAAGGGGTTTTGCCTTTCTCCAGAGTGGCAAGCAAGGGAACTGTCTGTGAAGAGCAAAACAGTGGGTCATTGTAGGGATGCTCCGCAAGGACCTTCTTCCTGCGGTGAGGAGATGAGGGGACTTGTTGCAGCAGAGAAACTAGTGCAGTAGATCCTCTTTGTGGAGGAAGAAAGGAGTATGATCCGGCTTGCAGACACAGCTCACCTGCTTGTGTGACAAATCCCTTCCTGGGTGGGTCACCAGGTGGGAACCAAACCCTGAACCTCTGGATCCGAAATGAGGATCCTGTGCTGTTTTGAGTTAGAGGTTTGCTAACTTGAATGCAGCAGTCACCTCAAGTTCCCTCAGGTGGACAAGACACTTGAGGCTGACTAACCTACCTTCGTATTCACATGAGCTACGCTCCTCCTTCTGAATTTTTGCCCTTGCTCCTTAATGGAGACCAGAAAGAAGATTCATCCATGCCTTTTAAAATGGCCATAGAATTGAGGGAGGAGTTTATTTGAAAGTATCCCCTTCCTTTCCCCATAACCCTTAGAAAAAAAAAATCAACAAAAACAGGGAAATATTCTCTGTGTCTGTGCCATGTTTGTTCTCGTCGTCGTGTTTTTAGAGGAGATTTTATGATGGAGTGGAAAAAGTGAAATGATTAGTTTTGCATAAAAAAAGAAAAGTTTTAAAAAAAATTTATACGGGGAGAGAGCGAGAGAGAGTTTAAAAATGAATAATAAATGCAGTGATTGCACAAACTGTAGTGGTATTAGATGGTCCTTAGAGAAAAGAGTATTTTGTAGTATCGAAGCATGTGTGTCTGGGATGGTGTTTGGCTTGCTTGAACTGGAGGGAAAGGCATTCTAGGACTAAGCAGCGATCTCTGAGCTGAAAAGGCAAGTTGCATGTTGGAGGAACCCTGTCTACAAACCTTTCCCGTCCTTGCCTCCCAAGTGTTGGAGTGAGTTCCCTTCCCTCCCATACCTCTCCTGTGAGCTAAGGTGGAGTCTCCAAGTGGTTTTCTGGCTGAGCAGCCCTCAGAGATGGCCGGTCACATTCTGCCAGAACGTGAATTGGGCCATCAACATGGAAACAGTTGACTTACTTTGCAGCGTTAGCAAGCTGCTAACGTTTGGGGTTGGCATGTACCTTTCCTGCCAAGTTGCTGTCTCTTCTCTTTTCCATCCCCTATATCCAAGCAGAATTAATCGTGGTGGGCTTATTTCCTGGGAAGCAGATATGCCTCCCCTCCGTAGGGTTTCTTAACTTCTTCCAATACCAGGTGGGGGGTGGTATTTTTCTCTATAGAATTCACCACGTCAGGACAGAACTGAGTCCCATTGGTGTGTATTCCAGCACCCCTTCTCCAACAGTGGCCAGATCTTTAGAGGCAGATGAGAGAGCTGCCTGGTGTGCTCTGATCGTGTTGCTGAGGGACATGCACCCTCTTCTTGAAGCCAGCAAATGCTGGAAGTTTTTAGGGTGGAGAGTGGAGAGGAACAAACACCCTGACAGGACTGTGCTCAGGTGGGGCATCCCTCTGCTCCAGCTTCCTTCAGGGTGGTGGGGAAGAGTTGCCTGAATGTTCCTTCAGAGCGAGGAGGCAGCTCTTGTGTGCTGGCTTCCCCATCCAAGATGTCTCTGCTGGTGTTCATCTGGTGCGTGGGAGTGACTGCAGGGAAGAGGGAAGCCACCAGATGTTGGTGTCTGAACAGAAGATGGCAGGCAGGGACGCTTGAACAGCTTTTCTTGTCTGGACTTCTCTGGTGCCCTTTGCAGTGGCTTTGCAGTGGCAGATGGCTGATGTCTCAATGCCTCCCATAGCCTTCTCTCTCTGCCCATCAAACTCTGTCGGTGCTTCCCACGGCTTTCAACTTGGAACAGAAATCTCCTGTCTCATGCTCTCTTCTCAGTGAGCACCATGGGACTGGAGGGGCATGAAGCTAATGAGATACAAGCTCCTTTGGGGATGAAAAACAGAAATAGTGTGGTGAGCAGGCCCAGCTGTGGGGAGCCACTGCTTAAATTCTGTTTTCAAAAGAGAAAGGGAGCATTTCTCTGTCTCCCCTTACTGAAGTTCCCAGGGAGATTTTGTGAAATAAAAAGAAAAAAAATTACAACCACAATCATGCTTTTTACCAGGTAGGAGCTGTCTCTGTGCTGAGTCTTCCTAGGGATATCACTCCCTTCTCCAGCCCCTCTTTGTAGAGGAGGCTTCAGCAACTCCCAGCGTTTGGAGATTATCACCTTCCTGGGAACTTCCTGGCAGAAAGAGGTTGCCATGCTTGAAGGATGGTGTCCCAAGTTCCCCACACTTCTGCCCATCCCAGGCTGTGGCATTAGTGGGGCTGCTCAGGAGCAGGTCCTTCTTCCCAGGGAGGTGTAACAAACCTGGAGCGTGTGTTTGGCTAAGTGCTTGTTTTCCCTTTTGCTTCCTTCCCCACCTTCTGACAAGACTTCTTCCTCCTTGCCTGGCACATCCTTTTACTCCAATGTCGCTTGCTTTTGCTGCATTTTTCAGTTGCCCAATAATCACGCAAGAGCTGGGATCTTATTTACTTCTTATATATAAATATATGAATATAAAATACCTCCCCCCCCTTTCTCCCCGTCTCACCCACCACCCTGTGCACAGCTTTCCTGATCTCTGCTCTGAAGGCAATCTGCTGTAGAGGGTTAATTTGGGGTTGGGGATTCGGTGCCTCCTGAGTTCTGTTCCTTCTTGGCTTGCTGTGTCTTTTCTGCCAGCTGTGTCACTGCCCTGTGCCTCTGTCTCCCTCATGCCAAGGGGGGGGGGGGGGGGGGGGTGCATCCTGCTGAGGGTGCTGGCAGCCCAACTCTTGAGGTATTTGCACAGAGATGGAGTGCTCAGTGTTGCTTCAGAAATCCCCTGCTCCCTGTCTGTGCTTCCTTCCGTAGGTAACTCCAGGAAGTATCTTCATTTCACCAATGCTTTGAGGTTGAGAAAAGAAGTGTCTTTATTTTCTTTTTTTACTTCTATTTTTGAGATCCTTCCCCAGAGTGCAATGTGTATGGTTTCTTTTTGGGGGTGTAGATGGCAGGAGATGTTGGAGTCTGTCTCCATGCTCACCTTTGCCTTTCCGTCCTCTGCTCCTCTCACGTCTTGCTGTTGCTGTGTCAGACTGATGTGCTTGGAGGTATTTGCACCCTTGTCTGTGCAGGGTCAGTCATAGCACCAGGGGCTTCTCCCATGTTCTGTGTGGTGCATTCTGAGGTGCACTGTGTCTCACCTGCCTCATCTGTAAGCATGCAGCAGGGCCCTGAGTTCCTTCTTCCCTTCTCTGAAATTCTCTTTCCAGGAGTGAAGGGAGATAGTCGGTTCCCCTTCCTGTGCCTCTGGCAGCTCTTCTGTCCATTCCAGCTTCTCTGTGGTGGGAAACAAAACGATTCCAGAGCCATCCAGAAGCACAGTCCTTGGGGTAGGGGTCCTTCCACCCCAGGTGAGCTCTGTGCTCTGAGCCCACCCCCTCCAGGCACTGGCAGGTGGCACTGGGATGGAGGAGCGGGATGCCCTCTGTGCCCCTGGGCTGAGTGGAGCTGGGAGGTGGGCAGCAAGCAGCGTGCTGTGGCACACGGAAGAAGTAAGGTGACAGAACTGCAGCAAGATGCAGTCAGAGTGATGCCAGCTTCTGCAACAGTTCAGATAATGTGTCTGCTGGGAGGAAAGGGGCACAGTGGGACATGCAGGCAAAGTGTTAATTCCCATTGTAGGGCCCTGGTTCTTTACTTCATTCCTTGTTCAGCTGAGCACTTAGAGCTCACACTAAACCCCTGGAACACAGCTGGGTGAGTCAAAGCATTTAGTGGGGCTTCAGGGCCTCATAGGACTAGTGGGGCTTTTCCGTGCTCCCAGGCAGCCCCCCAGGTGGTGCCTGCTCTCTAGGGATGCGGAGGGTTTCCCTTTGGGCAGAGCGGCAGGTAGGTGCTCTTGCACAGGTAGGTTGCTCTTCAGCTGTCCTGGAGGGAGCCTGCTGCTTCCAGCCCCCAGCTGCAAAGTGGGGGCAGAATCTTAGGTCAAGTTCTCAAACAGAACAAAAAAAATTAATCGTTGTGATGACTTTTTTTAGAAAAGAGTTGTCATGCCTGCACCTCCCCCAAGCAAATCAACTTAGTGTGCTATCCTCCTTCCGCTTCTCCCCTGTGCCATTAAGCCTTGTACACTCCCTAAGAATAGAGAAGACTCTCTACTTTGGGATTTTTTTTTTCCCCCCATTTGTTTTCTTTTTGCATAGAAAGTTGTCTGCTGGTGGTGGAGGACAGGGGCCTGCTTCATCTGTTCCTTCTTTTCACCTTTCCCTGTGCCAAGCTTAGGCTCAAATGCTGCAGATTCCTGCAAACACTGAACTTGGAGCAGGCAAGTGACCCCGCTGAGTTCTGTGGTACTTGGGTGCTTCAGATTCTGCCTGTGCTTGAGCTTTGGCAGCATCAGAGCCCTTCCTTTCTCTTGGAGAAGGTCAGCCCTAACTCTGAGAATGGTGATAGTTCTGGTGCAACCCATCTGTCTCTTCATTTCCCCTCACTTGGCATACAGAGTGAAGGTGGTAATTTTTTTTTAATTTAAAATAAACCTAAATATGTATCTTGTAATTTTTTTTTTATTTTGAAAAAATTGCATTTAAGGATTGTGCACGGATGAATTGTATATCTATATATTATTTTTTTGTCTTGCAATTTTCATTTTAAATATAGTGTTTGTTCAGTTTTGTTTTGTTTTTTAATCCAGTTCCCAGCTGGCTAAACTCCGTCTAGAGTGGATGGGTGGGAGGCAGAGCCACTGGAGGGGTGATTGAATCACCCCTTCCCTTGGTGCTTCCCACAAGAAACTGGTTTGCTCCAGGTTTGGGGGTGGGGGTTGTGCTAATTACTCTTGTATTCTTGTACATTTTGTTCTTTCTGCTGCTCTTGAATATTGTATCAATGCCAGAAATGGGGAGTTAAAAATTAAAACAAAAAATTAACCCAAATAAATTGTTACATTCCAAAACCTGTTGTTTTCCTTGGGCGGGCTGTGACTCTGGAGCTTGGGAGCAGGGCTACAGAAATGCCTGCCCTGAGCCAGCACGGGTCAGCTCTTCAGTCAAACACAAGCACCTGGTACCTTCTTGGGCACCGTGGATCAGTCCTGGTTTGGTCTTTGGACCTTTCTGGACACAGAGACGCTCTGACAAAAGACAAGAGTGTATTCTGGAATGTTAAGGGAAGAGGGAGCATTTGGGAAGGCCAAGCTGTAGCAAGTGGAACCTGAATGCCCTCTTCCCAAGTGCTTTGGAGAATCTCCCATGGGTCTCCCACATCCTTTTCTTCTAAGAATGAAATTAGATCAGAGTACAACCTAGCACTTGGTGGCTGAAAAGTGCTTTAGGCTTTTCCCAACTCCACAGCCTGTGCCTAAGTGCACTTTATGACAAGCTGATCTAAGAAAGACAATGAAAAATCCTCTCCCTGTGTCTATTAGAAGCCCCAGATTCACTCCCATCACTCTAACATGTAGCAGATGCATAAAAAGGCTCAGCCAACCTTCCAGGGGGAAGTGCTGGTGGTGGGAGGTGTGGTGGGGAAAGCGAGTGGGATTTGGACAGAGATGCCCTTCAGGCAAGCAGGAGAGAAGGGCAGGAAGGCAGCACACGTGGATACTGGGAAAGGGCAGTGTCTGGGCACAGGTTCAACCAAAACACCCTCAGTGCTGCCCTTCAGGAGGGTGTGGTGTGGTCTCACTTGGAGGGGAGAGATTGGGCTGAGCTGGGTGTTCCTTGGAGAGAGTTGCTGCCTTGAGATACTTCTGCAGTGTCTGAGTTTTGGAAAGCCACAGCAGAGCCTCTTCCAGTGGTGACATGGCTGGCAGCAGGGAATGCTGCCCACCAAAGCCAGCACAGCCAAGGTGGTGTTCATGTCATGCCATCAGGCTCACTTTGCCTCTGCTGCGTGCCAAAACACTCGCAAGGCCAGCACTCCCTCCTCCTTTGTCCTTGCATCCTGGTTTTGCTCAGAAGCCAGTGGACTTTTGGCTGGATTTGAGAACACCAAATGAAGCCAACTCTCATCCATCCTTTCCAGAGCAGGAGGAAGGCTGGAGAGACAGACCCCAGCCTGACTGGACACATCCAATGAGGTCCTGCACCAGCACACTGGTGCAAGCAGACCCAGTAACAGGGCAAGGTGATGCAAGTCACATCTGCAGGGCTGAGAAACCTGGAAATGAAAGAAGCCATTATTCCCGTTCTTTGTAGAACCTGCAGATCCCCAGGCTACATGGACTGAAGGCTCCTGGTCTAAGGAGATGGTGGAGCTGAGTCCATGGAGTGGCAGTGGCAGAGGAGCCCTTTCATCTCCTTAGGGTGCCCCTAGGGATGCTCCTCAGCTAGATGATAACCCAGGAGGAGGGAATCCCCCGCCTCAGAGGCATCAGCTTACCTCCCCTGGGAAAAGTTTTCTCCCCTTCCCTCACCCCACCACCGTGCTGGCCTCAGCATCATGAATGGGCCAGGGTTTCATGCTGGCCGGGATGGAGCTGCATGGTTCCTGCGGGGAGGGTTGGATGCAGGGCAGCCTTGGAGCAGCAGGTGACCTTCCCCTCAAGCCAGCAGTCCATCCAAAACGTCCCTCTCATCCAGAGGGCACAGCAGGGTGGCCCCTTGTCCCGCCTTGCCCTGCTTGCAGCCACCCCCTGGGGACAGCTGCTAGCCCCAGACACCATTTGGGTGTTAATTAGATGGAGGAAAAGCCCTTAATTGCTCACTCCCAGTCCCTCTGGGCTGAATCCATGAGCTCTTGTTAAATCTAACTTCTGTCACCAATCCTGTTCAAAACAGGAACCAAAAGCTTCCCAAAGCCTCACATTGCTTTCCCCCACCCTGTCACGCACAGGAGGGCAGGGTTTCAGCAGCATAGCGTCCTTGCAGGGCCGGCTGCCCACTGAGCATCTCTGAATTGTAATTCATGGGACAGGGAGGCTGCTTTGGCTACTCACCAGTCTGAGTCATCACCCCCTGTGAAAATCTATTTTTGTCACCTCTTTGTCTCTGGGAAGAAGTTGTGGTCCCTGCTGCGGGACAGGTCGGGACCGTAGGAGTGGTGAGCCCTGCCCTGCTGCATTACCCAACTCTTCCCCATCCCAGCATGGTTGAGTGGGGCCGGGCTGCTGTAGAGGGGCTCACCCTCCCCCTCACGGCCAGAGCGGCATCAGCCAGAGGTATAAACCTTGCTACCACGATCCTGCAGCCTTTGGTAATGAAATCTGGATGTTCAGGACAGCGCAAAGTCCCCAGCACAGCATCACTTCCCCTGGCAAGAAGCTTTGTAGAAGCATACGGCATTTTTTTCCTCAGGGCTGCAGGTAAAAGGATACCCCTCCCACCCTGATCTGCACACTGTGGGGTAGGGTGGGCTGGTCCAGCACTCACGTGGGTTCCTTTCAAATCCACTCCCGCCTGGCCGCTGCCAGGGTGGGCGTGCAGCAGGCGGGGGGTGACGCAGCAGGGTGCAATCCCCTGCCACGGTTAGCAAGGGACAGGCTGGAGGCAGGTGGGCTCCCTTCATGTCACGGGGCGCAGGCTTCTGTTTCCGTCCCACGCCACTGCCCACTCGTCCCAGCACACCAAGCACTCACCCTCCCAGAGCGCTCACTGGCCTCACCACCAGGGCCAGATGCCTGTTGCTTGGGCTTTCTTCACATCCACCTGCTCAGCCTGCTCCATGTCCACCTCCACTTTTCCTCCTCATCATTCCCTTCATCTCTCCCTCTTCCTTGAACCACCCCATCTGTCTTCCTCTCCTCCTCCCCCCAGCCTTACAACACCACAAGTCAGGCAGGTCTTGCTGACTCCAGGGTGAGGGTTTTGAGGGGCTGGAGTGCAATGCACTCTGTGGGGAGAAAGGGTGACTGTACCCTGTCAACAACATTCCCCTCCCTGCTCCCACAGAGCCAAATTTGAGGAGTCTTTGTAGCTCTGGCTCCCTTGCTATCCACTCAAATGTGCCTGGAGGGAAAGAAGATGTAATTTTTACCATTGTTTCATACCCAGCACTGGGGCTGTTTTAAACACACATGCTTCTGCTTCCCTGCCGGCTAGGAAGGATTTCCTGCCATTACTGAGTAGAGTTTGAGATTGATTTTGTTCACTTTCCCTCTTCTGCTCCTCTTTTCTCGGCACGGCTGCATCGCCAAGGCCCCAGTGTGCCTGGGGAACAGGAGAGGGCATGGCACAGCTTCTGTTGGAGCAAGGAGAAAGTGGTTGTCTCAAGTAGCTCGTTTATGAGCAGTTCAGACTAGAGTGATGGTGGGCAAGATGAAACGTGTGTATTTATTTCCCAAATGGATAACATGGGTGTGAGGGGCAGAGGGTGAGGCATCCCACGGCAGCTCTCTGCAATAGTTCTGTCTGAAGTGGGAGAGCAAGACAGCCAGAAGGTTTGCTAGTTTAATTTTTAGGAGAAAGGCAAGGACGAAAAGACCCGAAAGACCATCACGGGGAATGACTGATGACGAGGCTCTCACCCTCGGGGTGTCAAGGGGCCCTTTACTTCCAGCCTAGGCATCTCGCAGGGGGGAAATCCTCCCTTGGGCTGTGCCGGAGCAGCATCCTCTCGCCAGAGGCTCCCGCCGGGCTGACTTCAGCGAGCCCGAGTCGGGGCTGGCTCCGTCCCCGGGTGCCCCCGGGGTGCCCTCCCTCCCCTTCCTGTCCCCTTGTCCGCTCGCCTCCCACCGCTCGGACCGTCACTCTTGCAGCCCGAGGAGGGTGCTCAGCGGGAAGGGGGGGTCACTGAGAGGGGCACGGCCGGGGGCACGGCCGGGGCGGGGGCGGTGGCGGGGGCGGTGCGGTGCGGTGCGGGCGGCGCCGCCCGGCACATATAAGCGCGGCGCGGCGCGGCGGGGCCCCGGCGCCGGTGCTGCTGCCGGTACCGTCCTTCCCCGCCAGCTCCCTCCGGGCTGCCCGTCCATCCCTCCGACCGCCCGTCCCCCTCTCCATCCCCGCCCGCTTTTTTTTCTCGCCGTCCGCGGGCTCGGGCCCCCCACGCCGCTGCCACCCTGAAGTTTCTGGCGGTGCTGCTGGCGGCGGGCATGCTGGCTTTCCTGGGGGCCATCATCTGCATCATCGCCAGCGTCCACCCGGCCGGCACCGCCGCGCCCGCCGCCGCCGCCGACAATGACTCGGCCGCCGCCGCCCTCCTGCCCGCCGCCGACAAGGGGCTGGGAGCGCTGCACGGCCCCGCCGAGGCTCTGGCCAGCGCCGGGCCGCGCCTGCCGGGGGGGCCGCCGCTCTTCAGCCGCTTCGTCTGCACGCCGCTGAGCACCGAGTGCCCGGCCACCGGCACCGGCAGCGCCGCCGGCAGCGCCGCCGGCCCCGAGGAGCTGCTGGCGCTGCGGAGCGCGGCGGCCCAGCTGCGCCGCACGGCGCTGGAGCAGAAGGAGCGGATCCGCATGGACCAGGAGACCATCCGGGAGCTCACCGGCAAGCTCAGCCGCTGCGAGGGCGGCCTGCGGAGCCCCCCCGCCGCCGCGCCCCCCGCCGCCGCCGGGCTCCGCGCCGCCCCGCACCCCGGCACCATGGGCCATCCCCCCGACGAGCCGCCCGCCGTGCGGGAGCTGGAGGAGGCTGTCCGCACCCTCCAGGACCGAATCGACCGGATAGAGGTGCGAGGGATGCTCCTGGGGATCTGGGAGGGATTCTCGCAGGGGATGGTGCTTCCAGGGAAAGATGCTCCTGGGGGGTCTGTGAGGGATGCTCCCGGGGGATGTTGCTCCTGGGGTGATGCTCCCACACGTGCCATTCCCCAGGCCTGCAGCCACATGCACCCCGAACCAGCTCGTCCCCCTCATGAGGCTTCAGGAAGGTTGTCCTTGCCTTGCTCTTTCCTGAGATCTCTGCCCAGGGGCAAGGGAGCCCTCCTCTTGAGCCCCCCTCTCTTCCCTCCATGCAGGGTAGTCCCAAAGCACCAGGGCTGCCCCACTTTCCCCCCAGTCTGCACCCAGGCAGGGTACCTTGCTTGCCCCATAGCACCTGCCCAGGACTCCTCCAGAGCAGGTTGGCAGCTCAGGGCCAGATGCTGCCCTTTGGCAAAAAGGTAAATCCCATCTGATGCCTCCATGGCTATGAATGGGATGTCTCACGAAGTGAAGTGCAGTGAAGTGAGCCTGGCACCCTTTTCCCACATGGTCCACAGGAGCTGGAGAGAGAGGGGCACAGCTGGAGTCATTAGCTGTGCCCATTCCTGTGGCACTGGGCTGTTGGCACTTGGGATGCAGACCCCTGGTCCCCACTCTGCAGCAGATGCACAGCGTGTGCTGGGCAGGCTCAGCCCTGGCTCAGCCACAAGCCAGTGGCACCAAAGGCTGTCCCGTGATGCCTGTCATGGGGCACATCACAGAGTGCAGATGAGTGTTGATTTATTTGGGCTGATACGGGCTCAGCAGTCCCATGGCCCTTGGCAGACTTTGCAGGATATGGCTGTGGCAATGGTTTTGGCACGTAAGAGCTGCAAGAGGAGAGTTGTCTGTTCTCCCTGTGGGAATTGCTCCAGGCAGGGATTGTTCCCTGAGGTCTGTCAGGTGTCAGAGCCACCTGCAAGGAGCCTCCTGCAAGTCCTCAACGTTCTCATCTTCCTGTTCAGTTCCCTGTTGCCCTCTCCACTCTTCCCTGGAGTGTGGAGCTAGGAGGGAGGTCATGCAGCACCCCAAGGGGTCCCTCTCCTCAGCTTTGCCCTTCTGCCCCCCTCCCTGCAGCCACGTGGGCACAGCAGCAGCAGGCAACACATGGGAAATTCAGAGCCACTGAGGTCACAGGCTGAGAAATGAGACTGGGAGAGAGGGTTATTGTAATGGATGGAGATATGAACAGGAATAGAAACAGAGAAAGGCGAATAAACACATGCACACAAGAAGGAAAAGAGGTGGAAGAGCAGAGGAAGCACCTGTGAGCTGCCAGGGTGGGATGTGCAGCCTGTCTGACACGTTGCCCAGAGCCAAATGCAGCCAAAGGGAGGGACAGATCCCCTCCCCCCAGAAAACCCCCTGCAGCTCCAAACAAATGATTTTCCATCAGTGGAAAAACGCAGCAGGTATGCTCACCCAGAAATAAAGCGGGGAAATAAGTCCCTGCACACGTATACCAGGTGATGCACAGTGGGATGGTGCCCAGCATATCAGTTTAGATCTTGCGGAGCATCAGGCCATAGAGCCATGCTCTCCCCCTTCTCCGAGGGGCAGCACCACCCATGAGCTGCCCTGGGCCCTCTCCTGGGGTCTCTGATGATGGTGGGAGGTTTGGGGTGGAGGAGGAGGGTGAAGCTCACAAGGGCTGGAGCAGGCCCTCACACGCGTCTGGGGAGCCTGAAGTGATGCTGGGAAGAGGCTCCTGCACACACTGATGAGGAAGCCAAGTGACACGTGACAAAACATGTTCAGCTTTGTGTTGCCAGGGGCCTGAGGGTCCCAATTATACTCTGCAGGGGAGACACAGCAGCCTCAGTGAGCCCTGCCAGGTGAGGAAATAGGGCACTGTGTTGCCGGTGGGCTTGCTCCTGCCTGGTGAAAAGTGTCACCCGTGTGCACCACACCCCTGTGATGGCTGCAGCCCGGCCAGCTGAGCCTCCTGGTCACACCTCAGCCATCCAGTGATGGTTGCCTGTGGCCTCCCTCTCCGAATTGCCTCGCACCCCACCCCAGGAGCAGGCACCTAAAACTTCATGGTGGGGTACCTGCACTCTTCTGTCCCACATGGCTCTACCTGTCAGCCCTGGGAGCCTTCCTGGGGTACCCCATGACATAGGAGGCACTCTCAACCTCCACAGCTATCCTGGATGGTGGCAATGATCATCCCAAAAGGTGACCTGGATGGGGACAGTCCCGGGGTGGCCCCCATGTGCTGGAGACTCTGAAAAATCCACTGGGAAGGAGAGGAAATGCTGCCAAGTCTGTGGTGGCTTAGTCTCAGAAGAGAGTTGACACAAAATGCCATGAGCTGCACTGGGAAGGCTGCATCCCAGGGAGTCTCCAGGCAGGTTTGCCAGCAGGGATTACAGCTGGATGCTTCAGAGCAGGGACTGCGGGGAGGGGGCTGGTGGAAGATTGCTGATCTAATCTGGGCACTCTCAGCCCCGTCTGTAAGGCATAACAAGATTTATTCGTGTACTGAAAAACCTATTAAGGCATTTGTTTCTTAATTTTGTCAGCATGGCAGAAGGATTTCCCAGGGGAGGATGCAGGGAGGGCCCCCACGGTCTCGCTCTTTGTCCCCTGTCATTTCTGTGGGGCTGGGCTAGCATCAGCATAGCATTCCCACATCTTCCCTCACCTCTTCCTAATGCCACCCGAGGCACTGATCATCCTTTCCTCATGCACAGCAGCCTAGTTAGGCTTTTTCATCCTGGTTTTGAGGGTCCCCCCCCCTTTCTCTCAGCACGTGCTCATGTCTGTACACTCAGGTGCATCTTGGAACACAGAGCCGAGAGACCCAGGTGCTCCTTTTCCACGCTTCTGGTTATTGCTGCAAATGGAAAGGGAGCAGGGAGAGAATCACCTTGGCTGTCTGGGCTGTGCTGAGATGCAGATGCCCCCCTTCTCCCCATCATCCCTTGCAGGAGAGCAGAGCAGGAGAGGGGACAGCCTGATGGGCTGGGGGGACCTGGTGGAATTGCAACAGCCTGCTTGCTCCTCAGCTGGTACGTGGCTGTGCCATTGTGGCTGGTGACCTGGCTGCTGGCAGGGAACCCTCGGGTAAGGGAATGGGAGTGGTAGTGACCTAGCTGCTTCCCTCCTGTCTGCATCTCCAGCAGTGTGGGGATGTAAATACCCAAATTGTGACAGTCCCAGGCCCCCCTGAGTGAGGTTTTAGGGGGACAGGATCAACAGTGAGCTCTTCCCTTGTGAGGAAGGGGGAAAAGCTGATGCATCCCTGTTTGTCTTCTACTCCAGTCCCTGCTGGAGTTTAATGATCCCCAAGGTCCTGCCTGGGTTAAAAGAGGTGGCAGCGTCCAAGAAACCTCGGTGCAGCAGGTGTGCTGTCCTGCAGCAGTGAGCATCCCAGGGTGGCAGCCACTGAGGAGTTTTGTGCAGGCTGGAAGGATTCATGGGTCAAGGAACAGAATGGGTCTGCTGTGTGCACGCACCCAGCTGAGCATCACGATCCCTGGGATGTGCCGGGGCTGCATCCTGCAGGTCATGTTCTGTGCTCCTGCCTGCCCTGCCCCAGCAGCCAAGGTGTGCTGGTGGCTGAGGGGGAGCAGCAGCGCCCAGATTTTACCAGATTTTACCAGATTTTAATGCCAGTGCATTAGTAAATGAGGCTCTGATCTCCTTATGTAAATCAAAGTGCATTTGCTGACTGAGGGCTCCAGCCCCAGTGGCACACTCTGGCATGGCTGCCGCAGCCCCCTGCCCCCACCTCCCCCTCCCCACCCCCTGCCAGCCGCTGACATTCAACGTGATTAATATTACCTGGCATCTTTCAATCTCTTTTGCTGGTTCTGGTGGCCAAAAAGCGTGGAACAAGCCTCCCCCACACCCGCTGCCCACTCCCCTGCTGCCTGTGCGGCAGCAGATGGAAAGCCGGGTGCCTGCCGAACAGCCAGGGAGAAGGCGCTTCCCCCCCTCCCCTCCCCAAAGGTCACCAGTAAATAACAGCTGCACATCAACCATTAATAGTTTTGCAAATGATTTACCTTGTAAGAAAGATGCTCGAGCAGCAGCTCAGAGATGGGGATCATGGCTTGGGGATGCAGCCCAGCCTAGCATCCAGCACAACTTGGCTGCATGGGGTAAAATGGGGACTTCAGTCATTGTCTGGCTGCAGGGATATGGATGGTGTTTGCTGGGATGGCCCTGAAGCTCTGCCAGATGATTGTACTGGCTACAACCCCTTTCCAGAAGGAACATGAGGTCAGCAATGATTCAATTGACCATGTGGCTCTGGCTATTGGTGCCCTGGCTGCCAACTTGGAAGGACCAGCAAGAGCTGGAGAAAGGGCTGGATGGACAAAAACTCAGGAAGGGGGAAGAAATTGAATGAAAGGGGAAAGACACTGTGTGTGTGCACAGAGGGAAGCATCAGGAAGAGACGCTCTGAAGTCAGAGAAATGAAAAAGCCATAGGGAGAAAAGTTACAGAGGGAAGAAAATAGCAGCAGGGAGAAAAGCAGGAGGAAGAGAGGGGTAAAAAAAAAGTACTCAGTCACTACTGACTAATGTAGGGCAGGCTATCAGGGGCTAGTGAGAGTGACAAAATTTCCCAGCCTTTTCTTTTTTCGTCATTAACAGATGGAGCCGTGCATGAAAGCAGGGACGTAGGCTCCAAACCCGCAGCTCGAGCAATCAAAGCGTGCGGCAGACAGGAGCGTGCCAGCCTCCGCGGTAGCCAGGCGGCCTGAAAGGATGAGAAAAGCTCTTGGAGCACACGGGATGTGGCCACAGAGGCAAAGGCAACATCATCCCACCTGTGCTGCCTCCTGCCAATGCAGCCAGCTCAGCTTGGGTAGAAACGCAGGCAGCCTCAGGTGGGAATTATCCCTGCCAGGGGGATGAGAATTAACCTTTCCGCTTCCCTTCCCTCCTGCCATCTCTACCCTGCCTTTCATCCAGTGGATCCCCAAGACCCCTTCCAAAAAAAAAAAAAAAAAAAAAAAAAGGCAAAAGAGCTAAAGCCCCTTTCCCATTGTCTAATCCCTCCATTTTGCAAAAACCAAAGGTAGGATGCTCTTTTTTCCCTTCCCAGAGAGGTTTTGCTCACTGCCAGAGCGTCCTCAGTGCTGCCGGAGCAAGCTGGCAGCGAGAGCTGGCATTAGGTCAGGGCTGGCAGATGTCCCCAGCACAACCTCTCCTTTCTTGATGGGTTTTGCTTTTCCAGGTTGGTTTTCCCCACAGAACCTGTGGGTTTGCCCTGGCAGACCCTGCTGGCAGCTCTTGCAGACCTTGGGGCATAACAACTTCCGTTTTATTTGTAGCCTGAGCATGTTGCTGCCCAGAGTGGGTACATTTGTGCTCACACCAATGCCATCTTCTTGCTTTTCCTCTCCCTGCTGTTCCCATCCGCCAAGGTTGCATCCTGCCTAGCCAAACCTGACTTTCTTCCAGCCTTCCCCTCCCTCTGTTGTTTATGATGGATAGCAAAGATTAGGAGTGACATAGGCAGGCATCCCTCCCCTTCAGCTTTGTGTGCATGATTATCAGGTCCTGTCCAGCCTGGAGAAGCTGGATGTAAGGAAGAAGAAAAAGCAGGAAGCTACAATCACAGATAAGCATGCTGACCACCTCCAGGCCAGCTCTGAGGCTGGAGGGAGGCTGTTCAGATCAACAGGGATGGTATCCCCCCTGTTCTGCCAGCACAAGCCATGAGAATATCCAGGGCTGAAGTAGTAGTAGTCTCCAAGGCTGCTCCAGCACCTCTGGGAAGGTCTGCCAACAGAGAAGGTGGTCGTCATCTTTCAGAGCCCATGGCAGAGACACTAGTGTGCTAAGAACACGGGGAAAGAAGAGGGTTCCTATTTACAGGGAAACCCCAGGAGAATGGCAAAGGGTCACCTTCTCCTTTCCAGACTGCTTTTCTTCCAGCTGGGGTGGGGTCTCCCAGTAAGGTGGGATCTGGCGTCTTTGCAGTGTGCAGTAGCAGCTGGGAGCATCTTCACCAGCTGCCGTGTTGGATTTGCCATGGGAAGAGTTTTGGTCTGAGTGTTAACCCTGATGGGACAAGACAGGCTTGATGTCCCCAGGTGATGGTTCGTGCCTTGAGGACCAGAGACACAACAGCCTGGCACAAGTCCCACTTCTCCCTGGCATCCTGTTGGCCTGGGAGAGGTTGGCTTATGGAGAGCTACCTGGCACACGTGCACACACCCCCACACTCTGGCTGAGCTGGGCTAAGAGGATTACAGTCCCATTAGTGATGTTAACGTGCTGGCTATAGGTAAGCAGCCTCACGAGCAGCAGGAGTGGCCGGGAGCTCTGAGGTCCTTCCCGCATCATTTCCTCATCGTGGGAGGCTGCCTGCAGGAGCAGAGCCAAGGGATGACCCAAACATCCCATCCTTGCTCTGCCTCTGAAGCAGCAGAAAGTCATTAAGAGCAGCCAAGCTTCGTTTCGCAGTAATGAACTCAATGGGGGCTCTGAGAGGGGAGGTACAAAGTCAGCCGGAGGCTCTTGGAGAAGACCCCAGTGCGGATATGGGACTGTCATCCCAGCACTACCTGTAGTGCTGCAGGCTGGGCATGTCCTTATTTAAACTCTTATAGAGACACTGTGCTGAATTTTCTCTTTTGTCCCTCCTGTTCCCTCCATCGTGTCTGCCACCAAATGCAGCAGGAGCTGCCAGCCCGCACCAATGGCTCAGCACCCACTGCCCCGGCACTTGCCCGTGATGCCCTCCACACCAAGATGGAGCAGCTGGAGGAGCAGCTCCTTTCCAAGATCCTGACCCTGCAGAAGGAGCGCCAAGCCGCCAGCACTGACCGCAGCCAGCAGCAGCACAACATCGAGAAGGAGCTGAACTCCCTCCAGAACCGGGTGACGGAGCTGGAGCACGGTGAGTCCTGCCCCGCGGGGATGGAGGTGGGGTGGGGGGTTCCTACCCCGAGGTACATCGCCAGGAGAGCCCCAGGACGGGTCACCCTCATCCCCGTTACAGGTGCTGACCTTCCTCTCTCCTCCCCACCCTTGTTATGTAGGACCACTGGGCTACAGCCCTCCTGATGCCTTCAAGGTGACCATCCCAGTGCAGAACAACTACATGTACGCCCGTATGAAGAAGAGCCTGCCGGAGCTCTACGCCTTCACCATCTGCATGTGGCTGAAGTCCAAGGCCCTGGCAGGAATTGGCACCCCGTTCTCCTACTCTGTCCAGAGCCAAGCCAACGAGATCGTGCTGTTGGAGTGGGGCTCCAACCCCCTGGAGCTGCTCATCAATGACAAGGTCAGCCCAGTTGCAGGAGGGGCAGGAGAGAAAACCCTGCCCTCATCTTCCCTGCTTCAGTCACCCTAGGAAATTATATTCCCGGGGTCACTGGTGTGGGGGAGCTGGGAGGAAGGGGCCCTAAGCTTGTGGTGGGAGGCAGGAGGATGGGGAGGATGGCTCTTTGGGGTGAGTTTTGAGAGGGAGAAGCAGCACATCTGGATGTCTGTAGATTTTGGGATGCCACCACCATGGGGGTGCACTGCTTGCTCTGTGAGGGGCTGGGGAGACCCTGGGGTTCCCCAGCAGTCCTACCAAGCACCGGGATCTTGCTCTTCTCTCAAAGGTTGCCCAGCTGCCACTGAGTCTGAAGGACAAGGCCTGGCACCACATCTGCGTGGCATGGACCACCCGGGATGGCAAGTGGTCGGCGTATCAGGATGGTGAACAGCGGGGTGCCGGCGAGAACCTGGCCTCCTGGCACGCCATCAGGCCTCAGGGTGTCGTCATCCTGGGTCAGGAGCAGGTATGTTCCAGAGCTGCCAGTTAGCATCACTCTAGTGGGAGCTGGCTGGGGGGAAAAGCCCCTAAATGGGGTGAGGGCAGGGGGCAGCATGGGCAGGAGTGCTCAGCAGGGCGTTGGCTCTCCTGCCTGTTCATCTGACCTCCAGGCTGGCCATGTGTGCTCACTGCCTTCTCTTCCCTCTCCCTATCCCTTTGGCCTCCCTGCTTTGTCTTCTTGAATCTCTTCCATGCATCCATCCCCTCCCCTCCTTGCCATCAAGCACCTTGCTCTGCTTCTCCCCAAACCTCTCCCTTTCCCCCTTGCCCTGTTTGCCCACTGGATGCATGTTCCTCCTCTTCTCTCCATCCCTGTCCAATCACCTCTCCTGCTCTTTCCCAGGACACCCTGGGGGGCCGCTTTGATGCCACACAGGCCTTCGTGGGAGAGCTGGCACAGTTTGGCGTGTGGGACCACATGCTGGCACCAGCAGAGATCCTGGGCTTGGCTAACTGCAGCTCCCACCTCCAAGGGAATGTGATCCAGTGGGATGACCAGGCGGTGGAGGTCTTTGGAGGCGCCAGCAAGGCGGGCTTCGCTGCCTGCGAGGAAGGGAGGAAGGCATGAGTGGCCCCCAGCCCTCTCCCCAGCACCAAGGAGCCCGGTGGTAGCCCCAAAGCAGGGAGCCCCTTTCTCCCCTCCCAGACAGACCAGTAAGCCTTGCTGGGGCAATGCTTGAGCCCCTGTGCTGGTGCCCCAGGAGGGAGAGGGGCCCCTGGAAGCCTCCCTGTTGTCCCTGTGCTGGTGCTGTGGCTTGTCCTCATTCCTGGCAGGCTGGCTCCTGAGTCTCATCTCGCCCCACTTCTGTTTTGGGTGGACCTCGCTGTACCTGCAGCTGTCCTTGGTACGGTGAGGGTCCTCACCTTGTCAGACCTAACAGGGAGTGGGAAGGAGAACGCCATCTACTTTGAGTGCAGTCCAGCCTCAGTGGGGTGCCAGGGTACAGGCATCACCTGAACACATCCCCTTTCCTTATTTATTTCTAGCAACCTCACTGTCTGGGTTTATGAGCCTGCATTCCAGGATCTCACCTCCAGCCCCATCCTTCTCCTGCTGCCCTGGTTTTTTAAATGTGGCCCCAGGGAAGCTGAGGGAGAATGGCAGAGAGTCAGTGGGACAGCACTTACCCCCCTGCATCCCTTTCCCTGCCTCTGTTGCCTGTTTGGGCAGGGCTGCTGGAGGGGAGCCAGGCTTCTGAGGCTGAGGGAAGGGAGCACTCCCCACCACCTCCAGGCTGGGGCATGGGTCAGCCACCAAGGGAATGGGGGGAAAGGGGCAAAGCATCTCCCCCAGCGCTGGCCGAGGGGGAAAGAGTGCAGCACTGCCAAGGGAGCAAAAGCAAGAAAAAGAGAGACAGAGGATGGTGGTGGTCAGAGGAGCCCTGCCATCCATCCCCCAGTCTTTTGGTACTGGATTGGGCTACTGCCCTTGGTTCCACCCCGGTCCCCTTCTTTTGCTGCTCCTTGCCAGGAACAGGGCTGCCACTGGCCTTGGAAGTGGGAGGGTGAGAGAGCGGGCTGGTGTTTTCCCTGTGGAGTGCCTGAGAATACGCCGTTTCCACATTGCGTGGTCACCAACATCTCGATATGTGAGTGTGTGTATGTGCACGTGTGTGTGTCTGGGGGTGGGGTGGGAGGGTTATTTCGGGGCTCTCATGGTTGCTCAATGCAGTGTTCAGCTTCCAGTGTTCCCCCCTACCCCAAGTCCCACTTTGGGTGACAGCTGCCCCCACCCCTGGGGGAGGCAAAGCTGGCAGAAGGGACAGCCCTGCCACTCCGCATCCCCTCGCCCAGGGTCTCTGCCAGTGCTGAGATGCTGGGGTGGCTCAGCCCACTGGTGGGGGACATGGTGGGGATGGGGAGCAGCCCTTGTGCCAAGTGGGAACACTGTGACCTTCGTGCACCCTGAGGAGCTGCCCCCTCTCCCTCGCTCGCTCGCGCGCTTTCTCTAATGCACGTTCGTGAAAAGGGCCCCTGACGTGCAGCCGTGTTGGGACATTTCTTTTGTAAAGCTGATGGTGAACAATAAACGTGATGTTTTCTGTTCGAGCCTCCTGCGCAGCGCGAGGTTGCTGGGGGGATGGAGGGGACTGGCCAGCCCAAGCTGAGGTGACCTTCCCCAGGGTGCTTAGGGTTGCATCACTGAAGGGAGTTCGCCGGGCTCATCGCTGACATTACAGGAGTATCATCACAAGGGTTTGGTATTGTTGCCCCGGGGGGGGCAGGGGGGTGGTGTCACAGTCTGGCCACCTCTGATCTACTCCACTGCAGAGCAGTATGGGGTACAGGCTGCTGTTGTGGGGCATGAGGGCTGGGGAAACACCTCTGATGGGGGAGGAGGAACCCTCATCCTGACAACAGGGAAGCAGAAGCGAGTGAGAAATCGTGGCCTCTGAGATAGCAAGGAACTCACATTGAGTATAAATCTAATTAAGTACTAGTAATGAGTTTCTGATCTAGCTAGGCACACAATGGTTCAGGCATGGCTCTTGGAGCTCCTATTGTAGAACAATTTGTGACCAGGTCTGCATGGTGCTTTTGCCCCTCAGTGGGTCCTGCTCCTCCTAGGAAAGGCACAGCCTCATCAATAGTTGGGGAAAACAGAGCACAAAGCCAGAGGACTGAGTTTTCCCCATTGCTGGCATGCTGGTGGGATCTCCTCTCTGAGTCAGAGCTAGCCCCCCCACTTCTGCTTCTGGAGGTTATTTAATGCCATAAAAGAAAGCCTGGCACTCCCACCTTCAGCACATCTCCACAAAGTTGGGGGCTTTTTTTTAAGAAAAAGTATGTACTTCAGCTGGAGGCTCACACCCCCGTTACTGAGAGGAGAGGGTTCAACAGGTGACATCTGCTCATGCGCCCAAGTAACAGCAGCATAATTAAGAAGGACAACATTTTTAGAGGGAGAAATATTAAAAAACAGTGCTGGGATCATAAACTCAGAGGTTAAATGGAGGGGAAACTGGTCCAGAAGCCCCTTCCATCAAAACTGCAGAAGCACTGTGAGAGGGCTCCTGGGGCTTCTGGCCAAGGCAGGAGAAATATAAGAGGATGAACAAGGATGGAAACAGCCTGGCTGCTGATGTAGGCTATTGGCATAACACCCATCTCCTCCGGAGCCCGGAAACCTAGCCCACGTTGAAATTGTGTGTAAATCCTCTCCAGAAAAGCAGAAACAAAGGGGATGCCAGGAGATGCTTGATCAGGGCCTTTGGTGCTGCCCTCCTCATCCCTGCCAAATGATGCTGGCATGATCCCCATCCAGCCATGCTCCTGGGATGTGGATCTATCTCTTCTGGAACAGGAGAATGGGGGGAGCCCGATGGCACAGCTTCTGCAGGGTGAGCTCCTCTCCCCCAGAGGTTCACAGCCAGTTAGGCAGACCTAGGGACACACAGGAAAACTTGATAGAATTTTCCTAAACCTTTTAAAAGCTTCCAGCAAATTCCTATACATAAGGCTGTTCAGGAAACAAAGGCATTATGGAGAGATTAGAAACTGGCTGGGAGACACAAATGAAGAGTAGAAATAAATATTTGATCTCCATCCTGCCCTGGCTCTCTGCAGGAAGCAATGTCTGCTTCTTGCCTGTCTGAGGAGGAGAAGAGCAAGATGAGACCATTTCTTTTCGGTAAGCCGAGCCTTGCAAGAGCTGCAAACCTGCAACAGGGCTTAAAAGGTAGAGGAGATGACAAATCAATAGTGTTGCTGGCTGCAAGGAGTAATTACAATGACTTACACATATTGCTTGCTTCTAAATTAACCAGGAGCACTCAGGAGATGCCCCGCGTCTCTCTAAGGGCAGCTGGCTGGAAAACAACCTGTTGTGCACAGAAGAGATGAGGAACAACAAAGTCAGCCTTGGGGGGGAGAGGGGGGAAAGAGAAGGAAATTTTTAACAATGGTGCAGAGCAGAAGGTTTTGTGGTTGTGGTAGGTGCTTCAGCTGGTTGGTTGTGTTGTGTCTGGATGTCCAGGATGGGGGGAAAAGGTGGAGGGCACCCAAGAGGTGGGCAGTGCAGGGCAGGGGCACTGCTGGGCTATGGCAGTTCAGCAGGAGCTGGCACAAGAGGAGATGGTGTGGGAGACAGGCAGGTGTGATGGATGCCACCCACGTGCTCTCTTCTATCTCCCTGCCAAGGGGCTGTAAGCACACTTTGAGGAGAGGAAAGGGACTGCCATTTCCTTTCCTAATCTGCAGGACTCACCACTGCAGGGCTTTCTGCTACCAAGGGCTTAGCCAGACTCAAATACCACCCACCCCATACTCCCAAAAGGTTTTGTCCTGCAGTGAAGAAGACCAAGTCAAACATGGCAACAGGAAACCTTCAGGCCTGATGGCTATTAACTATTGTGTTTGAAAAGAAAACACTGACATTTCTGAACCCCTCTGGCCCTACCCCTCTTTCCAGAGGGCACCACTGGCCACGCAGGCTCTGCCCTCCCAGGGACATGGGCAATCCTGGGACCCCTGACCTCAGAGTGGGCTTTGGGGATCTCTTGTGCTCCTCAATACCTGCAACCTCAGCAAAGTTTGCATTTCATGGCTCCCTGCAGTGTGTCAGCCTCCTGGTGCCCTCAAACAAGGTCAAGCCAGCCCATAGTTGTCCCCAGGAGATGGCTTCCAAAGCCCCCATTACCTGCTCTGCCCTAGCAATGGGGCACTGCCTAATTGCCTCCTTCCACATCCCTGTCCTGCTGGGAGCCTCCTGTGCTCCTTCCCAGAGCCAGGAAGGCTCATTAAGAGTTGTGTAGTGCTTGCACAGGGAACGCGCCATGATTCCGGAGCATCTGGCACAGGAACAGCCCCCGCACGGCTGCCAGTGCTGCGGCACAGACCTTACTAACAGTAGCTGTCGTTACTAGAGGTAGTAGCTACAGCATCACGTGTGTTTCCCAGCAGAGATGGGGATCCAGCTATCCCAAAGCAAGCTGCCCTGTTCTCTGGCACAGAGGCTGAGCTGCTTCTGGCTGCCACCCATTCCTGCACACCAGCATCTCTGCCTTCCCTCATCTCTGCCTTCCCTCAGCTCAGCGTGGTGGGGGTTCTGATCCCAGCAAAATGTGGCTTCAGCATTCCCACGGGGCATCCTGAGCGATCCTCCTGCCTCCAGAGAGCTGCATCCACACCATCCTCGGGCAGCTGCAGGGTGGACCTCGGTGTGACCCAAGTCCCCAGCCTTGGCCCTCTGTTACTACCCAAGGTGGTGTGAGTGGTGCCCAGTCCCTGGGCTGTGGCTGACAGGCTAGACAGCAAGCTCCAGCCTCCCTGCTTTATCACAAAGATAAAGAGGAGATGGGGCATGGCAGAGCCTGTGCCCACAGGGACAACAGGGAAGTCCCAAAACCTGGCCAGAAGCAGGTAAGAAAAGAGAGAAAGAAAAGAAAGCTGTCCTCCACCTGATGAAGAGTCAGCCTGCTGTCTGGTCAATGAAGATGGCTAAAAGAAAGCACGAGGCAATATATTTATTCCATATATGTATATTTTGCAGTCATTGGTTACTTTTCTGTGTTCAGCTAAGGAGTACAACATGCCCTCACATCAGGAGGCAAATTGCACTTTGTTTCAATGCATTTCACTGTGGCTGCTGAAAACAAAGGGATGAAAGAGTTTCTACCTCTGATTAGTGGCAAATAAGGTATGAGCAGCCAGAGCAAAGCAACAATTCCAGCTCCCTACAGATCCACAGGGGTGAATTGGACCCTTGCTCTGGACTTGCTTTCACCTAAGAAGGGCACCTGATCACTTGGAATTGGAAACTAAAGACCAGGTGACGTGCTGTCTCTGCTGTCAGAGCCAGCAGCAAAAGGACCAGTACACACAACCTTTGTTGGCTCAACAGGGCTCTGACTGGCTTGCTGAGTTATACAGAGGCAGCCTCTGGAAACCCTGCACTTGAGGGTCCAGAAACCAACTGCTCACATTTTGTCAAGGCACGGTAGATGGAGGCAGGCCAGCAGAACGCTCTCCTTCTTAATGAGGCATCTCTATCTTGCAGCCCCGCTGTATCACCCACCACAATCACAAAAACATTGTTTTTCCTATCTTTGGGCAGGTTTTTTTTTGGCCATTTTCCCTTAGATTCTCACCTCGGAGCCACTGATGAATAATCCTCACAAGCAGTCCCAGCATTCCCGGAGGGAAATGCTCCCTGGGGTCACAATGATCAGAACCAAAACACGTTTAATCGAACCCAGACTCAGACAAGTGTGCTCCCCCCTGCCCCATGCACAGAGGCACATGAACACAAACACACCAGCTCACACTCGCTGCTTGGTAGTAAAAGTGGGTGAATTACACAGGGATTAAAGCATTAAAAAAAACACAGCAAGAATACAGTGCTTGAAAGTGCCGTGTCCCTGGAGAGATTAGAGTAGCTGCCTGGAGATAAAGTAATGATGATGGAAAGATCTTCTTCCTCGCAGAGATTCTCTTCCTAATTATCTTGTCTGCAAAGAAAAAATGATGATCTCCCAGCTTTTATCTGTCTCTTGACAATTTTAGCTCTGTGCCTGCCTCATTGCAAGAGGCCCAAAAGAGGAAGGAGAGGGAATTAGCCCAGGAGGCAGGAATGGTAGGAGAACGAGCGGCACAGGAGGCAGTGCCTCATTTTTGTCACCACCAGCAGTGACAGAAAAGGAAAAGATGAATGATCACTGCAGCTTTGTCTTTCCAAACCCAAAGGCAGCTTCCCTGCCTCCAGCACTGCTCTGTCAGGCAAAGGACAGCCAGGAGGTTGGATTCACTGCTGAACCTGTTAAAGAGATAACAAGGTGTTCTCCCTGTAATCACAGGGCAGAGCTTCATGCTAGGGAAGAGGACTCCTGAGCTGGCAGGGACAGGAGAGCGCCTAGATTGTTCCTCCCCCACTCTTTTCCTTCTCAAACAGCTGGAAAGAAAATTCTTCTTTCGGCAGACAGCGAGCAGCAAGAATGTTTCAAACACACGCCAGCCAGAAGGACCACGTGAAAAATAGACCCATGAGCCACTCTGCAACACAAGGATGGCGACTGATGGAAACCCAGGCAGCACACCAGCAGCTGGGGCTTTGCACAGAAGTCTTTCCCTTGGCGTTATCCTGGAGCTTGCTGATCTCCATCTCTGTTAATTTAAGATGAATACAACCCTGGACCTCCCTGAAAGCTGTTTAAACCCTGGTTTAGAGGCTTATTTGGCTAGCAGGGTGCGGAGACAACAGAGGTTTTGTAGCAAGCCCAGAGCCAAGAAGAACCTCAAAACAAACATACATTACAAGCACAAAGCTATGGAGGGCGGGAGGGGATTTTCTCAGTGGGGATGGAGGCTGGTGCTATAGGAGCTGTTTGCAAACTCATGATTCATCCCCTCAGTCTCATTTTCTTCTTCTTTACACTCCCGTTGACGTGCAAATGTGAGCTGTTGCCTCTCCCACAAAATGAGAACTGTATCCAGTTCTGGAGCCCCCAGTTCAGGAAGGACACTGAGGTGCTGGGGCATGTCCAGAGAGGGGCAATGGAGCTAGTGAAGGGTCTGGAGCACAAGTCCTGTGCAATTGAGGGAGCTGGGATTGTTTAGCCTGGTGAGGAGGAGGCTCAGGCGAGACCTGATCACTCTCCAGTCCCCTGAAAGGAGGCTGTGGCCAGGTGGAGGTCAGCTTCTTTCTCCCAAGCAACCCGACAGGACAAGGGAACAGAGCCTTAAGCTGCACCGGGGAGGTTCGGGTTGGACATTAGGAGGAATTTCTTCACAAAAAGTGTGACTGGGCATTGGGATGGGCTGCCCAGGGAGGTGGTGGAGTCACCGTCCCTGGAGGCGTTTAAGGGAAGACTGGACGTGGCACTCAGTGCCATGGCCTGGCTGCCAAGGTGGTGTTCGGTCAGAGGCTGCACTCCACGATCTCAGAGGGCTTTTTTAACATGATTCTGTGATTAAAGAAAAAACCAAAGTTGCCCCAAATCGCTTCTTGTTCTTATATTTATCCTTGTTGTTTAAAAGAAAAAATATGTAGAACCAGGCCCCTAAGGGGTTTTAGGTCAGGAAAACATCAGGCTGGGGGGCGGCGGGGCGGCTCTGAGGCCGGGCCCGCACAGCACAGGCGCTCCGCGGCCACCCCACCGCCGCCAGCGCCCCAAGGCCCCGCGCGGCGGCCGGCAGGGAGGCAGCCAATCAGACGCGTCGAGCGGCGCGCTCCGTCCAATGGACGCCGAGGTGGGCGGGACTTCCCGCGCCCGTTGCTATGACAAGCGCGGCTCTTCCTTAGCAACGGCGCTGGGCCGCGGCGGCCGCGCAGGTGAGGCCGCGCCCGGAGCTCCGCGGGGCCGCTCAGCGCCGCTGGCCGAGCTCTTCCTCCGCGGGGCCGAGGGCGGCGGACCGGCGTGGCGGGGCCGCTTCGGGTGTGCCGTCCGCTCGGGCCGCGTTCCGCTGCCTCACACCCTCGGGCTGTGGCTGCGGGCACGCCCCGGGCTAGGGCTGGGTATTGAACTGGCTCCCGGGGGTGGTGCTAGCCAGGCGGGGGTTCTGTGCTGCGGAGGTCGTGGTTTGGGACACCTGCGGGTCCCGCGGCCCCCCATGTGAGGGTTGGTGGTGTGTCTGACTTGGTGCTTTAGCCAACAGCTCCATGTACGTGGCATAATGACTGGTGCGTCGCCTGACACCGTGTTTGTTTCGTTTTCTTTTTAATATGGGCTCACCCTTGCTCTCCCTGGGTAGGAGAGGAAGATGCTTTGTTGTGGGTGAAAGAACCAGAGGGAAGACCGCGGTGAAATGCTCTGAATCTCTCAGTCAGTGCTGTGCCTCTGCGTTGCCCGAGTAGAGGCAGGTTGGTAATGAGGCCCTGAGGCACGTCCAGAGTTTTCCCATATGGCCCTCCCCAGCTGGCAAATGCTCGGGGATCTGAGGAGCAAGTGCACAAACGAGACCAAGATGTTCCTGTTAAACATTTCCGTCCAGACAAGTACGCAGATTCTGTGCCTAAAATACTCCTACCCTTCTCTTGTCGTGTGCAGTTTGAAACTCTTGCAGATAATAGCATCCTGGGAAAATCCTTTTGGAATTAATCAAGAGTGGTAGCAGCTGATATATTGTTCTCTTGTCTCTGTTGAAAGCTGTACCTTGGCTCAGCTCTTCCCTTAAGCTCCATTGGTGCTTCTGGGAAGTGCTGTGCTCCTCACTTATGGAAAACGATACGGTTTAATAATTTGTTTGCATTAGTGGTCTATGAGCTAAGGCTCTCAGTGGGGTGTGAAGGTGGTGTTGCGGAAATGGTGAGTGAGATAGCATGATATTCTCGTAATAGTTTCATTTTTCTTTTGTTTTAATTGAAAGCCATATGTCTCTTGCCCATGTTTATTTTTGTTGAAGCAGTGTCCTCTCAGCCAAGAAGTGACTCCTCCTGCTGAAGCCGGTCAGAGAGGAGCACAGAGCCCTGTTCCTCTCAGCCGGCTGTGCCGTAGCACTCTGCTGAACTCCGGGCAGCCCCTCCTCCCCTTCCTGGACTCTCTGTGGAAGGAACATGGAAGAAACTGAGGAGGAAAAAAAGGACGAGGCTGATTATAAAAGGCTTCACAGTTTTCCTCTGATTAGGGTAAGGAGGGGGATGGATTACACATTTACCGGTGTCAGAGATATGAAAATCTGCCTTCATTCTTACTATTCTTCTCCCACTGAGTAGCTATTGTGAGAACATGTATACTGATGGTCCTGTGGAGGGATCTTGGTTGTCACTGCTGCTTTCTCCCTGTCCTTGACCTCTCCCAGGGAAATCTAATAGCACTGGTGTTCCCCATGTCAACCAGAGGAAGCCTGGGGCAAGTGATCCATCAAACAGATTGAGAGCACGCTGCCTTTGGAGCCCTCTCCTGTGTTTTGGATGCAGCTTGCTTTTTTGTCCTAGAGAAGCTGGAGCAAAAGATCTTGGTAGCCAGACAGATAGCAGCAGCAGCAGAAAAGGCTGTGTAATTTAAACTTTTTACTCATATAGCAATAATTAAGGACTGTGGTTAAAACAGTATTAACATGCTTTCCCTTTATCTTACAGCAGAAAAACTGGCAAATGTCTTGATCTCCTCCTTTAAGCTGTGCTTGCACAGTGCTAGTTTTCGTGTAGGTAAAGAAGAATTCCTCATTGGCTGGAGGAATGGTTCACTTATAATGCAATAAGCCATTTTCATATTTACTATGTCTAAGCCCCCAAAAGAGCCAGTGAAGAAGTAAGACCGACTTACTGTTGTCTTGTGTCCAGCTCTTATTTTTCTGCTTAGTTGCCTTGTCTGTTTGCTCTTGCCAGCACTCGGACATGCCGGAGGAGATGCGCGTGGAGACCATGGAGCTGTGTGTCACGGCCTGTGAGAAGCACGCCACCAACAATGAGGTACTGTCCACCTCCCAAAATAGGCAGCCCACTGTTACTGCAGCTCAGGGCACCTGCAGGAGCAGGGTAAGAGTGCAGGGCAGAGCAGAGTCAGGTCCTGACATCCTATTACTCTCTCTCTGCACTGAGCTAGGGTAGAAGGAGGCAAAGAGCTTGGCTGGACCTCAGATTCAGTTCCTTTGGTCTGCAAGATCCGTAAGAGCACTTTGTAGACGTTAGTAGTGGTGCTGGCTCCCAAACTTTACCTCCTTGCTTTTCCTGCCTTCCTGACACATGCTTCCACTCTGTTCATAAAATGCCCTGTGTCCTGAGGGCTTGGTTCAGAACTGTGTGGAGTCTCTTGTTTTGGGGATGAGTATATGAAATTCTGTTAAGTATTCCCTTTTGGCTTTAGGACCAACAATAAAGGGAAAACATACCTTGCTTTATGGGCAGGGCACCGCCTGTCACTGCAAAATCTTCCTCTGCTTTTTTTTTTTTTTGGATCAAGCAGAGTGTGATCTGGGAGAAATGAGCCTTTTAAAAGTCAGCCTACTTTCAGTGTTTTGGTAATTACCTGGAGAAAAATAATGGACTCCTGTAAAAATAGCTGCAGCTTAGTGACCTGAATCTCCTCTCATGGTCACCGCAACCAGCTAACTCCAGCAGCATCTAAAGCAGAACTCTTGCTTCAGACTGTGTGAACAGCAGAAGTGATGCAGTTCATTAATTGCTCCTAGCTGCTGTGCTGGAGGCTGCTGAGACCAGTTCTACCCTTGTGTGTACCTCTGGGGAGCTCCCAATTCCTGTGGTGCAGCTGCTATACCTGTTGCCCGTGGCTTGAGTAGTCTTAAAGGGAGGAGAAGACTATGGGGATATTTGCATAAAACCTCCCTGCTTGCTTTATCTCACCCTATGTTCTCTTCCTTAACATTCTCCAGAGTGCTGCCAAGATGATCAAAGAGACAATGGACAAGAAATTTGGGTCCTCCTGGCATGTGGTGATTGGGGAAGGTTTTGGCTTTGAGATCACTCACGAGGTGAAGAACCTGCTGTACATGTTCTTTGGTGGCAGCCTGGCCGTGTGCGTCTGGAAGTGCTCCTGACCCCTGGCCGGGTCCCAGACTTGCTGAATACAAGAGATTTCTTCCTGCTCTTGACAAGTTTTGTATGATCTGGAGGTGGGGCTTTATTTTTAATACTTAAATGTCAAGATTTCTTTTTTTCATACTGACGTAACAGTTCTGTGGGATACATAAAGTTGGGGTGTGTGTGTGTATAAACTTGCTAAACTGTCCTGTCCTTGCTTGTGGGATTTCTCATCTGTCTGGCTCTTTCCTTGGTGTTTGAGCTGAAGCAGGGGAGAGATGAGGAATAGGTAATCTCACAACACACTACATGGCAGCGCTAGCAGGGGAAAGCAAAAGCAAAAAGGTGCTATCTAGCCCTATGGTTTTTTAAACTCCCACTTATTCCACATAGTTTCCTCTCTCCTCTGCTTTCTCCACTACCATGCAGTATGGCTCTGACCAGCACCTGTCTTTCCTCTCTCTGGATCTGCTTATACATTCTTCCTCCCTTCTAAGATGTCTGTGCAGACCTGACAGCACCAAGGGTCTCCCTTCAGGCTGCCTGTGGAGGTGTGAGCCACAGGGAAGCAGTCCCAGCTTGCCCTTCCCTGCTGTTTTGGGAGGGTACAACAGCTGAGCTGCCTGAGTGTAGGAGGTTGCTATGCAAACTGCCCCCTCCTTTCTCACCCACAGCACACGGAGACAGCATGAAAACACAGGCGGCTGACGACGCCTGGGGAGTGGGTGAGAGCTCTTTTTAAGGCTCAAATGCCTCCCTGTCAGTTCCTGGGGGTGTTGCAAGTGCTGTGTACTTTCAGCATCTTGTTTGGAGGCTGACAGAGGAAGGAGGCTCCATGTGAAATATAACTTGGTCATCAGAAACCCAATGTCTTTCTTTTAGCCTGTTTCAGTTTTTAAAACCGTTGGTGTTGGAAGATCGAATGAGCGTAACTATGTTACGTGTATGGCTTATTTATAAAACCTGGGCAACTGTGTTTTTACAATAAAAGTTTAGTAAAATGTCTTTGCGTGCGTTTATGTAGGCCAAGTGGTTCAACAAACATGGAAATAAGTAAGCAATGGTGTAGCACAGGCAGAGGACAGTGACAGATCTCCATCCTGCAGATTTCCTGTGTGACTCTCAGCCTCCCTGTTTTGTTCCTTTTACCAGGGCAAGCCACGATGGTGAGGAAGGTTGCCAGGCCCATGGTGCTGCCGGCCACATCCTTCTGTCCAGGCAGCTGTCTAAGCAGTAGCAGCAAGGGAATGTAGCTGTGTCTGCTGCCCCACCAGTGTGCCTCAACTCTGACCATTGGAGTCTCATATTTGTGGCTTCCATAATTTTCAGATTTCCTCTCAGAATGTTGCTAGCTGACACTTCTAGTCCATAGTTCCAAGTCTGAAGGATCTTTCTGCATTAATGCCTGTGGTGGATCAACCTGGTCTTACAATTCCTTTTGTTCCTTTTGTAAACCTCAAGTGTTATGCTAGAGATGTCCTTTCTCAATTTCATTATGTCAGGGAGCCAGGAATTGGAGTAATATGAAGACAACTAAGAATTATTTCAAATTTGGACCATCTGTGCTTTGCTGGGCCAGGGTAGGTTGGTACCATGATACCTGCCCCATGATCAGGATTGCTGTGCTGTATAGAAGAGCCCAAATCCTTTGAGCTATCTTGTTGTGCAGTTGCTCTGTGTCCCTCCAGCTGGCTGCCTTTACATGAAGATAGTGCTGTTGACAACACTTTCTGCAGCTGGCAGGTGGAAAAGATTATTTCCTCTTCTGCAACTTTCTGTCTCTTCTAAATTCAGAGGAAGAGGTAAAGCCAGTGTCTTTGGAATGCCCTGTACTGGAGTAGGATGATACCTTCAGCCATACCACGGTCACTTTAATCGTGCCTCTTTCACACTAATGAATAATTAACTGCTCTGTGCATATGCAGAGGCATGCTGCTCATGGGCATCTGCAGGGTCGTGGTGACCTGCAGATGACCACAGGGAGTTGCTGACCTCAGCACACAATCTCTTGGACTTGCTGCCTGTTTATCTTTTTGGCCACCAGCTGACCCAAGCTAATGTCTCTGTGACCTGCATTGGCAACAAGGGAAGGGTGAGTGCTCCCCAGCCTTCTCAAAGCCTGAGTGTGCAAACAGATTGAGGTGAGCTTTGTGTGAATGTGCAGCAAGTCAGCTTCCACGCTGCCATTCTCGCTAGGTAAGTGCAAGGTGACTCACAGGAGAGTGGCAGGCTGTTTTTGTTCCCAAGGGTAACAGCTTTCCTACAGGAAGTTACCATGAAGAGGCAAACCATTGTTAGCTGGTTTGCATGCCCGTCGTTGGCATTGTAGCTGAAAGCACAAGCCTCAGCACCAGAAAAGCTGGAGAGGGACTTCGGAAGGGCCTGTTGTGATAGGACAAGGCTTAGAGGTTTTAAACTAGAAGAGGTTTGTTCCAGATTGGATATTGAGAAGAAGTCTTTTAGAATGAGGGTGGTGAAACACTGGAACAGGTTGCCCCAAGAGGTGGTGGGTGCCCCACCCCTGGAAACACTCAGGGATCGGTTGGATGAGGCTCTGAGCAACATAATCTGGTTCAAGGTGTCCCTGCTCATTGCAGGGGCATTGGACTGGGTGACCTCTAAAGGTCTCTTCCAACCCAAACTATTGATTCTATGATGCTTTAGAGCCTCTAAGGCCTCTCTACTTTTTACTATAAAATTGCTCTGGATGATTTTTACTTACGGATTTTCAGTGGAAAGTTGGCAACAGTTTGCTTGCTATTATGTTTCCCTCTCATTTCATGCCCCCCTGCATATTGCTGCCATTACCCATCAAAGCATCAGGCTGAGTCAGATGTAGAAAATGAGATGAAAAATGGAGAGTGATGGATGGGTGCCAGCCAAAATGACTTTTTCTATCCACCCGTCCCCTAAATCTGTGATAGCAGCTCAGAGGCTGTGCCTCATGACTTCATCCCTCCCTGCTGAGGGGAGATGGGAACATCATTATCAGCTGCTGCTGAGTCCTGATTTGGAGCCGGCAGTGAAAATGTCCTCGGATGCAGGGCTCCTCCTCCGCCCCAAAGGTGACTTGAATCTGCTGGGAGGATGGAGGAAGAGCTGGAGGGGGGAGATGAGAAGAAAGAGGTGCAAATTCAACCACGTCTCTATGATGATGTCATGGCAACAAGGTACACCGAAGTGCTTGTCAGGTGATTGGGGCAGGCTTTGAAGGTCTCCAGCTCTTCTCTGTTGCTGCAGGCTCATGTCTGACTTGCTGAAAAATCTTTTGGTTAATATTTAATGGCAGTATTGAAGTGCTAAGGGTGGCAAATGCCTCACCCAAGCCCCCTGCCTTTACTTTCCACTGGGATGCTAAATCAGGGTGATGTGGTAGGATTTTAAGCTTCAGTATCTGGGAATGGGACTAACAGTAGGGTGGCTTCAGCCCATAGGGTCCCTGTGCCTATCTGACTAAAGGAGGTGAGAAGGAAGTTTCTATCCCCTCCAGCCCAGTTTGGAGCTGGTTTGGGGTACCAGAAGGAGGAGGTCTCCAGGGCTCACTCTGGAATAAAGAAATCCGTGGCCCTGCTCCGGGAGCCGAGCCCAGGTCCTCTGATGCGATCATTTAGTACACGGAGTGGGTGTTTTGGTTGGTTGTTTTTTTCCTGAGCCATGACCTAATGATCCCATGTTCCAGCTACAGCCCCTCCTAGGGGCCTTCTTTCTGAGCCGTGTGTCCGGACTGAATTCAGCGAACTTCCCGAAGCAAGACGCTGTGTTCCCCCACCCAGGGAAGCCATCTGCTCCCCTCCACCAGCTCCTTCTGCGGGCCTTCGAGCTCGCCAGCCGGGCTGGGAAGCTCTCCTCCTCCTCGCCTGCCCCGGCTCTCCTCGGCCATCTTGTTAGCAGAAGGCAGGGAACGCGGGGCTGGCTGAATCTGGGGCGGTGATGGTGGCAGCCGGAGGCGGTTTCCAGGCAACTGTCGCGCCGTGGGACACGCGAGCCAAGAACGCCGGGGACGCCGCGTTCCCAGCGCGCCGCCTGGGAGGGGACCGAGACACACACGGAAGGAGCCCGCACAGGACGGTGCGGGGAGGGCAGCAGAATATCCCCTCCTCCCCTCTGATCCCACTCCCCTGGCTGGGAGTGAGGATTTGCAAGCTGGCTGCTGGTGCACCACGCGACAAGGAAGGACTATATGATGTATGGGATTTCACATGCCTTCTGCATCCTTTGGAAGATCAAAGAGAAAAGAAATATTGTGCCAGACTCTGTACCCCAGCCCCCAGACTTTTTGCAGGTGGTCCTGTGCTTCTCTGTCCCTTATCAAATACAAAGCTCCACCCCTACAAGTCATGAACCATTTTTGTGTACGCATCCCAGCTCTGTGTCCCTGGGTGTCACCGAAAAAGTGAATTTCTTGTAAAAGAAAATGCTCTTCCCTTCCACAAACTGCCAATCCTGCCCAGCACTTGGTGGGTCCCACTGCTCCTCTGTGCCAATGCCAAAGGCAGTATCCCCACTCCTGCCTGCCTGCCTCCCCTACCTGCTTTAGAGGCCCTGGGAGCATCCCTGCCCATGAAACTCAGCAGCCTGGTAGCCCCTCCTTACACGGCCTGCCCAGCATTTTCCCTCGCAGCAATGTTGATACTCATCCCCTTTATTTTACCTAGTTTGAGTGGTTTTTGAGAGTGGGCTTGAGTACAACTGATTTTGAATGGATGGGGAAGAGTGATAAAATTGATTTGGCCGAGCAATGGGAAAAAAAATTCTTCTGGATTCTGAGAGTACAGCTATGATGAACATGGGGAATGGGGCTACATAGTGCTTGGCAGGGTGTGTGCTGCAGAGGGGCAGAACCATTTTAATGCCCTGTGTTCAAGGAAATGTTCTGCAGCCCTGTGCAGGTGGCAGCACAGAGAGACAGGACAGTAGGAGGTCATCTGCACCCGTTGCTGTCCCTGAGCCAGCCTTGCAGCTATTGATTTGGAACTTGCCCTGTTCACTCTAACCTTGGCAGTGCCAGCTTGACCCTTATCAGCACTGATAAACCCCACCACAACCTCCTGTCCCCTCCTGGTGGTGTCACACTGTGAGGTGCCGTGGTGACAGATCGTTCCTGTCACTCTGCCTTGCACCAGTTGCTCTTTAGCTGCAATGCTCTAAATCCAGGAAACCTCTCTCCTATTTTTGCACGGAGGCTGTAGCCACACCAACATTTTAAACCTGGTGTGGATGGCCATCCCTTGCTGAGCATTTTGTATGAGGAAGGATGCGGTGCCGGCTGCAAATGCTTTTCCAGAGGAAATTTAAAATCAGCCTTCTCTTTCTTCTGCTCTTGGCCCTTCTTGTGCACCTGGTGATGGATTTTGCTCTCCCCACAGCCCACAGGCCGTGTGGCTGTGATACAAAAGCACCAAAAGCTGTGGGTGTCCTGTCAGGCAGCCCCATGCCAGCTGGCCTCAAAAAGCTGAGCCTGCGAATCCTTCAGGATTTCAGTGGAAGCAATGGCTCCTTGGAGAAAAGTTCCCAGCCATGGAGAGTGGGGCTGCATGTAAGGGCTGGAGAGCCAGGGGTCCAACAGCAGCACGAAGAGGGGAATGCAGGGTGGACCAAGGGATCAAAGCTGGCAGCACTCTTCGAGCATCCTCTTTACAACATCCCAATCCCAGAGGTGACAGAGAAAGACAAGCTGTTTATCGTCAACCCCATGGAGAAGTTCAGCCTGCACAGCAGCGGGAGTGACGAATGGTGAGGAGCAAGCTCAACTCTAGCTTGCATTTGGGGGATATGTGGACTTGAGGGGACAAGCAGCAGGGACCAAACATGTTGTTTCCTTATGTAGATCAGCATCCTACCCCAGAGGGGCCCCCATTGCTAAGCATGCTCTTCTCATATCTTAAATCCTCTCCTAGCCCTGAACTTTTGGGCTGCTACCCATAAGCTTGTAGCACACAGCAAAGCCAAAGGCGACTCTTGAATTATTCACTGTATTATGGATATCTATTAGGTGATCTCCTCAGCTCCTTCCTTTCCCCAATGCAGGCTAGCCCTTAGTCTCTCTCTCTGTATATGAGGAAGTCCCTACTCCAGATTTCTAACCAGTTTTATCCCCCTCTCTTGGTATGGTGAAGATGCAAAGCCTGCAATGTAGGTTGCCTCTAACCGTGAGACTGTTTCTGTCCTGCATTTTGCAGGATATTGCCTGACCTCTTTAGGCTCAGCCGTATGGTGAGCTCACTGCTGATGGCTGTCTATTTTTATCTTTGGACTACTAACCTCTAATTAGAAGGGAAGATATTAAAAGCTTTATCATTGTAACACATAGCATTTTCCATATGGAAAGCACACCTTCCAAAAGTGGTGCCTGCTCGAACTGGGAGAGAATAAAAGCTGGCTTAAGAGCTGTTTTCCACAAATGGGTATTTGCCTTGTCTCTGAGGACCACCTATCGGTAGCCTTGGGTCTGGTTTGATGAAATCGATGCACAGTCTGTGTTTTCCTAGGGAGAGACATGGATTTGGGTTATAGGTGCCTTAGGCTAACTGTGCCATTGTGGTGCCCGTGTGTGCTAGCACAGAGGTGGGGCAGATACCCCCAGGGGCTCCCTTGAATGCCAGAAAACTGCAAATTTGCAGGATGCACAGAGACAGGCACAGTGCTAACCCAAACTTATCCCCCTGGGGAAACCAGGGATGTGTGATAAACCCACCCAAGGGGAATGGGGTGCTGAGGACGGGAGTTCAGGTCAGTGCTGGGGATGACTGGAAAGCTCATGCTTCTCCACCCTTGTTCTGTGGACACACGTGTGTCCCCAGTAAGCACATGGAGGGGTGTAGCAGATTGTACTCCTGGGAGCTAATCCATTAGGGAGAAACAATGAGGTGATCTGTTCCGGCAGGGAAATAAATGCATGGATGAGAGAAGCAGGATCAGCCCAGGGATTTTCCATGGGGAATGGAAGAAAGACATTGTGTCCCATCCAGCCATGCTGGTGGGTCTTTCTGGCCACCGACTTTGTGTGGGATCTGCCAGGTGCCAAGGGCCCCGTGGAGGCCATATAGGCCAGGGGCCACCATGAAACCCGGAACCCATCCAGGCCTTGCTCTGGGCTTTCTCCCCATCTCACCCTCCATGCATTGGCTCCCAGGAAAGGCCCGGGGACACAGGACCCATCCTGTCCCAACTAAAAGCTGTCATTGTTGTTGGGGTGGTGGTGGCTGTCGGGCTGCAGGGTCAGCAGCAGTAAAGCCGAGACGCTCCTCCCGACAGGGAAGACGGCCTACGACACCTACCCCACCTGGCTCAAATTCCATGTCGGCATCAACCGCTATGAGCTGTACCCCCGCCGGGACCCCTTGCTGCCCACGCTCCTCCGGGATTTGGCCACGCAAAGGATCGTCAGCTCGGGTACCACCTCCCTCCCTGCACCCCTGTCCACAGCCCTGCCCCCTGCCTGCTGCCTGCCTCCCTCACCCCCATGTGCCTCCTTTCAGTCCAGAAGTCTGGCGGGACCCAGCTCAAGCTCATCATGACGTTCCCGAACTATGGGCAGGCCCTCTTCAAGCCCATGAAGTGAGTAGAGCCTGGGACAACCCTATACCTCGCCCACACGGTCCTGTTAGGTAGTGAGGAGTAGCCAGCTCATGGAGGGAGAAATGGAGAAATGCTTCACGCGCTGCCTCGCTTCAGCACCTCCATCCCAAAACTGAGGCGAGCAGAATGGTCCCCTTTCCCTTGCCTTCCCTGGCTGTGCTCGCTGCAAACTGGATGCAGCTTGTGATGGGGTAGTGACCTCCAGTGGTGGAAAGAAGAAGGTGGTCCATGAGGACCATCCAGGAGCCTCCAGTCCATGAGGGCTTACCCACCCTTGAGTTGGAGGCAGGGGTTGCATGGGAGCCTGGATAGAGGGCTTGGAGCCACACCACCCATCAGGAAGTGACTGGACGAGACTGGGTCTGGCTGTCTCCAGTGTCACCAGGGGACAGAAGGGGAGTGGTGGTTTGGAACTAATCCCATGCTTGGAGTGACCCCATTCATGATGATTGCCCCCACCGTCCTCTCTCCTTCCAGGCAGACCCGGGACCAGGAGACCCCCATTGATTTCTTCTACTTCTCAGACTTTGAGCGGCACAATGCAGAGATTGCAGCCTTCCACCTAGACAGGTGAGCATAAGCTTTGCATCCAACCCTGCCCTCCCATACTGGCAAAGCACCAGAGAAACTGCTCCTTCATCCCACTTCCTGCTCGCTGAGGGATGTGTCTCCTGTCGGTTTTAATAACTCACTGAGATTAAACCAGCTGAGGTCAGTAAGAAATGGTTCCAAGTTCTGTGTTTCAGGATCCTGGATTTCCGGCGAATCCCCCCAGTTTCTGGTCGTTTGGTCAACATAACAAAGGAGATTCGGGATGTCACCACAGACAAGAAACTGGCCAAGACTTTCTTCATCTCCCCAGGTGACCTTTCATGCTCTCCATCCTCTCCTGTGGCCACCTGGATGGAGCTCACCTGGAGCTCACTGCTGCTGCCCTGGCTCCCCCCACACTTGGACAAACTATCCTGCTGGGGACTGTTCCAGCTCCCATGGTTACCCTGCCACAGGCCTGTGCTCCTCACAGCCTCCCTTGCCATTGCTTTGCTAGTGGCACATGGCCAGAGTGGATGGTGGAGCATCCTCCCCTGGCTGCTTGCTTGATCACTCTGCCTGGGGGTTGTGGGCTTGTTGCCTTCCTTCTCTTTGTCAACCTTTGCTTTGTCCCCATGGCCAGCGGGTAACGTCTGCTTCTATGGGGAGTGCTCCTACTACTGCTCCACCGAGCACGCCCTCTGTGGCAAACCGGACCGGCTGGAGGGCTCCATGGCTGCCCTGCTCCCTGACAAGACCCTGGCCAAGCGCCGCTCCTGGCGCAGCCCCTGGCGCCGCTCCTACCACAAGAGCAAGAAGGCTGAGTGAGACGGGGCATGGGGGGTGTGGGGACATGGGCCAGCAGAGCCATGGGATGGCAAGGGGCTTCTCCACAGCTGCTCTCATGGCCCCATTCCCCTCTCCGGCCTCTGCCACCAGGTGGGAGCTGAACCCCAACTACTGCGCTCAGGTGCGAGAGACACCACCCTACAACAGGGGCCGTCGCCTCCTCGACCTCATCGACATGACCATCCTCGATTTCCTCATGGGTGAGCCCCTCCATGCCTGTGCTGAGGGCTGTGGAGGTCCCTCAGGACCAAGAGGCCCAAATGGCTCCATGTCCTGTGGTACCATGCCCTGCGAGGTCTGTTGACCAAACTTGTTCAGGCTGCAGTGAGCCTCAGTCTTACCCACAATGAGAGCACAGGGCTGTGCCACGAAGGCATTTCCCAGGCAGAAGTTGAAGGTCAAGAGATTCTAGGGACATCCCAGCTAAGTACCCTGGACATGGGATGCGCCTTCCAGCACACTGTCACATGCAGCCCCTGGAGAGCCAGAGGCGGAGATGATGCTGCCCAGGGCTCTTGCTGCCTCTCCTGTGCCTGGGCCACTTCTTCCTCCCTGCACTGTCCCCTCACCGGCATCTGACTTGGAGAGTTTCCCATCTCCTCATTCCTGGCCACCCAGCCATGCCTTTGCCATTACTTCTGCTCCATTTGCCACTGTTGTCCCTCTGTGGGGCTGCTGGGACGAGAAGGGGCCTGGAGGCCATAGGGTCTCTGCTCAGTTCCCCTCCACGGCCATGGCCACCAGATGGACACCCTAGAAGTGCCTCCAACCCTTTCCCCCAGGCTCTGGGTTTCAGTCTCACACCAGGAGTGTGCTCCATGTCCCTGCTCTCATCTCCCAGCACACAACCTGATGGCAAATTTGTTGGCCCGCCACAGGCAACATGGACCGGCACCACTACGAGACCTTTGAGAAATTTGGGAATGACACTTTCCTGCTCCACCTGGACAACGGTCGTGGGTAAAGTTGGGGAGTAGGGGGAGCAGTCACAGCAAAGGGGGGTGTCTTGCTGAAATGCCGTCCTGACACCTCCCGGTGGGCTTCTCCCCACCCCCAGCTTCGGCACACACTCGCGTGATGAACCGTCCATCCTGGCCCCCCTCCAGCAGTGCTGCAGGTAAGGGGCTGCCACCGCCCACCCCGGATCTGCTGTTGGGGGGAGGCTCCTCCTATTGAGACCTCTCCCTCCTCATCTCTGGCAGCATCAAGAAGTCGACTTACCTGCGGCTGCAGCTGCTGGCCACCCAGCCCTACCGCCTGAGCGACCTGCTGCGGGAGGCGCTGGCCACAGATCCACTGGCCCCTGTCCTGGCCGAGCCCCACCTGTGGGCACTGGACCGGCGCCTGGGGAAAGTGCTGGCGGCAGTGGGACACTGCCTGGCCAGGGCAGCCCGCCAGGAAGAGGTGCTGGTGGATGATGTGGGGTCATGGGTGTGATGGGGGGCTGGGAATCCTGCTGGATTGGGGTGTTTTGGTGTGCTGCCAAGGATGATGTGGGGATCGATGTGCAGCTCTGATTCTGTGTAGCGTCAGCTTTTGATGGTGCCAGAGCTGGTGGCGTGATGAACCAGGAAAGCAGGTTGTAAGGATAGCTGGGACAGGGAGGGAATTTAAATAAAAAGGTTGGTCTAGTGGAGAAGACACGAGCTGTGATCTTCCCCATCAAGGCTGCTTTCCCAGCCCTGGCCTGTCCTCACGTGCCTGGACGTGTCACTTCAGCCCTCCAAAGCCTTTTAGGAACGGGTAGGGATTTTTCCTGCCTTTCCCCGGCAAGAGCTGCCAAACTGGAACAGCTGGCAATCTCCTTCTGCCGCACCCCCGCCCCCAGCATGGTGATGCCGTGGTGACCCCCAAAGAGAGCCGAGACTCCCCACTGCTGGTGTGGGGAAAATGAGGCACAAGCTCCCAGCCACTCACTTATCTTTGCCCCAGTCTTCCCACACCCACTCAAAAACTCCCATGGCTCTGGCATCACCACCTCCTCCACAGGACCAGGGATGCAGCAAGGACAAACCCCACTCCCCCCAGAACATCTTCCCAAATCCCCTGGGAACTGCCGCTGACTCCCTTTATGCCTGAAAAAGTGGCTCCTGAGGAGGGGATGGATTGACCTGGGGCTGTGCACTCTGCTTAGTGCCTGGTGGCTCAGCACCCAGCTTATCCCCTGAGCCTCCCGGGGGGGTTAATCCACGCAGGGGTACGTCAGCTGGAGCAGGTGCCATTGTGACAGCTACTGCCAGGGTACCCAGGTCGGGACATGGGATTGCCATCTGCATGGCCAGAGATAAAGGTGCCACTGGGGAGGGGAGATGTCCTCTGTCCCAGACAGACACTTGCAAAGGGATGGGTAGCCACAGGAAAGGGTGAAAAAGGGCAGCTGGCACAGTGGGAGATGAAGCTGGAAAAGCTAGGCAGAGATTTTGGCTGGAAAGAAAAAGGGCTCAAAAGGAAGAAAAAAAAAAAAAAAGGAGACAAAGAGGATCTGTCTGCATTACACAACGGGGCTGGGGACGCTGAATTGGGGTTTGTTGCAGTGTGCCCCCCCCCGATACTGACAGCACGTCCTCCTGCTGCTGCACTGGCTTGTGCCCCAAAACCCAGGACATGGAGGAAAAGGTTTCAGGGCTGTTTTGCAATAGGTTCCTCCCCCTCTGCCAGCTTCATTTTTTTTTTAACTCTTTATATAAGTACCTTTTTGCCCCATACCCTAAGCCGGGGGGACCATTCTTGCACCGTGCCTCACAGATACGGCCTAAACAAACCGTGTCCAGTTACAGGTTCCCCTCACTCTCAGAGCTCCCCCAGGCAAATCTTTTTCCGAGGCGCCGTCAAATTTAAAACGCGGGGCGTGGGAGGGCGGCTGTCTTTTCAGCCTGGTGAGTTTGCACAAGGTCCCAGCTGTGCCGCAGCGGTTCAAGGTCCCATGGGAGCAGCCCAGTTTGGCTCAGACGCCCCTGACGAGCCAGCCCATCTGCCCGCGGGGGAGAGCGATGGCAGCGGGGTGTCTGGGGCCAGTGGCCCAGGGAGCAGCAGAACACGCCCGCCCAGTCGAGGCGGCGTGGGCACACGGGTGTCGAGCGGGGCTGCCCACGCCCCAGGGACAGGTTCGGCCGTGTCGCCGTGACGGGTGGTGCGTGGGGTGCGGGGATTTCCCACCCCACCAGGACCAGCAAACCAGGCACCCCAACAAAGCCCAAACGGGGCTGGGGTGCAGCCCTGCACCCGGGAGCTCCCATTTTGGGCTGGCATCACCCACGCCCTTGGCTGGCAGTGTGGGCTGACTGCTGCTCGTGGTGGACAAGGCAGGAGGAACCCCAGGGGTGAGGTGTTTGGGGACCAGGTCCTGGCGGGCAGCAGAGTGCGGATGGCCCCCATCATGGCCCCCCCACCCCCCCAAAATGATGAAAATAAAATAAAATGAAATAAAAAGAATATGCCAATGGCGGTAATAATAATAATAAATAGCAATGATGGTGGTGATAAAGAAGAGGTCCCCAGAGGCCGGGGGAGCGGTGGCTGCTCCCTCTCCGCGGCGGCGGGCGGGGCGGGGCGGCGGCGGCGGGGGGGCCCGGGGGGAGGGCGGGGAGGCGGGTGCCGCCTTCTCCCGCAAAACAAAAGGGAGCGGCGGCGGCGAGAGCGGCCGGGGAGGGCGGAGGGGATCGTTCTCCGCTGCCCCGTACTTGCCGGTGGGTTTGCGAGGGGGACGGCGCGGCGGGGGCAGAGCCGGGGGGTTGCGGGCGGGACGGCTCGTACCGGGGCCTGGGGGGGAGATGTGTGGGGCCGGGGGTGCGGAGGGGCCGGCGGGGCCGGGGGTAGCCGCTCCACGCGTGGGCGGTCCGCGGGAAGGGGAAGGAGGCGAAGGGGTTTATCGGCCTGTAAGGGGAGGCGGCTCCATCCCGGGGCACCCCACGGCCGCCAGCTCGGGACGGTGTTCGGTGTGGGCCGGGACCCCTGCCACAGGGGTGGGGTCTCCGCGAGTGGGATCCCGCCGGGTGCGTCCCTCCAGGGACCCTCCCACTGACACTTGCCTCTCTCCTCCGCCCCCTCGTCACCCCCAGGTGAGCCGAGCCCCTCTCCGTGCTGCCGCCATGTCCCGCCGCAGCCAGCGCCTTGTCACCACCACCCGCTATTACCCCGGGGACGATGATGCCACGACCAGCAGCAGCAGCACATCCCTGCTGGGTGGGACACAGCTCCCCTTCAAGGAGACCACCGGCAGGTTAGTGGGGGGCAGGAGTGGGGGGGTTCCCCCTGCCCAAATCTGACAGGGGCGGGGTATTCCATCCCACACCGGGGATCGGGCACCTTCCTGGGTGGGGTGTGGGGATAGCTTGCAGAAGGGAGCGTGACGGCCAGCCTGACGCATTCCGGCATGGCCGCGGCCGCCTGGGCACTGGCTGTGCCCCTGCTCCAGCGAGAGCCCCGTTCTCCCTGCCCGGGCACCCCTGCGTGCCCACGGGCCCGGCACAGGAGCCTGCCGGGGTGGCCGGGTGCCAGCTCCCAGCTGCAGCTGGATGGCGACAGGGAGGAGGAGGAGGGAGGGAGGGAGGTGCGCTGCAAGTGCCGGCCGGAAAACCGCAGCGGTGCGAGCGGAAGCGGTGCGCGGGACGGGCGGGAGGCCTCCGCAAAGCAGAGCTTGCAGCCTCCGAAAGCTGCCGCCATCCAGTGTGGAGGGAAGTGATGCTGGTCGAGGGATTAGAGTGAATTCCCCATTTTCCCCCATGGGTGCACTGTGACACACACCGCGCCCCCCCCCCCCACCCCCCGCCCTGTAACCACACATGCCTGATGAGCCTGTTCTCGCCTCCTGCAGGACGATCAGGAGGAAATCGAGTAGCACAAAGCGCCTGTCTCCCGCCCCCAGCACCCAAACCTCCTACTACAGCGAGTCCATGATGAGCGAGTCCTACCTGGGGGGCAGCCGGGGCCTTGCTGCCCTGGGCAGCTCCATGCTGGATGATGACCTGGACAGCAGCACGTACTGGGGTGAGCCTTCCCACTCTCCCAGGGCAGCTGGACCTCCCGGGACACTGGACAGTGTTGGGGCAGCTGCCCAGGCTGGCTGGCTGGGTTGCTTCTTGTGGAAGTGATGGTGGGTGATTTCTCAGTGGAACTCCGTGTTTTGGGGCAGGTGGGGAGCTCTCCACCAGGAGGAGAAGAGGCACAGGGGACACTGAGTCCAGTAAGATCAATGGGGTACTGGAGAGCAAGACATACGACGCCTACACGTCTTCATCTGGGTACTCCTCGGAGGACGACTATGCTGGTAGGGATGCACTAGTCTCTCTTTAGTGGCAGAAATGCAGGGGAGGCATCCCCAGGGGGAGCAGCCCAGGGCCTGGCTATACCCAGTGTGCTGCCAGTCCCCACTAGATGCCACCCACAGTGCAAAGCCTTTGCTGTGGGCAATGCACTGGGGTGCTGTCTGCATTGGTGACTTGCTTCTTCCTTTCCAGGTCACTATTACTCAGGCCAGAGTAGCTCCGGGTCAGGTCTGAGAACTGCAGCCTCCCGGGTGGGCTCCTTCCTCTGGCAGGTGTTCACCTCCCCAGGTGAGCGGAGGGCTGGCAGGGGCACTTCTAGCAGCAGTGTTCTTGCCAGTCATTATCTCTACTCTCCAGGTGCTGTGTATGCTATTCCCTGTTTGGGTGGAGCGGTTTTATCCCCTTGTTGGTGCCACCCTTGGGCATGGAGGGGACATCTCTGCCAGGACTCCTCATGAGGCTTGTTTTTTCTCCTGGCAGTTCGGTTCATGGGGTGGCTGTTCTCGGGGCTGGCAGGGGCCTGGCACCGCCTCACCGGCACGGCTTCCCACTTGCACAGCATCCCCTTCTCCAGGTGAGTGTGGTGCTGGGGGACACCAGGATGGGGAAAGCCTGCAGGACCCTGGAAAGGGGAGGCACATTTGGGGTGGTGGGTGTCTTGTGCTAAAGCCTGGCTGGGCTTTGCTTTCCATCTGGCCCCCATCCAAAGGTGGGGGAAGGTGACTGCAGTCCTACAGGCACCTCTTTCTTCTCCGTGCTCCAGGCGCTACCCACGTCTGAAGAGGTCCCTCCTGCTGCTGCTGCTGCTCCTGCTCCTTGCTGCTGCCGCCTACGGTGAGTCAGCCTCACTTGATCTGCTGCCCTGAGATCTGGGGCAGTGCAGAGCATCCCACTGCCATAGCTGGGGGATGGGATGGCCTGGAGCTCAGTGCTCATGGCTTCTGGTAACCTGGTCCATCTGCACCCGCATGCCGGCATCCCCTGGTAATCCCAGGGGATGTTGATGGCTGAGCCTCTGCATGTCCACCCTGTCCACTACTGTGGTCTGTTACCAGCCTGTGGTTTTGACCATCTCATCCTTCTGTGCCCAGGAGCTTGGTACTTCTACCCATATGGGCTGTCGACACTCAGCCTGCCTTCCTTCGCATGGTGGGGAGCTGGAAAGCTTTCCTCCTCCTCCGATGTTCCTGGGGCAGGGGACCTGACCACGCTGGACCAGGTGAGCTTCAGCAAAGGCATGGTGGTGGCCCAGGTGGGATGAGTGCCTTGCAGGGAGAGCTGGGACGGTGTGATCTGTGGAACAATTGCTTCCAGGGTACGAGGAATGGTGGAGAATGGGCCAGATGATGGCTCCACATTGGCTCCCCCAGCTTGTGGCCATCTCACTCTTGGGGTGTCCCTGGGATGGAGCAAGGAGAACATCTGCCCTCTCCTGGGACGCAGCAGATGAATAAGATGCCACTGACTCTGGGGAATGGGTGGGAATAGGTGGTCAGGGTTCCCTTGTGCAGGGGTCCTATGGAGCAGACACTTCCCTGGAGGGCTGCATCACACCCTGTTGTTGTTGCTGCAGGGGGGGCACCGGCTCCTGGCTCGCTTCCAGTCCCTGGAGAAGCGCTTTGAGGCACTGGAGGCCGAGCTGTCCCGGTGGGAGCTGCGTCGTGGGGCGGCAGCAGTGACAGCAGGGGGAGAGCCACCCCCAGGGGACATCCTTGCGCAGCTGGAAGGGCTGGTGAGCCGCCGGGACGCGGGGCTGAAGGAGCATCTCCGCACCGACATGGCCAATCACCTCCAGGTGAGGGACGTGGGGAATGCAGGGAGATGGGGGCGTGCAGGGCCAGGCCCTGATAGTCCACCCTGTTCCTCATCCTTCAGGGCGAGCTGGATGCCCTCCGAGTCCAGGTGCAGAGGGATTTAGACGGGCGCCTGGGGAAGATGGCACAAGCTTCTCGGGTAAGGTGACGAGCGTGTGGTGGTACCTGGACAGGACACCCTCACCAGTGGTGTCACGGGTCTCACCCCTTCTTCCCTTGCTGGCAGGAGATGGAAGCGCGTTTGCTGGAGCTGAACTCAGAGTGGCAGAGGTAATGCTGGCTGTGGGGCAGAGCCATTGCTCTGCTAGGGGCTGGCAGGTAGCTGGATGAATTTCCCTCAGCCAGGCTGGTTTGCCTGGGACAAGAGAGAGAGATTGAGAGGCATAGTGTGGGGGGGGGGAAGGAAAGAAGGAATATGTGGGTGTCTGTGGGAGGCAGCACTGTGCCCTTCTGGCCAAAAAGGTAGTGGTACCTTTGGGTGCATTAGGAAGGGCATTGCCAGCAGGTTGAGGGAGGTGATCTTGTCCCTTTACCCAGCCCTAGTGAGGCCACATTTGGAGTGCTGTGTCCAGTTCTGCACTCCTCAGCAGTACAAGGGAGACATGGAGCTCCTGGAGCAGGTCCAGCAGAGGGCTACAGAGATGATGAAGGGACTGGAGAATCTCTCCTATGGGGAAAGACTGAGGGAGTGGGACTTGTTCAGCCTTGAAAAGACACAATTGAGAGGGGACATCAGCAATGTCAGTGTCTGAAGGGAGAGCGACAAGAAGTTGGAGCCAGGCTCTTCTCAGTGGTGCCAAGCAACAGGACAGGAGGCAATGGGCAGAAACTGGTGCACAGGAAGCTCCACCTGAACATGAAGAAAAACTTCTTTACTGTGCAGTGACCATGCACTGGAACAGAGTGCCCAGAGAGGTTGTGGAGTCTCCCTCACTGGAGATACTCCAGAACCATATGGATGCAATCCTGTGCCATGTGCTCTAGGACCCTGCTAGAGCAGAGAGGTTGGACCAGATGACCCCCTGTGGGCCCTTCCAACCTGACCCATTCTGTGATTCTGTGGCTGGCAGCAGGGCTCCAAGGGCAAGGGTGGCAAATGACCTTTGCCACTGTCATTTTGCATCACTGTGAATGTGGCCCTTCAGCCAAGGCCACAAGCTGGGGATGCTTTCCCATGGGATACAGTAGAAGAGGTTCCTGCCACTGGAATTAAAACTGTGTTTGGAGATGGGGTTGAGCATAGGTGATGTGGGATGAACCTCTTCCTCCAGTTTGCAGAGGAGAGCTGGGCCTGTTGGCATGAGGCTTTGTTACCTTTCTCTCGGCACAGCTCAGTGCAGGAGAGCCTGCAAGGGACCTTCCGGCAGGAGGTGGGCAAACTGGAGCAGGAGGTGGCAGCCTTGAGGAGGGAGCTGGCAAGCCTCAAGTCAGACCAGGAGGTGATGGGGAAGCACGTGGAGGGGATACTGGAGCAGCTGAAGACAGTGCGGGCTGATGTGAGTGCCCAGTCCCCAGCCTGTTCGGCAGAAAGGCAGTCAAGGGTCGCTGCCCCAGGGCTGAGCTCTGCCTGCACTGTTTCAGGTGGAAGCGCAGTTCCCGGTGTGGATCAGTCGGTTCCTGTCACAGTCCCAGCAGGATGGTGCCGCTGCCTTCATCCTGCAGCGGGAAGACTTGCAAGCAGAGCTCCAGGCTCTGGAGCGCAAGATCCTTGCAAAAGTCCTGGAGGACCGGAGACTGTCGGCGCGGGATGCTCAGGCTGGGATTGGAGTAGCCCTGAGGCAAGGAGGGACTGCAGGAGTGACAGAGGAGGTGAGTGCTGGCCTGTGCCCCACTTCATGTGTGCAGGGGGCTGGCATGTGTGCCTGGCAGGTGGCAGAGGTGTTGGGACAGCCCCCACAGCTGGGACATTGATCCTGGGCTCACAGGATGCAGGAGCACCCTTGAAACACCTTCTCGGGCTGCGCCTGCTCTCTGCTCTGGAAGGGGTCACAGGTACCTGCAGCCCTGCAAGGCTCTTACTGTCTTAAAATCCAAGCTTCTGCTCGTGCATCCTTCACCCAGAATGTGGGACAGGTGCCAACGAGGCTTCCATGGGTGGAGCATCTTGCTTATCCTCATTCGTCAGCAGCGCCGCTGAGTTGTTTGGTGCAAAGCATTTCGGCAGAATGACACCAAGGGGAAAAAATGAGCCTGCTTGCTTTGGAAAGAGTTGCTGGCAATTCCCTGTGGAGGTAGTGGAGGGAGGGATCAAGCTGGGATTAGCAGTCCCCATAGTCTGTGCAAGCTTTGTGCACTCCGTAAAGTTTGGACCCAACATGGTGCTGCGGGGTCCTAGCTCCTTAGGCTGGGTTTGGCTCCAGGTGGATGCTCCAGCCATTTCCTCCTTTTCTGGGTGGGAGGAGCTCCCATCAATCCTGTGGGACAGGGTGGGAGGGAGCAGCAGATGATTCCGGGGTGTCTGGTAGTTCCTCTCCTCCCTCTGGGCCAGCCCCTCTTGAAGACAGGCAATTGCAGCGTGCCTGGGCCCTGCCCCTTCACTGCACAGCTCCTCTCCCCTGGAGTATTTTTAGCAACCTCTAAGGAGGCTTCCCTGCCAAACGCGTGTCCTCTCATTTTTGCCGCGGTGATTCATCCCCTGGCTGTTTTGTGGGAAGGTCCTTGCACCCTCTGTCCCTGCAGGGGCAGGCGGGTGGGGGGGCAGGATGCCTGCCCCAGTTCTTCACCCTCCTGTGCCCTCTGCTCCCACTGCAGCAAGTGCATCTCATCGTGGGCCAGGCCCTGAAGCGCTACAGCGAGGACCGTGTGGGGATGGTTGACTACGCCCTCGAGTCAGCAGGTGGGTGGTGGGGACGAGCCAGCTGTCCTGGGGAGGTGACCACAGGGTGCTGGTGTGCAGCTCACCTGCTGCCATCCTCTCTCATGCCAGGGGCCAGCGTCATCAACACTCGCTGCTCAGAGACCTACGAGACACGGACAGCGCTGCTGAGCTTGTTCGGCATCCCCCTGTGGTACCACTCGCAGTCCCCCCGTGTCATCCTGCAGGTGGGCTCTGAGAGGCAGGACTGGGCTGCTCCTCATGTGGGTGTTTTAGTGGGCTTTGGCTGTTGCTCCAAGCCAGCAGCCAGGCTGGTGGGAGAAAAGTAACACTGATGGTGGTAACGTTGCTGGTGTCTCACTTCCATGCTCATAGCCAGACGTCAACCCTGGGAACTGCTGGGCATTTCGTGGCTCCCAGGGCTTTGCTGTCATCCGCCTCTCCGGCATCATCCGCCCCACGGCTGTGACGCTAGAGCACATCCCAAAAGCCCTCTCACCCCAGGGGACCATCCCCAGTGCCCCCAAGGACTTTGCTGTCTACGTGAGTGCCCTCGCCCAGACCTGAGGGAGGGGTGGGGGCCACAGTGGGAGGGCGCTGGAAGGGAGGGATAACAAACCCTATACCTGGCTGTGAGGTGCTCCGGGGGTGTTGGTCTTATCCTGAAGAAGAGGAAGAAGCAATGCTGGTGGGGAGAGGGGCAGCACTGGGTTTCAGAAAGAGTTTGAGGGGACAAAAGAGCTTGAGTAGGTGTAACTTTTGGTCTTCCCCCCTTTCATCCTTCCCCACTGGTCCCTGTTCCTATTTGTCTATTTTGACCTGGAAGAGCAGGAGTGGGGGCCAAGCATGCTTGCGTCTCCCTCTCCCTCTTCTGCCCTGAGTGTGTGCATCACCTCTGGTTTCCCTCTCTGATGACCCCTGGTTCTCCCTTTATGCTTCCCTGCCCTTCCATAGGGCTTAAAGGAAGAAGGAGAGGAGGAGGGCCTTCTCCTTGGACAGTTCACCTACAACCATGATGGCGACCCCATCCAAACATTTTACTTGGAGGTAAATGCTTGGAGCACCTGACCCCTGAGAAGAAAATGGGGCCTCTGGGGTCTCTGAGCCTCACAGAGCTCTCAAGGGCTCAAGTTTTTCTTTTCCCTCTTCCCCAAGGGTGACTCCATGGGCACATACCAGCTGGTGGAGCTCCGGGTGCTGAGCAATTGGGGCCACCCCGAATACACCTGCATCTACCGCTTCCGTGTGCACGGAGAGCTGGCGCACTGACCCCCGGCTCCGCGCGGGATGAGGATGCTGCCAGGCTGACAGCAGCAGAGGATGCGTCTGGTTCACTGCTTCGCACGTAGAAATCCTGGGATGTGCCAGCAGCCGCCCCAGGAGGCTGCTCCCCTGGGGGAGGAGAAGAGCTGCTGTCGAAGGGGTGAGGCTTTCACTCTTCCAAGGACCGGGGTGGTGAGGCAAGAGCATCCCACGTGGGTCCTAGCGCAGCCTGGCTCGTTTTCAGTGCGTCTCGGACATTTTAACTTTTTAAGCTAACTTTGTATCGGGTCTGCGCTGCCCCTTGTCCCTGTTGTCCTGCTCCCTCCTGCTGGTGTGTCTAGCATTGCCAGGGCTTGGGAAAGGGGTGTGGCATTTTGTGATGTGCTTCATGCAGGCTTGGGTGCAGGAGATGGGTGTATGTGTGGGATTGTGGTGCTTGACTCGGTGCTGCCAGAGTAGGTGGGAGCCACCGGTCATGGCTACCAAGTCCCCTCCACACAGGGTCACTTCTCTTGCCTTGGTGTTGGTTTGGGTAAAGATCTCCAGCCCTCCAATGCTGGGCCGGCAGAGAGGAAATAAGACAGTATTAATGAAGTATTAACATAAAACTAATGGTTTGGGGCAGCAGGAGGAGAGGAGTGTGGCACGTGGTGGTGGCAGAGCCCATCTTGCTGCTGCCATCCATCCACTCAAGCCCTCCTGCTGCCAGTGGCTGAGTTGGGTCTTGGCGATGCTGTTGGCCTCCCTGGCTGGCTGCCTCCCCAGTGTTAAGCTTGATGATGCTATTGAAAATTCCTGTTGCCTGCTTTTCCTTTGGGGTGTGTTCTGATACTTCTTTTTTAAGAGGGGTGGGGAGGGGAGCTATTTTCCAGTTGGGTTGGGGTGTTGGGGTGGGTTTTTTGGGGGGGGTTTGTAGTTACAAAGGGAAAAAAGACTTTTTCCATGCAATTTGTACTTAACCAGAGAATGTTACATGGTGCCACTTGGATGAGTGGCTTAGATGTGGAGAGGGCTAGAGCTTTGTTTAGTAGGAGAATAGCGCACACTGTAGGATAAACTAGAGTAAGATGAGCAGAGCTGTTTAAAATACGGGCCTCAAGTTGTTGGTGGCTTGGTAGCTGGACTTGGAAGCTGGGGTCCTCTGTGGACTGCTGCTGGTGGGGTGCTGGAGGCATTCCTGCCCTCCTTGCTCCGGATGTCCTCCGAGACTGCAATGCGTGGCTGTGGCCTCCTGCCCATGGCTGCATCTGTATATACTTGACTGTTAGCAGCAAGTGGGAGCTGCTGCCCCAGGGCTCTTGGGGGGGAGATAGATGGGGCAATCGCCAGGGCTCGCAGGTGCCAGCCTGCAGAGCCACCCCCGCCTGCAGGGCTCCCTCAGCTCCCAGTCCCCCATGGCAGATGGCTGGTGCAGGCTGACCTCCTTTCTCTTGGAAGGGCTCCCTTTCCCTCCTGCCTCTCCTCACTGGCACTGCACTGTTCTCTGAGCCCTGGCTGTGGGAGGGCTGGGCCGGAGCAGGAGGGGGAGTTCTGCCTGCAGTGGGCATGTGAATCCTGCCTGTACTGTTTGGATGGGAGGAGGCAGAGCGGGTCTTTGCAGGGAGGATGCACAGGGACCTTCCCCAGGCTGAGGAGTGCCAGGGCCATCTGGCCCCTCCACCTCCTGGCTGCCTGCATCACATAATTTGGCTTATGTTCTTGGATGGTGTTAACAGCCTTCAGCTTTGTGTTGTGTTTCATTGAAAGAAAAGCTAAAGGGCTTGTGGTCAGTGTTTCAGCCGTGTCCAGTGGTATTGTCCTTCCCCTGGCACCATGAGAGCACCATGTATTGATTCCCACTCTGGTGATCTCTGCTTGAAGCACTGTAGGCATAGAGGAGGAGAGGAAGGGGCTGAAGAAGTGTCTCCTTTCAGCATCCCCTGATGGGCAGCAGGCAGAGCTGCTGAGCTGTCACTCCCTCCATGCCAGCCTGGGAGGGGGAGGATGGTGGCAGCACATCCCTTCTGAAGGGGTCTCCTTGCTCCAAGCAGGGGAAGTGAGCCCAGGGGGCAGAGTCCTGTCTCCAGCAGGTTAAATTTACCCTGTGGAGCCTCTTGCAGAGCTGGGAGGCCCTGCTGCAGGGAGAAAGCTGACCTGGAGCCAGATCCAGGGACTATAAATTCGCTCCTATATTGAGCATAGTCTTAATTCTTGGCATCCACAGCCAAAGTTATTTTAAACTTGTCTACAGCTGCCCGCTTGCCTTGGAGTCATGTCCATGAGTGCACTGAGCACATGGAGCTGTGCTTCTATGAATGCCTAGACCTGTTCTGGGCTCAGCAGACCAGCTCCTGTATTTATTTGAATCATAAAGAGAGAGCAGAGATGAAGCTCTCCCTTTTTCTCACCTTTCTCTGGCTGCTGGAGCAAGTGCCATAACCATGAGCCCGGGAAAACCCCTTTTCTTATGTTCCTTCTGGCTCCCTGGTCTCTGGCTTGGACTGTGAGGGCAGACAAGGTCTTTGCCCAAGAAAAATTATTTTGTGGTAAATCAGGCATGCTGGTGAGAGGCAGGAAAGGTGACCTCTTCCCCTGAGAATGGAGTTGTAGTGGGATCTCTGTTCCTTCCATGTGGGTGTTAACTGCTGTGTCTGGGTTAGGGAGCATTTGGCTTTACAGGGCAAGCTTGCCCTGTCCTTTAGACATGAAAATCTCTGCTGTTGTAAGTAAAACTCCCTGCAGACACCAGTGAGAGCTCATCCTGAGGCTTCATGCTCTTTTCTAGCTGGTTTTGGAGGCCTCACCATGCCATCTGTGTGAGGATCCCCAGGAACATATGCTGAGGCTACACGTGGGTTTTCAGCCCCCAAATTCAGCATCAGTGCTGGGCTGCAGCCCGAGCACCTGCACTGTGTGCCCAGGGCCGCTGGCTCTCCAGACTGTAGCTTGTAGCATTTCTGCAGCCCTTCGGAGAACTGCAGAAGAAGAAGGCACGTAAAACTGCTGCTTCAGCATGTGCTTCTCTGCCTGGGGGTATTGAATCCTAGAGCTGATGCCAAAGATGAGCCTGGTGAGGCAGGAGAAATGCAGAACAGCTGTGGGAGCAGATTTCTCTTATTTACTCCATTTCCCTCCTCTATTCTCTCTCCTTCTCAGTTTGCCCTACACACATGTTACGAATTAGCCCTGCAGAAACAGATGGTTACAGACAGGAGTTTGTGTTTGATGCTGTAGCCTGTTGCAAATGCTGCACTGGTTTGTTCCTTTTATTTTTTAATCAACAGATTGTAATTTATGCCTATGCAAGAAAAAAAAAAAAGACCAAGACAAATAAATTATATCAAAACTGCCCAGAGTCGTTTGGATGTTTCGTAACTCTATTTGCTGTTGGGAATGATGCACAGCTATTAGACAGACAAAGCTATTCTTGTAGCTCTTCTTCTACGCAGTTTTAGGGCAAATCCTTATTTTTGAGCCCGATGTACTAACTCTAGGGCCAGCAGTTGTCACCTTGTCATTGAGCAGGCCTGAGGATGCAAAAACTGCTTGAAACAATGGTGAAAACAAGACTTACTCCTAAAAACTCCAATTCTTTGGGACTTCATTGACTTCTACTAGACTTAAGTCTGTGATACTGTGGCTGTCCTCATTCTGCAGTCACCTCCCAAGCCTTCCCGACTGCCTTACCATGAGCAGAGCCCTGCTTGGCCCCAAGGAGCAGCAACCGAGGCAGGGTTAGCAGGGACAAAGCCTGACACAAAGCCCCATTCAGGGTGTCTGCATGCTTCTCTTTTCCTTAACATGGGCTGTTAATTACTCATTCAGCTACAAAGCAAACAGAAAGGAAATACTTAATTTTCCTCAGCATGAGGAAGCTAGAGCATAAAAAAGCCTGAAAAATGGGAAATTGAACTGGCTTGAGGAGGGCCACAACCCTGTCTTCTTAACCTGGGGCTGGAGGCAGGCTTATGTTGAGGAGTACGCATGCACCTCCTCCCAGACAGCCACTCTAGGGCCAGGCTTGCTCTCTGCTGGCCCTAGACCAGCCATCTCCAGGAGAAGGGCTGTGTGGGCCTCAGCTCTGGCTACCACAGCCCAACACTTACCTATGAAAGGGCTGTGCAGAGCAGAAAAAGCCTTTGCGAACCTCTGAGATCAACTGACGAGGCAGAAAAAGGCTCCTTGCAAACCCTGGAGAGACCCACTGTAGTTGCAGGAGCAGGTGAGGTGCAAGTCCTAGCGAGGTCCCAGGGAGCACAGCACACAGGCACTGCAAGGCACTGCATCCGCCAGCAGTTTCTCTCACAGGGCTGGCCCCAAGTGCTTTGTTAGAGCTGCTCTTCACGCCCACTCGTACCCATCTCACACAGCACAGCTCACACCACACCCGTGTTCTCATGTCACCACTCTGCCACCGAGGTGCACTTCATTTTGGCCAGAGTAAAAGCTGCCAGGGCTATGCAGAGGCGCAGCAGCAGCTCTCCTGTGCTGTGCCATGCCCTGCCCTGCTGTCAGGAGCATAGCCTCTTCTCTTGTAGCCAGCAAAAGAACCTGGTGCTAGGCAAACCTGCTTCCTTTGGATTTCAGCCTGATTTTCCAGAGGGACAAAAATCAAGAAGCCACACTTTTACTTGGAACAAACTTATTTAAAATTTATTTTATAGATCACACCAGCCTGAGTGATCTGTAAATGCTGGTCACAAAAGAGAGATCACACCACCTCCTTTGCACAAATTGAAGTGAACCTTCTTTCAGTCTCAGCCGTCTCCTTCATTTGGAGCACAAGGAATGGAGAAAGAGAAAACCGCCTGGAGCTCCCTGCTCCCCTCAGAAGCAGAGGGCAGTGAAATCAGATGCAGTTCGATGCTGCTACAGGGCCAGAAGACAAACAAGCCAGGCCCTCGTGCCCTGCTTAGCCACACCTCACACCCCCTCACAATGCGGGTGCTATTAGTGTTGTAGCCGCCTATAGTTCCTCCCTCGCCAGGAGAGTGCTGGTATTTAGGCACATAGCTTGGAAAAGGACTGTCTGACCTCCCCCTTCCGCCCACTGCAGTCTCTAAGGCAAAGGACCCTCGTCTCCAAACCATGTTTCTCACCTCTCCCGTGCTGCTTAATGCTCTTGGAGTGCTGGTGTTGGCAGCGGGAGATGCGCTCTGCCACTCAGCTGGCCTGGAAGCCTACCCCAAGTCACAAGGTGAACTGGAATGAACTCCACACAGGTGACACAGAGTGAGGAACAGGAACAACTTGCTAAGGAGGGACAGAAACTTTGCAGTCTCCCTCTAATTAAAATAAAAGTCCTTCATTGGAGGAGGAAGCCCTCAGAGAAACTGAGCCTGACCGCGCCTGCTGGGGAGAGCCATGATTTGCTGAGGATGCCACCTCCTCCTCAAAATGCTACCATGCTCCCAGAGCTCACCACAAGCTGGCAGAGGATAATGCCTGTCCTCATCAGAGCCAAGCGAGAAGGCAGGGTTAGAAGAAAAGAGATCAAAATAAGCAGGGAATCAATCACTTGAAGAACTCATTAAATGGTTAAAAAAACCATTCCAACAGTAATTTGTAAACTGTCCTTGCAGGGCCACCTTGGAGAAGCCAGAATTTCTCATTAACAAAAATAAAATATTTTAAGAAATTAAATTAAAGTCAGACACATTACCACGTATTTCCCACCTTGAAAGCACTTCTATAAATCTGGTACCAATTAATCACTGCCCTCTTTTGCCAAGAGGGGAGAAAACAAATCCTACCTCTTTGCCAGGGCAAAGTTTGGCCAGTGAGTTCCAAAAACGTTTTGGAAATCTTGGGGTAAACAAAATCAAGGGGAGGTCATGTTAGCCTGGTGTCTCTGTTCCAAAGAGAACTTGCCCCCTGTGACCTCTGTCTGTCGAGGTGAGAAGGCTTTCTCTGGCTCAAGGGACGGACGGAGTGCTCCTGCACTATTCTTAATACTGTCAGTGGAGCTGCTGCAGCCTTGAGAGGCAGGTTAGATTTGCTCCAATGTGCACTGGACAAACACTAGGAAAAGCAGCACAACGGGAAAAGGGGAACAGGGTGGGTGTCTGCACATTTAACTCTGTTGCTAGTTAAAATTTTAAGTGCTATCAACATTATTTGAAGATATTGAGCATAGGATCCCTGAACTTAACATCAACAACTGCTTTCCAATTTGTTTCCCTCTTAGATCTCCAATTAAGGAACTTTCTCACCATCTCCTTCAAACTTCAGTCATTACAACATTAAATTAAATCCACTAAGAAATAGTTTAAGAGGGAGGGAATCCAAAACATATTTGGCATGAGGCCACAGTGGTGATGACATGATGCTCCATGGAGCCATCCTAAACAACCTGTTTCAACCTTCGCAAGTGTGAAATTTCAGGCATCTGATAACCCCTGGTTCTGAGACAGCCAATAGGGGAGAGCAGCAAGTCCTGTGGACAGAAAGGGGTGAGGGAGGAGGGAGGCAACTAACTGGCTCTTTGCAGCTCTATCCAGACTCTCCTCTCATCTTCATGCACACAATATAATAAAAACTAATAAGAATAAAAACTAAGCCCATGATGTACAAAAATGTGTCAACAGGGGGAGGAGGAAGGTGTCAGTTACTCAGTTCTTTGTCTTATCACCTTCATTAGCTTATAAATTATGCTCCTCTCCATCGCTTCCGGCAGGGAGGAGGGACGATTCTTCTGCAGCCAATCAGCTGGGATGGGTTTTGGTTTATGCTGCTCTGGATCTTTTGGATAAGAAATGAAGGGAAAGGGAGGAATTCCTCAGAGAGAGGAGGAACAAGAAATTCAGCAGCCACTGGCAGGAGTCACACAGGCTCCCTGAGATTTCACTTTATGGCGCTGACCCCCACGTCGACGGCCTCCTCCTCCGACTTTTGACTGAAAAACAAGAAGACTGACTTTAGTGCAAAGCAACACCTCAACTGGGATATCAACACAGCAGGAGTTCAGATGGATCACACACACATGCCAACAGTGGCAGGGCAGCTGTGACTGCTCAGCTTCCTACTACTGCAGGAAGGAGATAAGGCAGGAGGGAGGCAAACACACCATGAGGAAAGGAGGAGAAACAGATGCACCATTAAGTTTTGCCCTTCAAGCTGGGAAGACTTTGATTTCCCAAGTTTCTGAATGCTTCACTCCCATGAGAGCCAGCAGGTGCCATGGGGTTCAGCATATAGGAAATCAAGGTCTCAGGCTCCCTTGACTTTGTGCAGAATTGAAGGAGAGCCCCCCACTCCCTACCATGGCTCTCTTGCTAACCTCTCTTCCCAACCTCAGCAAACCCACTGTTTCTCTTTGAGAGCAGCCAAATACCTTATTGCCCTCACGGATGTGGGGCTCTTCATCCAGTGCAGGCTGAGGGGACGCAGCAAGGAGAGAGAGGAAGACGTAAGCAAGAACAAAAGCAACCCAGAGTCTCAGGGGGAGGGATGAAACAAAGAGCAAGCTTGGAGCACTACTTACAATCACAGTGACACTACAAAAAGACAAGGACAAGATGGAGGACTGGTGTGAAGCCCCAGGCATATGCAGAGGGAGAGAATCCCTGCCAGGGGGTCCTCTTTGATGAGCAGTCTGGCTCAAGAGGGTGAAATTTGACCATGGCAACTAACACAGCTAGAATTAAGAAGGCGAACACCCTGTTGCTTGATGGAGTTGGTTCCTGAACCCTTCACTTACTAAGGAAGTACCCTACAAGGAGAAGACCTTTCTTCTATCAGTAATAAATACTTCTATCAGTAATAAATAGGCTCCCAAAACCTGCAGTGAGAATTGAGTTTCCATTCCTTGCAGGCCAGAAACACTAGGTATCCTTCATGGACAAGCTGAGCTGAGAAGTCCTAACCAACAAAACAACCCGGATAAATTTCTCTAAAGAGAAATGTAAAGCCTTTCCTTCTTCTTGGATGTCCCCATCCTCCCTCTTTTGACAGGGCAGATGACCTAGGTTGTAATTTCTCTAGTGTAGGGATTTTCTACCTCTCCTACAGGCATCGAAGACCTCTTTTGTGACTGGTTGTTAGATGTTTCACTAGTTCAGCTACTGGGTTTGTAGAGACACTTTTTCACTGTGCACATGGTCAAAGTAGTGAAACAGGTTGCCAAGGGAGGTTGTGCAGTCTTCCTCCTTGGGAGGTTTTTGAGACATGATTGGATAAAACCCTGAGTAACCTGGTCTGACCTCACAGCTAATCCTATTTAGAACAGGAGGTTAGACTAGACACTTCCGGAGGTCCAACCTGAATTGTCCCAGCACCCTGAGCTGCTGTCTGCTGGAAGGTCAGCCATGGAGTCACCCAGTCATCAGAGAATTATGATTTCTGCTCTGAGACTACTCATATTTCTGTTTATTTCTGTGGCAAGGTGAGTTCAAGGTGTGAGGGGATAATGCTAGTGCTTTAGACTGCTCTTCCTCCAACAGGTGAAACCAGGACACAAACAGCTTGGACAGACATGGTATTTTCCTCACTTACCAATGGTTGCAGGGCAGTAGGTGTCAGTGGCGCTGCAGCTGTTGAGGGGGCCTCATCCCCAGCTGCTGGGCCTCCAGCTGCCATCCCAGAGGCGGGAACACCATCCTCTCGTTTCGTAATGGCTCCCTTCTTCGTTGACTGCATCTTGATCTGCTGTGGCTTGGAGTTCATTGGTGAGTTATTGGTGGTCTGGAGTAGCTGCAAATTGCAAAGGGAGAGGCCAAACTCAGCATTAAAATAGCCAGGCTGATCTGGCGAGGTTCAATGTTGCTTTTTAACAAAAAGTCTCAGGAGAATTTATAAAAATAGCTGTAAGGAGAAGAATGCAGCAGTAGCAGCAGCTGTTCAAAGAAACCTAGAGCTCTGAGCTCCCACCCTTGGAAAGGGCCACTTGGCTGAGGTGGCACTCTAACCTCTACAACGTGACTCAAAGAGACCAGCTATAAGATGGTCTCAGAAAGAGACTGAGCCTTAAGAACCAGCAGCATCTGGCTCAGCCCCACCCTTTATGTTCCCTCATTCACACCAGCTAAAGACCCACCACACGACAAAGCACATCGGTCATCCGTGACCCACATCAGGGCTGATGCTTGTGGCTGAAGCACAGCCTCTCTTCCCTCACTTCTCCAGAGCTATCCGGATTCTCCTGCTGGCTTCTCAGTGTAAGAAGCAGCTAATGGGCAAAGCAAGCGGCCCTTGGCAGCCTTTACCTTAGTGATGGTACCCACAGCTTTGGTGCGGCCTTCCCGGAAGACCAGCCGCTGGTCTATGTGTAAATATTCTGGGGTTTTGATGAAGCGGAAGTGCACCGTGGCTTTGTCCCCTGTCCGCAGGCAGTCCTTGTCCATGCTGAGAATTGTGGCTGTCTGGCGGATGCTGCCACAATGCACTGTGGATGTAAAGCACAAAGGCTTTCAGCAGCCAGGGCCATTAGTGCAACGAGCTTCAGAGACACATCTAAGGCAGCTCCTCACCCTTCAGCAAAGGCTATACAGGTCACGGAGCTGCCTTTGTTCCATCCCCAAAAAGAACATGCATATAAGCTAGCACAGCTGCCTTCAAATTGTGCCTGGCCTGAAGCACCCTCTACAGAATTCTACATGCCAAGCAGCTGGGCTAGAGGGCAGGACCCAAAATGAGTCCTTCCATCAGCATTTGGAAGTGGAGAATCTTCGCACCATGGATATACAGCACAGGCAGGTTCCAAGTACACTTGAGGGCACACATCTCCTTTTTACTTTACAGCCTCCCCCACTCTCTCTTCCACAATGTTGGGAAAGGCAAAACCAGGAACTATGGCATATATTCAGGTTGGCAGAGACATCAGGAGCAAAATTATCTCAGGCTAGATCTGATACAAACTGCTACCACTGGGAAGCAAAGACAAACCAACACTGCCACACGTACCCATGGCCTGATACCGTGGGCTGATGGTGGTGGGGTGATGGAGCACCAGAATCTCTGCTTCAAACTCCCACGAGGCTTGTGGATTCAGGCGGGGTGACACCATTACCATGCCTTTCCGGATGGAAGAACGCTTGATCTGAAAACAGAGACACAAAAAACCTTAGCATGATTCTCCAGGGAAGAAATCTGCTGCTCTGGCTGACTGCATCCAGCAGAATCCTAAGGGATTTCACAGATACTATCTCATGCCCACTAAAAGGCAAAGCAAGAGCTGCCTAGCTGTATGTTATGTACAGGATATTATGTAAAGGTTGCAAAAATAAAATTCACCTTAAAGCTCATAAAGAAGCTTTAGAGTACTGGAAATGCTGGAAACTGACACATTTACCTCACTGATCCTTTAAAAGCAAAACATACATCCTGGTTGCACATTACCCAAGGAAGTATCTCCCCAAAATCATGATGTCTGTTAATATAACATGAAAAGTCTGAACACATGAAATATGGTATAGCTTAAACTATATCCCCTTAAAATCGGTGCAGCTTCTATTGACAGAAACCTTTTACAAGAGGAATTTTGCTGAATTTTAAATCCCAAATCATGCAGCCGGTCCTACAAGGCAAGAGGAGTAGTGCAAATACGCTGCCCAGGCTACTAATGCAGTTCCAGCACAAAAGCAGCCTTTTCTTGCAATGCCTCCACTTTCTTAGGTAACTCCAACATCATTACCTAGTGGCATTACTATCCCCTGGCAGCTCCCAGGACAAAAAACCAGGATGTGGAACCACAGATTCTATGGGATTTCATTCCACGGCAAAATGAGGCAGCTGAGGTTTGTAGAAACAGCCTTACTGCAGCTGAACTCCGAGAGCACTCAAAAATCAGGAGGGCAGTTCCTGTTCTGGGGGTCTAGAGGAGATCATCTCACCTTCTTCAAGGCAAAGGAGGCGGTCTGGCCTCCCCGCACCTCCTTGACGGGCATCCTCTTGCGGTGGATGGACTTGACAGCAATAGGGAGGAAGTTGCCAAGGGGATCTGGCCCCAGCAGTAGGGTGTCATTTAGCTTGATTAGGCCTCTCAGTGTCGTCCCAGAGACAACTGTTCCTACACCCTACGCCAAAAAAGAAAAAACAGGAATTGTGGTTACTCAACCGGGCCAGCAGAAGAGCTCTAGAACTCTCCTCTCTAGAGGAGATACCTTCTTCAACCTAGAAGAGGGAACAGAACATTGTTGCAAATACCAGGCCTCTTACCGGCACAGAGTAAGTATCGTCTATCTGGAATTCTGCTGGCTCTTCTTCCCTGTAACTGGTCCGTGGAGACAAGAGATTAAGAAACATCTTCAGCAAATCTAGATTCTCCCCAGTGACATTTGAAATCTGGAAAATTGGGCACATCCTGTAAAGGAAAATTGATGAAAATGGAGTTAGTTCACCTTCCTACCTGGCTTTCCACATGTAGGGAGACATCCAAAATCTTGGGACTGAATTCAATACACAGTGCTAGGAAGGGAGAGCCTGGCAAGCAGTCAGATGCACAACACCCCATGTTTGAAAACCTGAAACATTGCCTCTGCCTTCTAATGACATTTGGGAAAAGGTGTAAGGTTCCAGTACTGAAGGAAGCTGAATTCCCTGCTGTCTTCTGCAGACTGCCCAGAAGCAGCCTCTCATTTCTGCCTCAGAGAGGGGAACACAAGCAGGTCAACCTCAAAATCAACACTCTTATGGAATCAACACACCACATGGCAGATGCAACCTCCACACATCTAAACAATGGGACTCTCTGGATCTCCTCACCCAGTCTCCACATAGGATTGAAAGAGAAATGATTCTCCTCTACTCCCGTTACCTCTCTGAGCTGAAGTTGGAGGCTGTTACAATGACATCATCCTTGCTCTGAACCAGCACGGGAATCTTCCTGCACCCTGGGGACTTCAGCAGTCGCTGTAACAGCTTCAGGGTTTCTTAAAGGGTGAAATGAATATTGTTAGGGCAGCATCTCCTGTCTTTACAAATCACTTTTGTGGGGTCTCTCCCCGAAGGGAGACGGGCGCTCTGGCCACAGATAAGACAGGAGAAGATGGCTAAAGGTGAGACTATGAGTTTGCTGCAGCCCAGGTAGGACTTAGGAGCCATTCCATCTTCCATTTCATGCCAGCTAGCCTGCTGCCAAGCGACACCATACATGAAGAGACAGACAAGTTTGCAATGCTGTGAAGTAGACATTTTATAGCTGTCTATTAGTAGCTTTAAGCAGTTATTTCCTCTTTCTAGAAAGGCTTTTTCCTAGTGAATTAATTGAAAACTAAGATTCACTGACAGAAATATTTGAGAATATGTGAATTGGAAATCAGTTTTGACCAAGCAAACCTCAATATATTTTCCCTGGGAGTTAACTTGCCCTAGGAGGCTGAAGAAGCATGCAAGAGGCAAAGATGATCATCATAGACTGGGAAAATGTGGGTGGACCATATTCAGAAATCAGTGTTGGGACAAATCTCATGGCTCCCAATTTTCAGCTTTTGCCTCTTTTTAACTTATTTTCTAAGCCTTGTATCTAGCAGCCAGCAGGGGCATTACCTGATGCATTAGCATCAGCCTCCTACAAAGTGCCTGACAATAAACAAAGAAAAAAACAAAAAAGGGTACTAAGGGCTTAAAAGAGCAAATCATTTATGTTCAACAATTGTAATCCAATTAGGCAGAGTTTTGTAAACAAATTATTGCCTATGGGAAAGTAATGTTTTGGATACAGAAACACAAACATCTAATGAGGCCATCTGCTCTTCACAGATATACTTGAGTCAAATCTTGTGTCTATTTACTTTAAACAGAGCATGTTGAGGGAGTAGCTTCTCCCAAGAGCAGCTCTTCTCTCCTCATGCTGAGCCAAAGGTTCTCCTTCCTTCCCAGTTATTATCTTATGGTCAGGCCTTATGTTTATTTGCCAAACATCTAGTCTAGAGATACACAGATTATCTTCTGATCACATGCATCTATTTGCCTGACACATATTTAGGATTTTTATAGTAATGAACTGAACAACAGACAGTACCAGGAGCATTCACTTCCCTGATCCTTAGGACTGATTATCAAAAAAACCCATTGCTCCAATTAACCACAGCATGTTTCTGAAGTTGTGTGAAATGCTTAAAGAGAGTTTTAGAAGTGAGAACAGGCCACAGCCCGACAAAACATCATGCATGGGTTAATGGGACACTGCTGGGGTTAGAGGTGCTGTTGAGAAAAAAAACACTAGCCCATGCTACTTACTGCCATCCCCGCTTGTGTCTAGTCCTGCCTCCCATCCTGCTACCATAGCCCATACGCAGCTGCTTTAAACCATGATTTATTAAGTGTTGTTTGGTTGTTCAGACAGAGGAAGGAGCTGCTGTAGTTATGCCAGTGTACCTGAGAAGTGCTCAGGTGAGCAGAAGGTAACAAGCAGCTGCCCCTTCACTAACAGCTGCTGCAGATCAAGTCTGATCACAGCTTAAGATCACACTCAAACTCTTCCTCCAGGTTTAAATACCCAGAGAGAAAGCAAAGCCCAAACCCCAGCTGTATGCTGCTTCTCTTAGAGCTCAATTAAGCAAAACCTTGCAGCAAACACTTTTGGGCTGCTCAGTTGAGTCCCCAGCACAGGTAATTTTGAAATCATGAGTGTAAGTGAACCACCTGCAAAATGAGCAAGGGAAAAGGATAGATTTCTGGAAGGTGTTTAGGACGCAGTCAGAACCAGATAAAGGAGCTTTCTTCCAGCAGTAATTCCTGAACCCAAGCAGGGGACAGCAACACACACAGAGGTAAGAAACAGCCCTGGAGAGAGCCTGTAGGACTCACCTTGCAGGATGTTGGCAGGGCACATGTCAATCTTGGTCACCACAACAAAGACGGGAACGTTAAGTGCAAGCGCCAGGCCTAAGTGCTCCTTGGTCATTCCAACAATCCCAGCATTACTCCCAACCTACACCAGAGATATAAAATACAGGGATGTCAATGCTCCTTCTGCAGGAAGCTGGATTACAAAGAAGGCCTTGTGTCAGATGTGCAGTACGTTGTGATTAGGTTGTAGATGTGCCACTGGGACCGTATGACCAGGCCCAGCTCATCTCAAATGTTGTTGGCCACTGGCAGAAGACTGACTCATTTCTTCCCAGTTTTAACAAGGTTTTCTAGAATTCAGAAATCTATCCATTTTCAAGAATCACAAACCTTGGGCCTGTCTGGGACCAGTGCTGGGGCACTCGCCTCAGAGTACAGGAGAGATAGCCACAGAGGCTTCTGCTCTCCAGCAATGTGAGATGCTGCCTCCCTCCAAGACCCCCACAGGCACTTTGCAACAGGAAAGAAGTCGAGGCTGTTAAAGCTGTGAACAGCCCCCCTCCAGCTGGTAAGGTCCATCTTTCTTGCTACCTACCATAAGCATGCAGAAGTCAGGCAAGTGGCCGGTCATGCCAAAGACGGTGGTTTTCAGGTACTTTTCGTGACCAGCCAGGTCAATGAAAGTAATGACCTTGGTGGATTTCTCACAGATCTTTGTCCATTCCAAGCTGCCACCGTGGCTGTCGGGTTTGTTCACCACGTTGCCCTCGCTGTCGAAGCCCAGAATGTCATTGCCCACACTGCTGGTGCGACCTGACTCGATCTCGTGCTTGTGGCGGAAGAGCTTTTGCCGAGCAAAGCCCCGGCCATTGTCTAGCTCGCCGTGAGTCAAGACACCCAGCAAGGTGCTCTTCCCTGCGTCCACATTGCCAACCACTGCTACCCTGCAGGGGAGAGGAAAAAGGAGCCTGGTAAAATACGGTACCTGAAGAAATGAACAGAAGTGATCAAAAAAACCCAAACATCACTGCTCTTGCAAATGGCTTTTTCTCCCTAACCTTCAAACAGAGATTAAAAAATGTTAGATCTTCACAAGCAGAACAGAGATTCTTTTACAGTTATTAAATAACAGTGGAGATCCCAGACTCTGGGGACTGGGATGTGGAAGACTGTGGAAACATGTCACTGGTATCCAGAACACAGTCAACTGAACGTGACACTGCTTGATGCAATACAGAGCGTCTCTATTCCAACTCCTTGTGTCTGCTATCCAACATAAACACTGTCGCAATTCAAAAGGAAGACTAAATCCCAACTTCCTCTAGAACACCTCTGCCTTTCTCACATTTCTCATGCTGCAACAATGCCAAGCGCTAAGTAGAGCACAAAAATTAAAATCGTTGTTTCCAGAAAAGGATAAGCTAAAAAAACTATGAAATATTTTAGGAGATAGCCGTGTCCTCCAGCAAGCTCCTTCTTTGACTCTGATCAATGTGGCTATTATGGCTGTTGGCAAATGTTGGAAATCCACTCCATCCAGGTCTGGGCAGACTCTCAAGTCTTGTTATATAAGCTAATATATGTCCATTAAAAGGTGACTTGGATCATCACAGCCTTGGAACAGAACTGGATCCTTAGTCAAAAGTACTGTGTTCCAGCAGTGAGCATATATACACATACATACAGCCACACATGTGACTTCTGGCATCCCAGCATACAAAAGATCCCCCAACTGTGAGGCTGTCACCCAGAGAGCAACAGCCCTCTGCTAAACACAGGCAAATTTCCAAATTTTGTTTGTTCACAAAAGAGACAGCAACAACAAAAAAAGGCAATTTCATCACCAAGGAGTGGTCAAGCTCGACTCCCTTTGTTGGGTAGCTCCAACACCAAGACTCGAAGCAGCGTTGCTGGCTCAGCACCACGCACTGCTCACACAGTAAAAATGCAGCTGAGCTGCTGACTAACCCTGTCTCCACCCAGCTCCTCACCTGACCTCCAGGAAGTCGTTGTCACCCACACGTTTCCGAACGAGGTAGTCGCGCACCTTGCCCCCGGCCTCCTGGTGCTCCCGCAGGAGGATCACGTCTGCCTCGATCTGCTCTGCCATGCTCTTCAACGTGGCGTAGGACGCCTCCATGTCTGCCTCACTCAGACCGTACTCAGTCCCATCTAGCGTGGTGTTGAGGAGACAAAGAGCAGTCAGTGTCATCCTGCCTGGGACCTGCACACCCATTGGGATTTATACGTGGACTGGAGATGTCAGATGTGTACGCAGAATAAGCACCCTTGGCCCAAAATGAAAAGGGATCGTCTTCACTCTAAGGCTTAAAAGACACTAGAAAAGCACCATCTTTCATCTAGAGGAGTTTTCTTCACAATTTTTACAAGTAAATACGTAGGGCTTGGCAAGGAAGACACATTTCTGTCTAATTCCCTTACTTCATGTATTGAAAGTACTTTGTGTCCTTCAATCAGATAAAGTATCTCCTCTCACATTGCAAGAAAAGGTAAAGCATTAACAAAAGGAAAGCTCAGGCTGAAACATCACCACAATTAGCCATTAGTGGTAAATGTGGGACCACTGTAAACAATCAGCTTATTTTATAAAACCACACCCCAAATACACGTATTTTGCAAGTCTGACCTGCACAGCAATTTCTTTAGCCCCCATATACTCCAGTTAAAACAATGCTTCTGGCATGTTTCACTGCCTTCATCCTAGTACTTGGAAGAAATGCTGACAGCACATAAGACCAGAAAAAAACAAGGAGGCACTGCTTCCTCTGAGCAGCTCACCCAAGCAGAAGAGTTGACAGTCAGAGCATGACAGTGGCAACTACCTAGACACGGTAAAGCCACCACTGTCTCTTTTCCAATGCAGGTGCTGTGAAGGTGCACAGATTTCACCCCAGAATCTCCTCTGTGGGTAAAAAACACCCACAAAACAACAAACAAAGGTGGAGAGCCACACTGCACCCGTATGACCAAAGTCATTGCCATGTGTACATGCTCATATGCACGGCTGACTCATCAGCTGGTAAGCAGGAACTGCAGTTTGCATGAACTTATCAGCATTTTAATTACTGCCCAGCTCTAAAACTAGCAGAGTTACGAGGCGATTTCCAACCTCGCTCATAAACTGGCTGAGACTGAGGAAAACTAAAAGCCCCATGTCTTGAGCCTCGGGTTATAGGAGGGGAACGAGAAGTAGGGGCCAGGAAAGGGCAAGAGCCAAGGGAGAACAGGAAAGGTCACTACTGGTGAACTAATGAGCTTCCTGTGTCAGTCTTCATTCGCTTCTCAGTCAGTGGAGTTGGGTACCTGGGATGATGAAAATCAGATGCTGAAAGAGAATGAGAAGGAGAGACAGTGGCAGGGATACCAAGATTCTTTCTCTGTTGAAAATATCCCCATCTTCCTTGACTACGCTGCAACACGAAATGAAGTCAGAAGTTTAACCTCCTATTTTACTTCTAAGTATATCATTGCAACAACCACCAGTTAACACTCTCACAAGGTATCCTAGAAGAGAAAGCAGGTACTAGCCTGACTAGTTAGATCTCCACTGCAGATGTGCTTATCCCAAACACCAAGGATTCAGACTACATGTGGGAAGCTTGCTTGGAGACAAGAGCATAATCCCTGTGATATTGGCTGCATGAACACTGGCCATCTAATTCTGGCTTCTCTTCTGAGTTGGCTGCTTCACAAAACTCCAAGAAAACCCAAAAAGCACACAGTTCTGAGGTTACACAGCTCCCCCCCTCCATTATTTCAGCCAACCCTGGCACTGACAACCAGGGTTTCATATTCTTCCTCAAACACAGCAAATGTCTGAGCATGACAACTTCATATCCAGTAGACATCCAGCATACTTGAAACATGCCTTTAGCCTTATGATAACTACAGACAATTATTTTATATTCAGAAAAGAAATTTCAATTTCAAAGCAAGGGCATGCTCAGTATTATTTTACCAGCATCAGATGCAAATATTCAAATTGTCAAAAAGAACAAAAAGGTATTCCATGCTAACTGCTAAAATCTGCAAAGGCAAATGACTAGCAGCCACACACAAATTAATGTGACAATAAAGGTCTCATGCTGAGCAAAGGAAAAGCTTTCCCTCCACAGTACAGACACATACTAACAAAGAAAGTCAGCAGCATATATTTTGGCTATGTGAAGTATCTATAATACATTCCTGTGGGGTAAAAACATGTTATTTCCAACAGAGCGGTGAACAATATCAGACAGAACAAGATCTTCGCAGACATTGAGGACGTCTGTACTAAAGCTGTTACTATAACTTTAGATTCTTTGTCTTTTCCTGTTGTGCTCAGACAAGATATGCATTATTTCCAAAAAAGAACTTGCATGATTTTATAAAAAAATATGTTTAGCTCCACTACATAAGACAGTTGTTGGCAGGAATAAAAGAAAAGAATCTGTCCCACATATTCTGCTATATTTCATGGACGTTATTCTGGAAAAGTAAGCATTACCTTCAGCAGCAGTCCGGTTAGATGAACTATGTTTTTCTTATAATTTTTTGTTGTTTTGCTGGGGAAGCTATACTCACCTGATCCTTGTCCAATGACATAGATGGTCTCCCCACATCCCTCATCGATCCGTTCTGACATCTGCTGGAGCAAACTGTCATATTGCTCTGAAGTTGGACTCACCATCACCAGCTGGAAAAAAAGATTGAATATCCATTTGCAGATGTCAAACAATTTCAAAACCAGCTTCAGTTACAAGCACAATCAATCTGTGTGCTTTATTGAAAGAGAAGGACTCTTTTTCCAGGACCACTTTGCGATGGTTTTGTTTTGTTTTTTAAACCAGCTTTGCTGACAGCTATTTCCTTGTGGCACTGCACAAGGTTGTTTGTCTGAGCTCAGAGTTCATTTATGCTGGAAAATACACTTCAAAGCAAGTAAGAATACCAAGCATCTAATTCTGATGTAACCAGTGTTTAAAAGCCACATTTAAGTGAACACTCCAATACGTTTTCATGCAAGGAAAACAGAAAGGGGAGGAGGTATTTTCTCCACAGAAATTCCTTAGCTGGGTACACCACAGTCTCTGCTGCAAAGAGTGCTGCTGCTCCCCTGAAACATGACTGGGCAGCCAGAGAAAGCCAACCAGACCTCACTGCAGAGAACACCTGGGCACCAAAATCCAGAGCTTCTCCTAAGTCTTTCACATATTTGATGTCCCCTTCTGTTTGCTGAGGGGGCAGAAGGAGAGAACATGAATAAGCATTCTTTTCAATTTTTAGGTACTTTACACTACAGTGCTGAGGGGCAGGCATACAAAGCAATTTGTTTGAGCACATCTGGAAGTTTCACCAGTGGAGAGCTGCAGTTTTGTAGGCCAGCAGCTGTGTTACCAACAAGCTTTGACTGCAGCTACTGCAATAATCAAAATTCCTTTGACCTTCCCTGCAGGAACATCAAGTGAATGAAAAAATAAAACAGGAACAAAGCAGAAAATGAGGACAAGAGAGTGTTTCAGGAATGATTTTTCCTAGAACTGAATAGTATACCACCATTTCTGGCAGAAACCTGCACTGCTTACAGAGTACAGCTGAGGACACCTGCACAGAGCAGCCACAATGGTGGCATGGCAGTGACAGACAGACTGACAGACCAAGGAGACCTCCATCAGCCACTCTACGTGCTCTCTGGCTGCCTCCATGCTTACAAATCTGTTGGTGGCTGAGCACCCCAGTACAGTAGCCTGATAGCTATAGGGATTGAGATACACATTTCTGTGAAAAACGCACTTTTAGCAACAGTTATAAAGGCTGTCACCCACCAAGAGCCCTATGGGTAGGCACACCTGTGCCACACTACAACACTCGATGACATCCACAGTTGTCCCTACATACACATCCCAAAATCACACCCAGAAAGAAGCACTTCCCTTCACTATGCACTGAGACTAAAATCTGTGCTAGATATGCCTAAAACATATGGTTTACAGCAGTTGACAATAACATCCTCAAGTCTGCCCAACATTCTCTAACACAGCCTGACTTGCTAGCACAGTTAACACAATGTGTTTTCAAACAGAAACTACCTTTCCCACTACTATGACACACTTGATGAAGGCTTTTTTTGGAAATCTAGAATGTAAAGGAAGCCACAACCCCCCCTCCCCCCCCCCACCCCCAAATAACGCTTAAGCAGCTTTCAAAACTATAGTGATGCACGCTGGGGAACTGAAGCACAGACAGCAGGTGCTGGTTAGAAGGTTTAAGGCTGCCAAAGCAACTCTTCTCTCAAATGTTAAGGGTCCCAGAGAGCAGGGATCTGTCTGCAAGGGCCAGACAGCTACAACAGATACAATCACCTTCACGTGCCCCTTTTGGACACATGCCCTACCTAAGCCTTTTAACTACTTGGCATGGTCTGCAAAGGGTACTGAAGCACTCTTATCTGGAAGGTCAGAGTCCTTCTATTTCATGCTACGAAAGACTGAGTTTTGCTTTTATTAGTTTTTCTTTCAGTTCCATTTTCCTTTCAGTTTCGTTGTCTTCTTGAGGGAAACCACTGGATGTAAATGTATTGAGAGGGGAATCAGCAACTGTTGAGAGGTCCAATCTGGGCAGGAATGGAAGGCTGTGTTTTGATGTGTAGGGCTCATTTTGCTCTGCAAGTACTTTCAGGAATTCCTGGAAGCACAGCAGACAGGATCACTGTTTAGGCCAGTGCACCAGCACAAGTCACGGACTCAGAAGATCTATTAAACAGGCTGTAACACACACAAAGATCAATAAAATAACAGGGGCCACCGGTGCAGGGCACACCAACTTCAGTTTCTTCAAGTCTCATCACCAGCTCTATTTTTCTATGAGTCCAAGTGCTTCAGCAGTGTGAGCAGGCAGGGTGTTGTAACAAGTACCAAGGCACTCAGCAGCTCATTGTACCCTTTCCTCACGTTGCCAGGCAGGAGGGCTGGGGGGTCTCAAACAGCACAGACTCGCTCACATCAGCTCAAAACACTGTTCCCCCACACTGCTACTTCCACTGCCATGCAAAGGTGCTCCTGAAGGGTGTTCCAGTAGAAAACTGCCTCCAAAGTTTACTCCAGGGCCGACGAAACTTACAGCTGATATGACATAGTAGGACATCAAGAGAAGTATCTGTAGATAAAATAGCAGCTTTCATGGGTCACACCTTCCAGTGTCGCTCAGTGCTTCTGACAACTATTTCTGCAGTCACAGCCCCAGCCAGTTCTGCAGTTTCCTGGGTCACTGCAAGACTTGACGTGCTGTTTTGAAGATCTCTTTAGCTTCCTGGATGGAGAGAGCCTGTTCTCTGTCATCTCTTTTGTTGAAGAGAAGCCCTCCATTTTGGCCCCTCTGCTTTTTTTTGCTTTTCACCTTTGAGTGACCCCCTCCATGCCTGCCCTATGAATGCATGTTTTTAAGAGGTTTTCACAAAGTCAAAAACGTTCAGTTTTGTTCTTTCCACTTTGTCAGGCACGAGCAGTTATCAGTAGGAGCCATGCGGGTCTAGCAACCTCAGGTTTCCTATAGGGCAAAAAAGTAACAACTAGTTATTGTTTTATTCTTAAGACAGCAGAAGGAAACATACCTCACAAGTTCGAAATGCCACCTCTCAAGTCCCTTCCCAATCTCTGGGGCAAGGCGGCTTTGCCTGCCTCTCCTCTGATCAGTTTGGAGATTTAACACACACCAGAGGTGGGTAACAGCTACAGTTGCCTGGGCTTACTCCTGGGGGACAGACTGGACTGTGCCATTCTGCACTGCCCAACAGCAAGCAAGAGGCCATAGCTTTAATTAACAGCAATTTCAAGACACCAGCGAGATTGAGCTCGGGTTATACCAGCACTACTACAGGCAGTCCTTACAAAAAAAGCATCCTGTATCCATGAGGCAGACAAACTATAAGTATTAAAGGCAAACCAAATACTATGTGGTACGTAGTGCTGCTCTTTATTGGAAAAGCAGAGTCTGACACTTTGCATGGCTAGAAGGCCACCACGAGCCGTCGAGAAGGTGGGGGAAAGGCATCTTATGTAGTGTCGTATTTTGCTTTCTATGCCCTGTAGACATACATTGTTCAGGTGCTATTAATGTTCTGTTGTCAATGTAGATCTATTATAAGTATCAGGTTCACTAACAGCCTTGTGTGCTATGGTTTTTGACCTGAAAGTTGATTACTACTGCAGTGTGTTGGCACTGAAGGGAAAACAAACACCCATTAAGATCAACATGATAATGAATTTATGCTGATGAATGGAACTGTTTGCCTGACCAGCTGACAAGGTGCACTTGATAACAGAACCTCAAAGTGTTCCTCTTTAAAAAAGAGCTCACCTTACAGTGAATGCACAGGGAGAGGACTGGGAGAAAAGTATTAACAATGCCAGGGGGTGGGTCAGAAGGACCAGGACAGAACTAGCAACTATCAGACAAACTGACTGCAGTGGGAGTCCCCATTTTAAGTAGGGACTGGAGTGGAACAATTCAAGTGAGAAGACAGAAAAGATGAGGGGGTCGGGGAAGCGCAGGTTAGCTACTGCATTCTCACCATATGGGATTGCTGTTTTGAGCACACAGTGGGAGATTAACTTGGAAACATGGAGCACAGCTCACAGTTTTAGCTCTCATCCAAGATGGGGATGAATGAAAAGTCCAGTGAAAAGACAGCAGGTGCACAGTGCTGTATGGAAAAGTAAATTGTAATAAAGGTCAAAAAAAATGCTTACCTACCACCTCCACAGCACCTGCAGACTTCTAGGAACGGAAAACAGACTGACACCACAAATAGGAGTTTGTGGGAGAAAAGCTCTCTTCTCTCTTTGCCGGAGTTTTGGTCAGGTTCCTGGCTGTCAAGAATCAGTGATGCTCTCCTTGGCATCCTCCTTGGCCCTCTTCCACAGCAGTCACATCCAAGACAAAGCACAGATCAATATTGGCATCCTGTATAAAAATCTTGTCCAGCTCATTAAGGCACGAACAGGTGGCTCAATAAATACTACAGGTTTGACTTCTATTCTTTACTATCTTATAACACATCTTCATAGCATTTGTTTTAATACAGTACCACATTGTAAAATACCCAGTCATGCACTGAAAAAAAATTTTCCATGTCCACAGACACAATTCCTCTTTCTGTTTCTCTGTGCAGAGATGGCAAGAAAGTCCAGGACTCTGGACCAACTTAAGCTGGAAGCATGAAGAGGAGGGACGACAGAAAACGAGGGGGAAACACCAGCTATGCTGACTTCTGGATCACATAATTACAAGTGGACCGAATGAGGTTTGCAGGAGACTATTTAGAGTGGGAGATAGCACCACAGTGCATCAAACCCGTGGCAGCAAAAGGTAAACAGGTTAAGAGATCAGCCAATTAGGAAAAAAAATAGCAGACAGTGACAGAAGGCAGCTAATGTAGTCTGTGGCAGGCTCTGGCACACACATATTACTACAATGTACCTTCCTGCAGGATGGAAGTGAGAACTGGTTCTGACAGAAATAAGACCACCACACAGTTTTGTCACTGGGATCCTAGAAAGGAACTGCACAAGATGAACAAGCCTTTTTTGCGTTGACTTAACACTGTTTGCAAGAGCAAAGCAGCCTTGTCACCGGGCTCTTGTGCTCAGAAGTTACAAGCTCTGACCTCCTTTTAAGATTGTGGAGAAAGTCCCAGGAACTAGTACAACTGGCAGCAGAGATAACTACAGAGACCCAGCGCGGAGGGCAAACGTCAGCGGGACGTTGCAGCAGATGACAGCTCCAAACCCTGCGCTTCCTGAGGATGCTAGACCAACTGCGGGCTGGCGTTCCCCCCGGGCAGCCGAGGCGGGGAAGGCGCAGGGCGGAGCAGCCTGCCAGCACCCTCCTGTCCCGGCCGGGGTACGGGACAACTTTTACTGCGCCTCTCCCGGCCACCTCCACACGGCACTGCTGGCTCTGCCGCCCGCCCAGGTGATGCTGGGGCCGGGGGAGCGCTCAGGGGAGCCTCCCGTCCCGGCAGAGGTAGGCGGGCCCCAACCTCTCGCTCTTCTGAGGTGCGGGGAGCGGCCAGGCTGGAGAGGCAGCCCCCCCGGGCAGGGCCGACCGGCAGAAAGGAGGGCATCGAGGGCCCGGCGGGGTGATGGCGCTCGCCGCCGCCCGCCCCCCCGCCGGGCCTACCTTACTGGTGAGGTCGATCTCGGGCTCGCCGTTGAGCGCCTCGCCGTCCTCGCCATCGAAGGCTGCGCGGAGGGGACAGGCGGCCGCCGCCACGCGAGGCCGTCCGCCCGGGGAGCCGGGCTCCGGGGCGAACATACAGGCCGGCACCGGGGACCCCCCACGAACCGGGGATCTGCTCCGCTCCGCCGCCGCCATCTTCCCTTCCCTGCCCGGCCCTCCGCCCCTCCGCCCCGGCACCGCCCCCGGCCCGCCAAGGCGGCGCCCGCCAATCACTGGGGGCGCAGCGGGTAAATTTGCATGTTGCCATGGCGACAGCGGGTGGCTCGTGATTATTCATGAGGAGAGGCCACGCCCCCTCGCAGCGCGCGAAGCCAATGGGAGAAGCACTGCCAGCTCGGCTTGTTTTCTACACATACACACACAACAGAGCCCGCTCGACGTGCCCGGGACCGGCTGTCCAATGGGAGAGCTGGGCTTCGTGACAGACAACCTTGACAGCCAATCGAATAAGGGATTTCGAAGGCCTGGGTGGGACCAGGTGCCGCAACAGAGCCCGCCCTGGTGGGTGGGCATTCTCACGGGATAGCCAGTGAGAAGGAGGGGATTTTTCACTGATAGTTGTGTCAGCCAATGGCACAGGCTGGGAGCGCGCCGGCTGTTCCTGCAGTCCGCGGGACCGGCTGTCCCGCCCCGTCGTGCCGCCAGCTCCCGGGGCTCGCAAAGGACCCCGCCGCCCCTCCCGCCCTGGGCTCCCGACAGAAAACCCCTACGCCTGCTCGCCATGCGAGCCCACAGTGTTCATTCCGCCGGCGGGGGCCGCCAGGCAGGACGCCAGCGCCAGTGAGGAAACCCCTCCGGCTGAGGGGCTCTGCGGGCTGGCAGGTGACCCCTGCGGCGGGGGAAGCTGCCTGTCCTGCTCCTCCGCCTGGCCACACGCACGCTCGTGGCACCACCGCCACAAGCGCCAGCCTTGTGCACAGAAGGAAGCCGGGGGAGGATTTACGTTTGTTTACTCAGCGGGCGATGAGACCGCTTTCGCCCGCGTCCCGGCTCCTTTTACCGCTGACGCCAGAGGGGGCGGGGCCGGCGCCGGCGCGTGCGGGGGGCGGGGGGGCGCGCGCGCGTGTGTGCGTGCGTGCGCGACAGCGGCGCGAGCGGAGCGCGGCGCGCGCGTGCGCCGGCGCGGGGCGGCCCGAGGGGCCGAGCGGGCGGTGAGGAGGAGGTGGCGGCGGCGGCGGCGGGACCCGACCGGCCCGGCCCGGCCTGGCGGGGCGCCTCGAACCCTCCCGAGGGGAAGGGAGGGCGCCTCGGCCCGGCAGCGAGCCCCGAAGGGCGGGGTGGGGGTTAGACGGGGGCCTCTCCTGAGCGCGGTGGGCTGCGGGGGTCGCTGGGCCTTGGTCGTGGGAAGCGGCTCCCGCACGGGTTGCTGCTGCTGTTTTTGTTGTTTTGGTGGTGGTGGTGGTGGTTGTGAGGACGTAGGGTGGGGAGGGGCGGGGAGGAAAGGTGCGAGGCAGGCCGTGGGGCTGGTCCCGCCTGCCCTGTCGTCGCTCCCACGGGTTTTGTGCTGCTTCTCGTTGCTAACGGAGACTTCCCTTTGTCGGAGCGCAGGATGACCTGTGAGGAATCGCCTTCCCCGCAGCCTGGACTTGGGTTTCTCGTGGCCTAGCAAGAGGCGGTTTCCTTTCCCGAGCTGTTGGCATCTTCCTGTCAGGATTCAGTAGTTCCCAAAGGAATGGAAGAATGCAGCTGATAAGTGCTTAACCACCCTGTGCTCCCATAGGCAGCACCAGGTGCTGGCTTCATCTTCTCCCCTTTGGCACTTTGCGGGTGGGCCTCTCCTTCTGACGTGGTCTGGGTACCTTTTTTAGTGGCACTATAGACCAAAGGAGATGGAAGAAAAGGAGCGATGTGATAAATTCCAGCTGGTACCTTTACACTAAGGAGAACTGTATATTTTGACATTTTAATTTTTTTTTCTGTGGAGGGGAGGGAAATACTACATTTTATGGGGTATGGGAGGAGGGAGGAAAAATACATTGCAGATCTTCATGTGGTTTTTAAAACCAGCCGTCAGAGGCAATTACTGAATAAACTGAAGCACAAGAGGAGGGTTTGTAAGCTGGAAGCAGCGCTTGCCCACAAAAGAAAGGGGCAGTGGGCTGCTGTTGTGACTGTGGAGGCAGAAACTTCAGCCTCCTTCATTTTTCACCACCTACTCCCCATCCACCCATCGAGAAAATGAGTTGTGTGCCATGGAAAGGTGACAAGACCAAATCGGAATCGCCAGAGCCATCCCAGCTACCGCCACAGCATATTTACCATGAGAAGCAACGCAGGGAGCTGTGCGCCCTCCATGCCCTCAACAACGTCTTCCAGGACAGCAACGCCTTCACTAGGGAAACCCTGCAGGAGATTTTCCAGAGGTACGATGCTCTCTGTACTGACATTAGCTTTCCCTTGTCCTCTGCTGATTGGAGGAATTATCAGGTGTTTAATTGGGGGGAAATAGAAAAGAAGGGATTAAGGCTGTGCCACTGCTTTGAACTGAATGCATCTTGGTTTTTTTTTTAACTCCAGCCTTTTTTTTTTTCCTCTCCATGCAGAAGTTCTTTCTCATTTTACTTGTTTCTTAACCTTTTCTGGCTGCCAGTTTTGGGTCCAAGGGCTTTATTGCAGATGCTGTCACGTGGTTGGAGTCCTGTCTTCCTCCCTGCTCATCTTAATGCATCTTCTACCTGTCTTCCATATTTTTGCCTCCGCCTTGTGTAGATAAATTATGTTGATGTTAATAATGGATTTGGGGATTACCTTGGGAGAATGAAGGCAGCAGGTCATCGTAAAAACTTACTGGCTTAGTACTGCAACACTTGTCAGTTTTTTGAAAATTAGGAGTTTTGCCAAATGAGTGACTCCTTATTCAAGAGGTTCAGTGAAGTTCTTCAAGTATTATGGTCTTTTTTTCCCATGCAGAAAGACCCTATGTACTCTTTCAAACTGGATTTAATTTCAGTAGCTGGATGCCTGTTTCCTGTGGCATTGCTAAATGTTTCCCAGCAGCTTCAGATAATTAATAAAGTGGGTTTGAGTTTTATAGGGATGAATATAAATTATTAATGTGGCCTGTGCAATAGCTCATATTTTGCTCAGTGTTTATCTTGTGGTGTTTTGATGCTTTGTGGAAATTCTCCTGCATGAGCCCAAGTTCTGGTAACCCACCACTGATGAAGCTAAGTGATGATGTAGGAGAAGGGCTCTCCTCTGATACTCAACCTGCAGGTGTTGTCAACATGGTGTAAATTATGGCTGAATACCTGTTACCAGCTGTTGCCAGCATCTTATGTTGGTGACAGGTGGGAGATCACACGTCACGGCAGCAGGTGCTGTGGGACAAAGCAATTGCGGTACCCTGTGCTGATGAGCAGGAAGCTGTGTGCGTGTTGCTGCTCTCATGCCAACCGGCAAATTTATGAAACTCGTGCTTGATTCATCAAGCTCATGCCTGTCTTTGGCAAAAGAAATGTGGTGAAGGACAATAGCAAATATCCGATCAAGATGCTATTCGTTATAGCATTGTAGGTAGAACTCCTGCTGGTGGAGTGGAGCTGGTCCATGGCAGGCTCAAGGCACTCCTTGTCCAGTGTAAACACACTGTGGTTTTGTTCCAGAGCAGCAATTGTCAGAATCTTAATCACAGCTGGATTGCTCTTGGCCTGAAGCAAACAAAGGCAGTTCATGTGGTAGAAGGACTGTGATGATCTAATTAGTTCGCTTTCACTGTGTTTGGTGAGACAGAATTAGTGTGCAGCACGAAACCTCTCAGAAAAAGACTGGATATTAATCTTGTTGGACCTCTTTCCCTAGAAGGGAGAGTTTATCTTTCATTCCAACGTGGAGTTGTTCCATCGTAATACACACATCAAGATACACAGATTGATTTAGCCCCATGGTAGTATGAAATTATACATGGATATTCCTCTTGGAAATGGATGAACTATAAGATATGCATAGGAATTGCCGCTGCCTTTCTATTTCTGTTGGGTGACTACTGGTGTGTAGCTCTTTGACTTCCCTTTAAGAAGCGTGGATTTAGTTGCCCTTTGTATGTCACTTGTCTTTCCTGTGTCCACTCATATTCTATGTATTGATAAAGGACTGATGAATATTTTTAATAACCTACAAAAATGTTGAGGTCTGATTTTTGAACCCAATGTTGACAAGGAAACAAAATCACAAATCAGCTCTCTAGCTTTTACCACATTCCTTGGAGAATGATTGAACCACATTGCTTAATCATTAGCTTCCTTTTTGCTGCATCCTATTATGTAAGGCCAGGGTAGTCTGATGATTATCATCTCAAGTGTATGCCAAAACTTGGTCCTGGCGCCCCTCTGATTTTGTAGTCTTTCTCTCCTCTTTCCTCTAAAACAAGAAATACCTTTTTGATGTTCGTCTGGTTTTTGTTGCAGGAAGTGTGATTGAATGTTCCAAGTGTTGCATGGAGATACAAACAAAATCTCTTTGCTTCACTGGAGTCTGCGTATTGAGACCTGCTTAGGAAAGACAGCTGCACGCAGGAATCTTGGAGCCCCTTGTGTTAAGACAACATGTTAGTGGAAGTTTCTGGTGGAGAAAGATCAGGAGGATTATTACCTGGATTTCTGTCCAACTTTGTCAGTCTTCCTCAGCTTAGTGGCTAGATAAAAAAAAACCAAACCAACAATTTAATTCCTTGCCTAGTCAGAATACTTTAGCTCATGATTGTGGACCCTACTTAGGTATGTGTGAGTCAAGAAGTTGAGGTGGTTCTTGGTGCAAGTTTGCTCACAGGTGCCAGTTTTTTGTTGCCCATGCTGGTCACTTCATCGCATTTCTGGGGCTCTGGAACTTATGTGGAGGAACAAAGATGCATGTGTTCTTTCAGCTCTTGAATAAACTTGTCTCTGTCAAGTGGTGCCATGAGAGGGTGCTTCTGCAGCCCAAAGGGCTCTCTGAATTGTAAGGCTTTCCTTGCTCACTGGTGCTCAGTAGCGTTAGTAGGTTGAAACAATGATCTTGAGGAATTAGTTGCAGCCAACTTTATGGAGGTTCTGGAAGAGCTGTGACAAGCTGCAGGTTCTATCTCTGTGATTAGTAAAATACAGCCCCACGGTGGATATTAACAGCTTTTCCTCTTACCATGGTACTATGGGCTCCTCTCCCTTCTGTGGTGAACTCACTTCCCAGACTGTTCTGCTGCAGACTGCTCCACTGCAGAAAAACTCAGGCTGAAGCCAAAAGCTACTTGTCAGTAGCCTCTCCAGCCGTAGTTGCTCTGAAACTCCCTATTAAATCCACTGCTTTCTTCTTGTCAAATGCCTTATGCTGTCAGGGTGTCACTGAAAACAGAAATAAACTCTCCAACCAGTTGGTTAGGTAAGAAAGCTGACATTACTTTATTCAGTGTGCTGGGTGCACGGGGATTGCTCCACCTAATGTGCACCCGGCAGCCTAACAGACCAGGTTATATGCATGAAACCAGTGTATATTCACTGCATTTCTATTACATATGCATTACATTTCCTGAATACATGCATATATGTTAATTATTTCCATGGATTTATTTGGATATCTGTAGAGGTCTTTTGAGGGTCTTTGATGGTCGTTTGGGAACATCCCATTCCCCAAATTTTCCATTTATGGTTCTGGACCCTCTAATGAATCTTTTCTCCTTGAGAATATCTCAAGAATGTCGTCAGGTCACAATGCACTTCTCTTATCATTCTTTGCCCTGGCACTCTATCTTTGTTCCCAAAACTAAGACATCTGCTAGTACATCTTAATCCCTGATATAGGTAAATAAGGAAGTGCTAGCTGGTACAAGACTATTAGTCACAGATGTAGGGAGTTAACAGAAAGCCACATTAATCTCTGGCATTTGTACAGAGTACTATATGGTACAAAATGAATCATTAGTCACAGATATGGGGATCAAACACTACTGTGCTAAAGTTAAAAAGAATTTTCCAACATCTTCCTCCACTGCTGCATGGACGCCTTTTTAAAGAAATATAATTTGTTCAGTAACAAGGGCAGGAATGCAGAAGGGCTGAGGGATTTTCAGTGGATGAAATACGCCTGCAGAATATGCAGTGTGCTAAATAAAGGCCGAGTGAAAAACGTGCAGGAACATTAGGAGTTTTGGGGATGGAGTTCACAGGAGGGGAGACAGGTAAAACGTGGATGTTTGGATGATACGAAATCTGAACTTTGCATTAGCAGAATTAATAGAGTCCTTATCAATGGAAAGAGCAACTTATCACAACAGAACTCATCTGAGGCTTGACTTTCTTTGGATTGGCATTAAGTGACTTTGTTATTCTCTGTTCCCAGTTTCCCCCGTGCTTGCTTTTCCAGCTGTCATCTTCATAATAATACATCCTGTTTTCCCTCCTTAGAAAATTTCTTAGGCAGAGGGGGGAAACATAAAACCATAAAAATGGCTAACAGGCTTTTTTGCCACGCATCTCCATGTTATGTCTCATATCCGTTATCTGAACTTGTGCAAAGGCTGTTGTATATTTTGGCATGTAACCTCATAGCAGCCCACAGCTTCCTCACAAAGGGGAGGTGGGGGGGCAGGCATTGATCTCTCCTTTCTGGTGACCTGAAGGAATGGCATGAAGCAATGTCAGAGGAGGTTTAGATTGGATATTAGGAAAAGGTTCTTCACCCAAAGGGTGGTTGGGCGCTGGAACAGGCTCCCCAGGGAAGTGGTCACAGCACCAAGCCTGACAGAGTTCAAGAGGTGTTTGGACAATGCTGTCAAGCACATGGTATGATCCTTGGGGCTGTCCTGTTTGGGACCAGGAGTTGGACTCCATGTGGATCCCTTCTAACTCAGGATATTCTGTGGTTATATGAACATGATGGATTGTGGTTCAGCATTTTTAGATGCTGTGATGCAATTGATGTCTAAGCAAACTTAGAGGTCAAAGCTGAAGAGATTTGTTCGCATCAGGATTATCTGTTTAGCTACCTGCAGCAGCAGATATTTTTTTATCATCTAGCAACAGCAACACTTTAGAAAGCTCCCAATGCCAAGTGTCTTCACAGCTTTGTGTCTGAATACTTTCATTTACCAGTGGAGTAGAAAGAAGAACAACCTTTCCTGCAGCCAACTTCCCCTGCCTCTTTTTCTCATCCAGTCTTCAAGACTGGTGTTGACTGTTGAACTCTTGAAATTGTAATAGCCATTGTCCTAAATAGCAAACTGGCATTTACTCCAACTGTAAATTGAGGAAAAATCATAATTGAAGCATCCTTCAGAAGTACCAGTCCAAGGGCCAGGGGGGAAGAGATTTGTGATATCTTTTACATCAAAGGCAGGATTTTTGGAGGCATCAAAGTTATTCTTAATGTATTACTTAGTTCCCTCAGCCAGTTTGATGAGGGATAAGGAGGGATGGAATAGTTTGCATTTAAACACAAAACCCCTGAAAATGGGCTTCAAGTTATATAGCAAGTAGTCCCTTTCCAGCTGTGGAGTACAGGTTCAGCAGACACCTGCTAGAGCAGTGTCCTCTTCTGTTTGCAGGCTGTCTCCCAACACTATGGTGACCCCCCACAAGAAGAGCATGCTGGGGAATGGGAACTATGATGTGAACGTGATTATGGCAGCACTTCAGACCAAAGGCTACGAGGCGGTTTGGTGGGATAAGCGCAGGTACTGACAAGTTGTGTAATTCTGGAGGCGGCTACTGTTTGTAAAAATGAGAAAGAGATTGAAGTCACAGCACCAGAACATAATCTTGTTGATGTCTTGTTTTCTGCACTCTTACAGGGATGTTAACGCCATTGCCCTGTCTAACGTGATGGGCTTCATCATGAATCTGCCCTCCAGCCTTTGCTGGGGCCCCTTGAAGCTCCCCCTCAAGCGACAGCACTGGATCTGTGTCCGGGAGGTGGGAGGCACCTACTACAACCTCGACTCCAAGCTCAAGGTGCCCGAGTGGATTGGAGGTGAAAGTGAGCTCAGGTAGGATTTCCTCAAATCCTTCCCTGTTGGAGGTGAGAAATCCATCCTTAAACAGCTGGCGATTGAAACATGTATGGCTGACCTTCAATTGTAAAAATTTGAGAGTAATAAGGTTCTTGTGCCTCCACTTGGATTTATGCCCCGTTTGTGCAAAGCTAGGGAAATGTTTTGGCAGTGGTGTCCCTATGAGCTCAGGAGAGCTCGACTTGGCCTTTTACGTGTCTGGCTCTGTCAGTGGTGAAGGTAGAGGCCACCTCTGGTATTAGTGGGTGACACCTGCAACAAGATGTGCTATGCCCTGCTCCCTCCTCGAACATGAGAGTCTCAGCATTCTTTGCCTCTGTAGTACCAATCTGTATGTTTCCAACAAAAGGCTTTCCAGACTAAAAGTGCAACCTTATCCCTGACAGCAGTGAGAGCTGTTTGTTAGGAATAACTTTTCCTATGTAAGCATATGCCGCCCTTTCGGCTTGGCTCCCCTTCCCTTTTCAATCTTAACACAAGATAGTCGTTGTAAATACTTTGTAAATTTTCACCTGCTCTTGATTGCTGTTTGGTTTCCATTCCATCATGCTGTAAATCCTACTAGCAGCTTTGGTGCCTTGACTAGACTTGTTTTGAGATAGGGATTGCACTTGTGTAGTACTTGCAGAGCCAGCCATGCCACTGAAGTTTTGGTAAATTTCTGGAGTAAAGTAACTCTCTTATGAAACTACTGTGCAGAGGTTCTGGTGGATTTTATCCTAGGTCTGTTGTTCTTCAGCAATAAATAAGGGCTTTCTCTACTGGGAGTTTTGGACATCTGGACCAAAGGATATTGGAGAAAACATTGATTTGACTTTTGTATTTATTGGAAGTGTAATCCAAGTTTGGTATTAGAAAAAGCTTAGGTGCAGAAAGGGGTTTAAAAAAACACGTCAAATGACCAGGTGATACACTGCTACTAAGGACATCTAAATGATGGGGTGTTCTTTTTTCACAAGGAAAAGATTTTTCCCAGATTTGTTGGAATTATTTTAAGTTACGGTGCGATTCTTGATCTTGGAAATATGAAGAAACTAAACTTGGTTTTAATTCTGTTTTTCCTACCTTGGCAAGTAAGAAAGTAGCATCTATATAGACTCATCTCTGCTGAGGTTAAGATAATGTCTGTCTGATTCTGAGAATTTTCTGGGTAGAGATGGCTGAATCTATTGGGGCAAGTTTGTTTGTGGGTTTTTTCTGTCATAAAATAACTAAAGACTGGGAGTTTCCCCCCATTTCTTGTCACATCTGAATAGTTAGTTGCATTTAGTTGTTGTTGCAGATGACAAAGTTCTAAATTCAGTAGCATTTGTTGATCTTTCTCTTTATGATAGGAAATTTTTGAAACACCAGCTGAGAGGAAAGAACTGTGAACTCCTGTTGGTGGTGCCAGAGGAGGTGGAAGCACATCAGACCTGGAGAGCTGACGTGTGACCTGGGCTGACTCTGTCCTCCCACTACAGTTCTTCCCCTTTACCAAACTCCTGATGTCCTAAAACCTGGATAATGGGTGCCCCGACTCTTCTTGTCTGGAATTTCCTTTGTTAGGCTCTTCTCCTCCTTCCTTGGTGCAATAGGGCAGTGGAGCAGGACATTGGGGGTGGTGGGTGGGGAAGAACTGAGGGCAGAGTGGAGGAAACTGGAAGGCAATCACTTTAATTACAAGGTTGATAGCTGCAGTGCCCTTTGGCCAGCTGGAAGGCATCGTGCTTTTGAAGAACTGGGTTGGGGGAAAGAGTGCCTGGAAACCCTTGGCTTCCCTTTCCCCATGTGGTTCAAGGCTGCGTGTGGTGGGACGCTGCTCCCTCCAGCGCTTGTCAGGAAGGAGCAGGGGCTGAGCACGCTGCCATCTCTTTACAGTTCTCTCCCTCCAAAACAAGTTGTCGTGAAGACATTTGCAATTCCTAAGGGTCTCTCAGGACACTCAAAACACTAGGAATGGTACGGTGCTCAGCACGACCTTCTGCTTCTTAGGGCTGGTTTGTGCCAGGAATTAGGAAACAATAATAAAACCAGTGTCATCTTCCAAGAAATTCTTCAGGTAGCTAGAGGATTCTTCCCCAGGGTCTCCAAGGATTTATGTATGTGGTGAGCAGTTGTTTGGCAGTGTGTGTCTGGCTAAGGTCACATGGAAACAGCAAGCACAGGCTGACTGAGGAGTATCAAGTTTCTGGACTGAAGAGAGGCCACAGTCTGCTTAGGTTTCTTCATGCTACGGTAGGGTTTTTCTTAGTATTTTTTAACAGTTATTTTGGTTTTCTGCATGGTCACCCAGTAGTTTAGGGACTCCTTGGAGAGAGGAATAAAGCTGAAGAGGTTTTCAAAGAAATTAATTCCCTTTATTTTCCTCTCTCCAAAAGTCTAGCCTACAGTCACGGATATCATGTGAAATGAAAGAGGTCAAGTTATAAAATAAAAATGGGCTGAGGAGGGAAGCCTTTATAGCAGTCAGTTTTGCCCTCTTGTTGCTACCAGCCGCTGGTGTGGGAGCTACAGAGGGTCCACCAGAACTTTCAGGCATTGGAAACACCCTGGCTTGGTAGTTGAACCAACCTCTCCTTTAGTGTTGGCCAACAAACATTCCATTAATGGGTGAATTGCTTTTTCCTGCCTTCCATGGGGAAGAGAGACTAGACATGGAGACACCAAGAGGAATCTCCACCAGCTGTTTCCCAGTCACCCAGGCGAGCTGTAGCTCAGCCATGCCTTCCATGGCAGGAGGAAGAAATGGTGAATTTGGAACTGACTCATTGTGTTTAGCGCTTCCTGGCTGAGCTGCTGTTTGCTTCCATCTTTACATGTCTTGGTTGAACAGCAACCTCTGGGACCTGATGGAGCTCGAAGAATCCTGTTCCATCATGCAGGAAACTCATCACTGATGTTTGAGCTGGTGAAAGGAGGGCTTGTAACGACCTTTTCTCAGTTACTTTTCTCTTCAGAGCTCTGCAAACGCATGAGCAGGTGCTCGAACCTGAGAGACCACCTAAATGGCACCATCCCAACAGAGAAGAGAGGCCACATGAGGACGGGACGATGGTGTTTGCTGACCCCTGGACACCTGGCAAGCACTCTTTTGCAGTCCATTGAGCACAGCCTCCCATAGTCAAGGGCAAATGGCTCTTAACGTTTTAAAAAGTCCTATTTCGTAACACATTCCAATGACCAATACCAGCTGGCAGAGTTTTTAAACACTTTCCAGGCAGGATGTTCAGCCTGCAGGCATTCTGCTCCTGACTTGAAGCCATTTCTTCAAGAGGGGAAAATATTAATCTCAACAGCAACATTTTCTATGCTGATTGAAGTTGCACTTTGGAGAAAAACCCTGTTTGCATGGAAACTGCAAGCCAATGGATCAGTGCACAATATGCAAAGATGTTTTAAAATACTTTGGGGCTGCTTTCCTCTCCTTGTATGTCAGCTGCTTTCCCGGGGGAGAAACAGTGTGATCCAGCTGCTCAGGTAAAGGGAAAGTGTATGATCACATCCCCGTGGAAGGTGAGGCTGCTGTGCCCGAGGGTGGGTGAGCTGGTCCAGTCCCACTGCTCGGGAGTGGGGAAGCCCCCTCTTTGTTTTCTTGCTTGTTTGGTTTTGTTAGAGCCTTGTCTTGGGATTGTTTACAGAGATGTATTTTGTTTAACCAAATATTAAAAATGGAAAAAAAAAAAGTTTCCATATAAATGTCCTATCACTTCTGTACGTTCAATTGAATTGTTCTGTAACAAAGTATGTAAAGGATAAATAAATTTTTTTTTCTTTGGTTATAAAACCACCTTTTTGTGAGTTAAGAACCTTGAACGGCGGGCACTGGTGCTGAGGTAAGATCACCTCCCTGAGAATTCCCTTAAGCCACGCAAGGCTTCCCCACCCCTCTGAAGGTGACAAAGCCACGTTGGTGCGTTCCGCACTGCCAGGCTGTGCATGAAATGGAGAGATCCCTACCCAGAAATCCCCCGACAGCTCTGAAAGAACTGAGCCTCCCTCAAGGACATCTATTAAAACCACACTGCTCAGGTTGGATTTATTTAATATTCCATACAAAAAAATACGCAGCTGATGTCTGTTCTACTTCATGAGGCAGAGAATCCGCATGGATGTGATCGTCTCAAACCTGGCCTGCTGCTCCCTCGGTTCTCACACACACACACAGCTGCAGTGAAAGTGTTTCTGCAGATGCATCTTCCCAAAGAGTGTTTTCCATGGGGTATTGATTGCCACCGGCACCCCTCCTTCCTCTGCTGTCCACCACTGTCCTTCAGCTCCAAATCAGGCAGGAAAGCATTTGTTCTGTCTGACTGCTGCTTTTCAAAGCCTGACCTGTGCCCCGGGGTGTTTTGTGGGGGCAAGAAGCTGGCAGAGGAGCTCCCCCGGTCCAAGTCTGTAACTGGTTATGGCATACTGATTGAATAAAAGGAAATACTCATGATTTCTAAAGGAGAGGGGGATGCAGACAGGAGCCATCATCAGGTCCAGAGGGGGGCTTCCCTCCCTTGTTATGAACAGGTCAATGTCCCAAAGGAGAAGCAAAAATAAAAAGAAAAAAATGCCCTGGCCCAACAAATCAACAGTTCAATATATCATAATCGCAAGGTCTTCCCACTTGATACGAATCCAACTCAGCTCCCGCAAATTAGATTTTTCCAGATAGCGGAGGCAGGGCCCCTGGCATTCCCCCTGAGAGCCCTGTGTTGGGTCCAAGGAGGATCTGGAAAGAAAACAATCAATTCAGGGGTTTCAAGGACACAAGATGCCTTCCCATGGTGTCCCCCCCCGCCAGGTATTGGTAGCACTTTGCAGCACCAGTCCCACGCCTGCTGCAGCAGCCAAGACCAGTGCCTGACAACAGCCCCTGTTTCAGCCCCTCACAGCAGATTTTGGCTGGTGAAAGCCAGGTTGGGATTGCCGCCAGCCTGGCACTGCAACTGGGCACGATTGTCCTGTTAGAACATCCAGACAGAGCAGCTGGTGGGATGAGTGAGGCCACAGCACACAACAGACTGCACCCTTCTTCCCAAGCTCCCTCAGCAGCTGCTCACAGCGGGATATGCAGGCACTCCCGGCCAACTCTGCAGGGCCGGCAGAGAGGGCTGGGCCTTCCTGCCTCACCTGTCGCTGCTGCAGCTGCTGCTGTTGCTCCATCTGCAGTTTTTCGGTTTCAAAGACGACAGGAAGAACCAGAATCATGAAGGAGGTGGTCCCAATCCACAGAGCTGCCCTAGAGAATCTACCAAGGAGAAAGAGCATTAAGAATCAGTTCTTTAGCCACTTATTGGCACAATCCCGCGCTTCCCTTCCGTGCCTCACCCATCAGCCTTCCCCCATATCCAACCCCGAGCTCCAGAGTATCCCCTTATCCCCGCCCTTCCCACGCCGCCCATAAACAAAAAACGTGGCTCGCCGCTCCCCGCAGGCCCCGCACTGCGCTACCAGCAGCAAAGCCACCGCGAAAGCCGGCGGAGCCGCCCCGCGCCCCCGCTCTGCCCGCCGGGCCTGCTCCGAGGGGCTCCCGCTAGGCCCGCCGCCCCCTCACCTGTACATCTTCTGCGCTACCGTCAGCGACAGGTCGAACGTAGCCCCGGCCGCCGATCGGACGCTCTCGGGGAACATCTCCGTGAGTCCCCACAGCCGCTCCGCCAGCGTCTCGTCCAGCTGCGGGCGGCACCACCATGTCAGGCCCCGCCGCACGGCCCTGCGCGCCCCGCGGGGTCACCGCGCCCGCCCGGCCTTCCCCGCCGCCCGCCCCGATACCTCCTCGTCGTCCTCCTCCTCCTCCTCGAGCTCGTCCTCCAGTTCCTCGGCCTTGCCCGCGCCGCCCTTGGGCAGCAGCTCCTCCGGGGACACGGACGCCGCGGCCGCCATCGCCACCAGACAGGACGGAGGGCGCGGCGGCCAGAGCGCCGCCGGAAGCGCGGCGGCCCTCCCGCCACCCAGCCCGGGCGAGGCAGCGGCCCCTGGCGGCGCGGAGGAGCAGAGGCCGCCCCCCGCCCCGGCCCCCGCAGCGCAGCGCGACGCGTTACAAACACCCTCAGAACCCGGTTTTAATTGCAAGGTTTTATGTGAAATACGCAAAACTCTCGAGAACGAGAAACTCGAGCATCCTGCTCGCCCAAGGCAGACGGTGAGGCTTGTACAAGCACCCCCCAGGCTCCCTAGGGGGAGCGGGCAGAGGTCCCCCCGCTTTTGTAAGCAGAGAAGGCAGGAGGAGCCCTCATGGAGACAGATCTTCTCCACCGCCCGTTGTCCAGCTGCTTTAAAGAATAGGGTACCTATGCTGGGCTGCAGTGAGGAAACATATTAAGGTAAAGTGCTCTGAGGAAAATCGTGTTAATTAACAGTGCTGTGGTGCCAAACCAGCCATTAGCAGTACCCGTGGCACCACACGACGCTGGAGGCATCTTGGCACTCGTGGTCCCGTGAAACAAAGTACCTCCACACAGTACCAACATGGCTGGGAGGCCCAAGCCAGCCCCAGCATCCCGTGGGCCAAGACCCAGAACCAGCCTGGCCACCTCTTGTTCACTTCTTTTTCCGGCTGTGCTGCTTCAGCTCCTCCAGCTCCTTCTCCATCAGGTGGGACTCGGCAGTGGTTTCAGAGAGCTGGAACACACAGCAAACAACAACAGGAGTGAGTTAAAAGCTTGCGAGGCTTTTCCAACCTCACAGCACAACCGAGATTTACAGCCACAAGCCAGGACCTGCAGGAGGGAATTTGTTCCTGTTGAGCAAGGGGGAAGCTACCATTTCACACTTCACTGAGCTCGCCTGGAAAACCTGGAGAGCAGCTAGGGCTTCTGCTAAGTGTTCCAGCCACAAAAGCCACCTTCCAGTTTTAAAACACGTGAAGAGTAAGGAAAGAAGTATTTGTTCAGACTGACATAAAGGCTAAATCACTTATGACCTGAGAAGAGATGTGTGTTCTATTTCACTGAATGTCTCTCCAGATTTTAAGCATGAAAGCTGTGATCTCTGGGTAAAGTTGAAATTCATTCATCCACAGGTTTACACACAGAATAGATGTCACACCCCTCATGACATCAGATGGAAGCTTTAATCTTCTGTGACCAGAGAGGATGGCTGTAACTCAGTTTCAAAGTTAGGGCAGAGGACAGAGTGGCAAGAAAAATGCCATATTCTGTGCAGAAAGGGAAAGAAGAGGCACGGCACTTGCAGGGGCTTCTATCTCCTCAGTCACAGTGTTCTCAACAAGCTCTGATGTGGGGGAAACTGTCCCCTCTTCTCACAGAAGGGATCAGGCTTTACTCCCACAGCACTTTGCCATTATACCTGTGTTGCATGGTAGGGTAAAGCAGGAAGTGGGGTGCAGTGAGAGCAGCCTTTTTCAGGGGACCCAGCACCCCTTGCTTGGGCATCCCCACTGCTATGGGCATGCAGGAGTTGGGCAAAGGCTCACCATGTCCAGCAGAATATCCACTTTCAGCCGAAGTAGGTTGTTTTCTTCCTCTAGCTGCTGGTTTCGTTTGCGCAAGCGCTGCAATTCCCTTCGATCCCCCAGGAAGCTTCCTGATTCTTGGAGGAAAGAAGGAGGTCAAAATACAGATTGTCAGCCAACTGTGGCTACTTCAAACCAGAGCAAGCTGAGCTGCACTCTACCTGACACCCACTGGCCATTTTCAAACTTCAGGCTCTGGCCAGCAAGGTTCATTGTGGGGGTGCCGTATTCCAGGCCCAGCTCAATCTCACGAGTGGATCTATCCTGCAGGGAGAAGATCATACTCAGCATTTCACAGAATTTCAGAGCCACCCCCTGCTCTCCCACTTCTTAGTGACTGGCAGTCCAGTGGAAGATGATGGTCCAAATGGCCTTGGAGCCTGATATCCTACTTTGGTCATGTACTGCTGCAGTAGATAGAGGACTGGCTCCTCTCACTACCATCCCTGCACTTTCTCCCATCCACACACTCATCTCCCTGCACTTGGAGACCACTGGTGAGAAGTTTTCGGTGGCACAGTTCTGGATTGCAAGTGGGGTGATGATGATTCTTCCCTGAGCTATTCCATTTCTAGCTTTATGTATAGTCAGCAGCGATCAGGAATGGTGCTGCACTGCAGGAAGAAAGCAGCACAGTTGGAATAATAGAACATACTGAGTTGGAAAGAACCCACAAGGATCATTGAGTCCAACTCTTGGCCCTGCACAGGACCATCCCCAAGAGCTACACCATGTACCTGAGAGTATTGTCCAAACACTTCCTGAACTCTGACAGGCTTGGTGCTGTGACCACTGCCCTGGGAAGTCTGTTCCAGAGCCCGACCACCCTCTGGGTGGAGAACCTTTTCCTGCCCCAGAAGCAGCTGGGAGCTCTTGTAAGGATTATGGCACACACAGCAGGAGCCACCCACCCGTGCCACCAAGGAAGCACTCCTGCAGCAAGCCGCAGGTGCTGGGACTCACCAGGTGCAGGTTGGACAGCGAGGCCCATTTCCGGGGGGGGGTCTTCTTCGGGCTGAAGGAGCTCCCAAAGAGAGGCATCGCACGCTGCTGGCCAGGCTTACACGGGGCTCCTGAAGGAGCAGGAGAGACACAAGCGGTCTGAGGCTGTGGGCCAAGAGCAGTGATGTGGCAAGGCGGCTGCTCTCCCCAGGCGGAGCCCCCCGGCTCTCAGGCCAAGATGGCGATCTGAGGGGGGGTCCTGGCCGCCGCCCCGCCACTGCCACCAGGCAGCACCGGCCCTCCACGGGCACGGCCCTCGCACTTCCACCGCCACGTGACGGAGGCGGGCAGCGGACAGAGGACGGACGGACGTGCGAGCTGTGACCCCCTCCCCCCAGCCCCCCTTCCCCGCGCTCCCCGCCCTCGGCCGGTACCCCCAGCGCCACGCGGCCCGGCACCTCGGGGGGCACGGGCCGTACCACCCTACGGGCACGCCGAGGAGCTGGAAGAGGAGCACCTCGGGGCGCTATTCCCCGCACGGGCCACTACTGGAATGCTCCTTTTTTCTTTTTTCCCTCCCGGCATCTCACTGGCGAAAGCAGCGGGCTCGGCAAGAGCAGAGCCGATGAAGAACACCCCCCCCATCCCCCCTCCGCCGCAGTGGTAGGGTCAGCCCCACGGTGCGGGGGCGGTTGGGCCGGGCTGTTCCATCGAGCTTCGCCTTAATTCCGGGGGGGCCGCACCTCTCCGTCGGGCCGCGCCTGCTCCCGGCGCTCCCCGCCCGCCGCCGGTGGGATCCGCCGCGTGTCCCGGGAGCGGTTTGCGGCCGCCGCGTTGCCGTGGCGACGGGATCTCCGCTCCGCCTCCTGTGGTGGAGGGAGACGGGGGCGGAGGGCCGGGCAGCGGGCTTGGCGGTCGGGCTCTGCTCTCGGGTGGGCTGCGTCAGGGTAGCGCCGTGCTGACCGCGTTTTCCTTAACACCTTCCCTAAAACGCTCGACTCGCTTGGAAGAGTTTTTCGAATTGTTTTTGGTGGGGATTTTTTGTTTGTTTTTGCAGATAAATAACTAAGCGCCATTAGGCAGAGAACCCCTCCTTGCTTGGGAACGTGGGAGAAGAAGTGGAGGAGGTCTGGGGTCCTGGCCTGCACGGGTTCAGGGGGTGATGGGTGAGGAGTTGGAGAGAGAAGAATCATACAGAACACAGAATCAGTTAGGTTGGAAAAGGTCTCTGAGACCATCAGGTCCTGTCTCTGACCAAACACCACCGTGTGAACACGACCATGACACTAGGTGCCATGTACAGTCTTTTCTCAAACACCTCCAGGGACAGTGACTCCACAGTAGCAGCTCCTCACACACCTTCCTTTGAAGCAGTCCCAGCACCCTGATTTCTTGTGCACATTGCAAAGTCCTCCCTTTCTGCACATGACGGAATAAATTTATATTCATTGTGTTGCTTGCTGCCTTGTATTCCATGGGAGGTGGCAGTGGCAGTTGGTTTGGATAGTATTTTGAATGAATGGCACGGGTGTGTAACACGTATCACCAGCACTTTTTATGTTACAGAGGCAAACTGCCACTCCTAACCTATAAAATAATTCTCCAGTATGTTAGAATAGTGATCTGAAGTTATTTGCTTCATTGTTAAAAAAGCTTATGTTGAGGACTTCCTGGGGCTTTCTTTAGAAAATTTTGGATTAATGAGATACTAAGATGCTGACTTTAGTTAAAAGGGTACAATAAAGACAAGGAAACAAAGAAGGGGGCAGGCAGATAAAAGGAGAAAAGAATCACCAACATCTGAATTTGGTTTGTACATGTATTAATACTCCAGGAAAAAAAAAATTATCTAACAGTCTTTCATTCCCAGAGTGCTTAATTGGCACCCTGCCTTAAGTGAACCAGAAAATTGCTCGCTTGGAATGAGAATTGGAAAAATAGCACAGTTAAACCTGGTGACTTGAGACAAGAAAAATCTGGTGTTGCAGTATCTTTTGGTAGTCCAGTTAACCAGTATCTGGTTCTTGCATGACACATGCTATAAAACCAGTTGCCTTCTGACCCAGTGTACCAGAGTCTGTGCACTGGAATGCAGTGATTTTTGCAATAAGAAAAGTCATTATAATGGAGTGGGGGGGAAGTCAACACCCTTAAAAGTAGAATAAAAACTCACTGTTCACAGCAAAGTATTTGTGAAGTAGTTGTGGCTTCTATCACCATTTACTATCCATATGTGTGTGCATATATTGGAAAAGAAAGATGAAAGGAAGGTCCAGATAAATGAGGGCGAGAACTTTGGAAGAAAACCTGAGAGAACATAGAATTACAATTTTGAAATGAAAAAATGAAGGCAGCTCACCTGGGTGCTTGTCAGAGCCAAGGACCACACAGGATAGCGAGGGACTGAGCTCTTAACACTCACATTGGTTGGGGTTTTTTTCCAGTAATGTTCACCTTCCTAGAAGAAACCTGTATGTTTCAGCACAGTTGTTGCTTGAGTTCTTGCATTGAGCAGGGTGACTGTTGTAGTAACACATTGTAATTATTGTAAAACTAAAACTGTCTCATGCATCTAGGGTCTCAGAGTGATTCTCTGACTGCCTCTTTCTGTGGAGCAGAGACCTGGAAAAAGCCAGGCAGCCCATCCCCACTGCTTTGGCATGTGAGGTGAATGCTTCCTTCTGTGCCTGGTTGCTGTGCCCATGGTGGGTAATACCTGTGTGAATGGTCTCATGGTTGGTAGGACTTGTCAACAAGAGTTCAGAAAACTTCCCCTGGAGACTAAGAGAAGGAGGTTCAGTGTCTGATTTCCACTGTGATTTGCTACAGGAATCTTTCTTCTTCTGCATGGTTTGACTAAATTTCATTTCTTGCCATACTCCATTTCCTTGAAAAATGCTGTGGAATTTCCTCACTGCACCAACCTCCCAGGGTATTTTGGCAGCAGCTTTTCCTCATTGTTTCTCCACCTACACCAGGTAGATACCGAGACAAGAACTGACTGTTGCTGTTTCTAGCATTGTCTCTCAGTGTATTGCAAATACATACATATATAGATATATATATAGTTTGACATATGATTTTCAGCTATGTTAAAAGCATTATGGTGTAGTACTGTGCATCCTTCTGTGTCTGTCACTCTGTGGGAAAAAGAACACCTAGCACACACTCTTTCTCCCAGGATAATAACTACAGAGATCCCTTAGGAACTGCAAAAGCCCATTAAATGGTGAAGAGCCTGTATGGTACAGTCACTGTATAAGGAGGCTGCCTATGTTCCCAGGAAGACATCTTTGGGAACACTGGTGGAAGGCTGAGAGATTGACAGGATGAAGATAGGGCTGTAGCACATGGCAGTGTGGAAATTTTGGAATAGACCCAAGCTGTTCTTGGTAGCCTAATTTGGAGCATCTTCTTCAGTGTTTTTGGTTCACAAGTGATAGAGAATCTACAGCTTAGATGTTCTCAGAGCTGCTTTTAACTCCATAGTGTTCCTCTTGGCTTTTTTCATGTAAACTGCAGGATTATTATTGTTCTCTGTTATATCAATAATTACAGGGAAACCCCATTGACTGGTGAATTCAGTAGACTTACTCTAGACTAATTCTGACATCAAAGAGAATATTTATTTTAGTTATTGTATAGAAAATTGCTACATTGCCTGGTGGGATAAATGAGACTGAGTTTAAAACCTATAAAATAAAACTTTTTTGGCATATTGAAATTAATTCCCTGCCCAATTAAATTTTTCAGCAGTGAGGTAATTCCTGTTGCCCCAGTGCTGGCAGCTAATGATGTCCCTTCTTTTAGAATCCTAGATGTTAAATACCTCACCTATATTTTACTGACAAAGCCGACACTTCCTTTTCTCTCTCTGTTTTTTTTATTTCATTATAGCTAACTCAAGAGATAAAAGATCAGCTGTTTCACTGCTTTCTAGAGAAATGTGCCTTTCCTCCCGCTTGACTGTTACAGATTCCACCACCAGGAGGCCCCCATTCCAGTGCTTATAGCTAGGCAAAGAAAACACCAGGAGAGTGAAGAGAAGTGGAAAAACATATCTGCACAAGAGTAATCTGAAATTAATACTTATCCTATAAATGGAGGTTTTCAGAGTACTGTGCAGGCATCTATTAATTAATTATTGCAAGTATCCTAATATCCAGCTATTTTGGATGCCATGACTTTTGGAGATAATGAAGTGTCTGTCACAGAGTGGTACCCTTCATTGAACAGCTGAGTGATAGCCAGGAAAGTTCATGCCTCTGTCTTCTGGATGGGTCTTAGTAACCTAAATAAAATAATAAAATGCGGTAAAGCACAGGTTATATTTCTCATCCCTCATGTGTGCCCTCTATCACCCAACAAATATGCCTTCACCTACTTTGCCTCTGCCTTCTCCCTTTTAGTTACTTACTTATTCACAGGTTCTTAATTTCCTTTCACTTTTCAAAGCTGGCTTTTATCATCTCATAAAGTTCTAAATATCTGCACTAACACTCTTTCTGATTGTTCTATTTTGCTAACCAGACCTTTAAAGAAAGGAGGAAGGAGAAATGTTTTCATCCTTATTTTTTTACCAAATCACGTACTTCTTCCCTACTGGCTTTTCAAAGCTGCAGTCGTTACTTTGGCTGAAATGTAGACTTTGCTATTCAAAAGAACACTGTGTACATGATCTCTTAACTAAAAAGTATATAGAGTTGTCATTCTTTTTTCCTTAAGCCCTATTTTTTTTCTCTTCACTGCTGAGTCAAGCCTTGTGTATCTGCTTCTGTGCTTCTTTCCCACGGTCACATTTCAGTACTGATAAGTCCAAGACTCAGCTTTGCAATGCAGTTTCAGAATGAATGATAGGTGAGAACAGTTTTGCTCCTGTCAGGAAATGCAGCTCCTGCAAGCTGTAAGGTTGCAAACTGAGTTACCCCTTGTCTTTCAAACTCAGTTCCTGCCCTCCTTCCCTCAATTTACACATACATACTACATGTTTACATTTGTTTACTTGGGCTTCTCTAATATGTGTTAACGTGGCAAACATATCCTCTGCTCTAAGAAGCAGAAAAAGTGTAAATGCAGGCAGTTGAGCCACACACATGCTCTGGAGAGAATCCACTGCTTCCCTGACAAGAGTTTGCCACAAGGCTGTCCTTGGTGTCTGGGAGACCAAAGGTTCAGAGATCATGTGCAGCCCACAGCAGTGAAAGCTTGTGTTAAGCTTTATTTCACTCTGTTCCTATTACCTGGCTACTCTTTGCTTGCTTCCACATCTGTATTTCATTAATTTCCTTGTCTCTTACTTTCAGAGTCATCTGTTTCCATGGCTCACTTAAGATGACCTTTCCAGGAAATGATGAAATATTAAACCTCCAGTCTGTAGGTTCCTGATGGGCAGATGCAGGGAAAGGGAATACCAGGGAAAGGGTCTCAAGCATCTCTCTGTATGGGTTGGTGTTTCGGTGCTGTTGTAACCCTTCACCACTGGCAGCTGCTGCAGACAAGATGTTGGGCCTTTGGACTGTGCTGCTGTGTTGTTTATAAGGGAGAGCAAACAGGGTCTGCATTCTAAGTTCCCTTCCAAGCTGATTTCATCTCAGGCCTCAGATGAACATAAATTGTGCTTTGCTCGTACAAACAAGTGCACTCGTGTACTCATGAACTGCATTGTGAGATACTGTGAAGCTCAGTGTGTATAGCATGCTATGAAGATAGGAGAGAAGGGCTAAGTATTCTTTCCTCTTCCATGTTCTTTCACCATTCCTTCTATATCTTCACTTAAGCACACTAACAGCTCCAAGAAGCTACACTAACTGCGACTATCCCCAGTTGGAACCAGAAAAATTCAAGATGAACAAACTGCTGTCACCGAAGGGTGACAGAGTCACACGAACATTGAGGTAAGCATTCTCCCTAGACCCTGCTAATCAAAATAAGAATTTTGTATCCAACCCAGGTGGTCATTTTTCCCCCCAGGGTGCCTTGATCTACAGGTCTTACTCTACACCAATTCTTTGTGTTAGAAAGGTATGCCTGTGGATGGCCTGTTACCAAATGCAAAAATTGGAAGTAACGTGGTCTTTAGATGATGTGGTGTCTGCAACAACATGACAATGGACCGTGTGGCCCAGAAAGTCCTTTTTGGTATCTGCTGCCAGCTCATATGCAGATGAGGTTGCTTTTCAGGCTTTTGAGGAATGCAGATGACAGCTCACCCATGGTCTGCACTACTCTAGGATGCCAATTTAGAACCCATTCCTGTGAGACCTGTGAAGGCCAGGTACAGTAGTATTTACAGCAATAAATGGGATATCTGGTTGGTTTTGGTTTCCTGTCCTAATTCCATGTTGTTCCCTGGGGTAGCAAGGGACGCAAATACGAGACCTATTAGGACCAGGTAGAAGGTGATCTTGGTAGCTCAACAGCTGTCATACAAGTAGCAGCACAGTGTCAAGTGTGTTTAGCAGCAGTAAAGGAGGATCTTCATTGCTTCACAAGGAAAAGAAATACTGAAAATATAAATTTTGAATTTGCATTAAATGCCCAAGCAAAATGAGCCTTAATGAAGGGTGCTCTCTCTGCATAAACATAAAACAAAACAAAACATAAACTAAGTCTTGGATTCTAAACTTAGGAACCGTGTTTTTCATTCTGCTTCCCTTCCCCAGATTCCTTCAAGATGACAAGCAGTTCAGAGAAGACTGGTAGGAACGCAGGATAAAAATATATTCACAAATATGTGCGGCCAGCATGTGGATGTGTCACAGAAGCTCAGTCTTTCATTAAAAGTATTCGTTGCCCTTAAGGAAACTTTCCTCGTCTGACCATCCAGAAGCCACTCTGTCGGTCACACTGGGACTGAAGCCCTTTCTCAGCAGGCAGCTCCAGTGACCCAGTGAGTCCCTCGCTTGACCCGCTACACCCCCCACACTCACACAGTCAGACCAGGTTCCATTACTGGCTCGAGCCAGGGTTTCCCTTAGCAGAGTCTCAGACGTCTGAATCCTTAAAATAGTATAATCATGGTGCAACAAAAAACCAGCAGCTTGATCTGGGTGTCTCTGAGGAGGCACCCCAAAGAAAGCCCTGGGTTTTTATACCCTCCCAGTCTGTGTGTGACGAAGTCCTGGTTCTTCCAGCTGAGTCCTGGCTCCTGCTGTGTCTCAGTGTCCGGTCACCTGGCTGTGCCACAGGTCCTGTGCCCTCTGTTGTGCAAAAGGTCGGCGCCAGTTCCTGGCCTCTTGCCTGGGGCTCTCACCACCCAGAGCTCAACCTGCGGCTGACACTGCAGCTGCACACCGAGCTGCCTGCACTGAGTGTGTTCCTCAACACTCTTCATCTTGTTACTATAACTGACAAGTTTATCAGTTTGGGTTTGTTGGATTTTTGGGGGGTTTTTTCTTGATCAATTTGTCAGATGACATGAAACAGGAGTTGTTCTGTAACAATTCAGAAAGATTTTCTTGAAGTCCTCGGCAGATGTTCTATCACCCTAATTTCAAACACATTCCCACAAGCACCTTTTGCACATCCTCTGCTGTTCAGGGATTCTTATTTATTGCAGGTCATCATTCCCCAGGCAACACTCAGTGCCTATATTGTACTCTCTAGCCAAGATCCAAGATACAGCAGACATTTCCTTTAGAAAAGAAGTAAGGGAAGAATGTGGTACAGGGAAAATTATACTTAACTTTGACTTACACACCAAGTGCTTAAATATTGTGAAGAATCTCATCTTTTTAACAGGAGGGAAGGCATGTCATATTTAGAAACTGCTTCCCAGCTCACACATCTGTGTAATTTGATTCATTTTGGAAATAAAAGCAAATGAAAATCTGAGTCTCTGAAGATTTAAATCTTGTCACTCTGAAAGAAAGGGAAATTGTTTTCATGGGTCAGCAGACAGGCTGTTCTCACAATTCATTCATTCATTTACAGTTGAAGTAATGTGCTACTTCAGTTCCAAGGTTAAACAACTGGTAGTGATAACTTGTTGTAAGGGATCATGTCAGGATGTCAAGCCTGGTGTAGAACACGGGAAAGCTTGTAATCGAAATTGAGACAGGTGAGCCAGTGTGCAGTGGCCTGCAAATAAGGATAATCTGCCAGTAAAAACATGGAGATTGCAGTATCCAAAAAAATGTCCTAGTTTGATATTTAGTCACCTAGGCAAATAGTGACTTTCCAAAATGCTCCATAATAAGCATTTATTTTGCAGTCAATGGGAACTGCAGGTGCTCACCACTAACCTTTTACTGTTTAATTATGAGCCCCTGATTTAACTCCTGCTTTGGTATCTTGAGACCTGAATAACCTTGATGATGGAGTATAATGCAACAGCATGACCACTGTAGCTGGGTAGAGAGTAGCAAATTACTTTGAAATGTCTAACAAAAAACCATGGGAATTTTGAACATAAAAGGAAAAAAGCTTATTTGTCACACAAAAAAGGGAAAGGCTATAAGCACAGAGAGCAAAGAGAGTAAGGGAGAAGGAAAAAAGCAAGAGAAGGATATTTGGGCAAAGCAGCCTTCAAGAAAGTATGAACAGTGGAAGGAATGGTAGTGGTAAATGTACACAGAGGCTGCATTGAATCAGAGGCTGGGAACGCTGAACCGGATACAGAAGCCTGTGAGGATATTCAAAGCCGGTGTTGATAGAGTCAAACATTTATTTCTCTACAAATGCTTCAGAAAGAAACTGAATTATATTGGTCTTAAATTGAAGTTAAGAACAATGCCTATCTTATTATACACTTTGGGAGTTTTCCTGTATTGTACATTGAAGCAGGGAGGGGAGGAGGGGTGAAAAGAAATAGGTGATCAGTCACAAGTCTGTCTGTTCTGTTAAAATCCAGAGCCCTTGAAAGCAAGCTGGCAGGAGAGCAAGTTATTCTCCTTAAAATCTGAAATTAGGTATAGCAAACGTTTTCTTTTATATTTACTCATGCTGCTGATGACCTCTTGGTATAACACACAATTTACTCACTTTTCAACTTGCTGATTTCTACATATTTTTGTAATGAAAGTTTGTGTTGTCACATGTCTGCCAACAAGTGGAAACAAAATCTTTGGCTTCTCTTGACCAAGCTGAATTGAGTTTGGTTTAGTTCTTCTTTTAATAGTCACTATTAGAGCAATGCTGATGGAATCCAGTTAACTTTTTATTTTTTGGAATCCCTGTCTTTGCTTATGTTTAAGTATCATCCCAGTGATATTGCCGTGCTGCCAGCCACATTCCTCCTGCCACAGGCAGAGCATTGCCATTACAGTATGTTAGAAAAAGCCCTTTAACTGGTGCTGCTTTGTCACCATGCAGTGGCAAGGGGGAAACATATTTCACTGAGGAATTATGCAGGGAGTGGAATTTGGGAGAGATTAGTTTGCTTATAAAACTGTCTTAGAAAAATACAGTAACCATGTCATGCTAGTGCCATTTTTTATCCAGACTGGCAGACTGAAACACACAAGTGTGTTGTGATTTGTTAATTTTGTTAAAGCGGTTTATGGAGTCAATAAATCTTGGGGGAAGAAACATTCCAAACTCATTTCTGTTGGAGACAACTGACTTGGCTGTGAGCTTTATGGAATAATTCCATGAGTTGCTTTTTACTAGATAAGGACATTCCCTGGTGTCATAGCTATTTTGCAAGCCTACAGTTGCCTTCTATGACCCTGAAATTTCTCCGGCCATTTCAACAGGAGAGGATACTTTTATTCTTTTTCCCATGACTGCAACGTGGTGCTGCTAGCACTAGTGCAGCTGCATTTTGCCCTAGAGACAGCTATGTTTCACTTGGGGATGGCCAGGCCTTTGAAAGGGAATGAATTAATTCTAACAATACGGTAAATCACTGAAATTTTTTCTGCATTTCATTTCTCTTGAAAGAACTGAGACATGGACAAGCTTCTAGCAAGTACCATCCTCATCAAACAAGCAAATCTGCTAAGTCCAAACAGGTAAAATATAAGCCAGTGACTTTTCCAGATATATAAGAGGGAAGAAAAGGTTAAACACTATTTGTTTTACTAAGAATTTTCAGGCTTGTTGTTGTGAAGGCCTTTGCTATGCTATAATAAGTGCTCCCCAAATGTGAATCAGGAGAGTGTGTATACACAGATGTGTAAATGTTTGTCAATCCCAGACAGCTGGAACCCATCAAAGCTGCTTGTGTGTGTGTGTGTGTGTGTGTGTGTGTGTTTGTGCGTGTGTGTGTGTGTTCCTTTGTGTGCCTAAGTAGTGCAAATAGCTTCCTTAGGTTTTGGATTCACTGACATGTGCTAGGCACAGGGAATCTGGACTGCTAATATTTAGTATTTCAGACCTCCGCACCCAAGATGCAAAGCTTGAAAAGGACAAGAAGGAAAGCATTTGGAAGCAGTCTCAACATATGTTTGAAATTAGAGGACTAAAAACAGCACCTCATCCTGGAGAGGTAACACAGTGTTTGGAGAAGGATAGGACATGATGTCATAGGTTGAGTTAATTTTTCTCTCTCCTGCTGACATAGCTGATTTGTTGGCACCCATATATGCCCTGCAATACAAATATATATATATATATATTCTTAAGGACAGTTGCTCATGTAAAGGCAGTGTGGAAGTGGGTTTGCTTTGCACATTTTAGTGTTGCTTTTTTGTCAGTTTTTCTCACAGATTCTGCCCCTAAACCAATAAGGTCCCTCCCCGTCAGCACTTAAACCCTTTTGTTTTCCTGAGAAGAATAGGTGAGAGGAGCTTACTCCTTTCTTTGGAAGCAGGTCCTCTATCCTTTCAAATAGACTTGAATTCCTCCTGAAGTGATACCTGGAAAAATCACCCAGACAATTCAGAATCCTGAACTGATCTGCAGATGCTTTTACTTCAGAAAATATTCTTCAAGACCACTCACTCATTTCTTACAAATGCCTGGGAGGAAAGATGGTTGTTGCTCTCTTCAGCTTCTTCTCTCCAATTTGCTTTTGCTGCATCAGCACTGTGATAGCTGAGGCTGGGGAACAGTGGCTGGTCAGTTAGGAACATCTCATGGCTGCAGTTCAATACTGAATACAATTTTGAAATCAAATATTTGAGTATCTTGTGACTTCCTTCTTGTTTGATGCTCATTGCCCTAAGAACAGAGGTCATGTGTGAAATTTGGTCTCAAAACCCTGATCTATTCCTCTGTCTTGGATTGCCTGACTGTTAAAACAGGAAGTGCTGCCTTAATAATCCAGTGGAAGAACAACAGTGGAGGACAGACAAAATAGGAAGAAAGACTGCAGTAGAAAGTACTGGTGTATATTGAATCTCAGTGGGAGTTGTTATTGAGTAGGAGTTGCGCACCTGCACAGAGTTTCAGAAACACAGATATGTCATTTATAATCACCAATTCAGCAAAAACATGATAAGGAGAGAGTAACAGCTTTTTTATTTTTTTTTTTCCAGATTTGGGCAGAGAAATGTTTAATAAAGAACTCACTTCCAGTAAGGCTGGTGAAGAAACCATGGTAATTCAAGGAAAGGAAAGCAATGGATTAAAAAAAGAATAATCAGGCTAATGAATGTCTGAACTTTAAAGGTTTGAGATTGAAGAAGATGATTGGCTGGACCATTACTGAAGATTAAGGCTCTATTGTAGCCAAATCAAGGAAAGAGCATTTTAAAGCCAATTACAATTCCTGAGACCTTTAAATATTATTCTGAGGTAAAAAATCCTGAATGATGTTGTACTCAATGCCCATCCAAGTTCTGGGGTTTGAAAACTGCTTATGATCTCTTGTAGCCAATACCCTGGCAAACATGGAACACAAATGGAGCAAGATGAGGGTTTTTATCTGTGGTTTACATACAAACTCCACTGCGGAAGCAGCAGGCAAAGCCAAGAGTAGAAAACTGGCCAAAGGAAGAGCATGTTCAGTTCTGCAGCATGGCTGGTTTAAAAGGCAAGCTGATACCAACTGAGAGGCTAAGCTAGAAAACCTGAGTTTTTCCAAACTGATAAGGAATGTGGAAAGACTGTTAAATTTATTCGTTTTTTGGGTAGAGGCTCTTCAAAGTTTGGGTTTTTTTTTTTTTAATGAAGAAATGTCTGAAATACCAGTGCTGAATTTCTCCCAATGTGAATTTAAAAATGTTTTTCCTGTAATATGTCATTTGTTGATGTGACCAGTGAAATCCACCGTGACCCAGAAATTTAAAATTTTCTATCAGCTGCACTTTAAATACATTCTTCTTTCTGAAGCATGCTAATGAAAATGTTGTCCTGAGTACAAAACAGAGCAGTGTACTCAAAATCATTATTCACCCTACTTGACAACAGAAGCACTCAGCTTCTTTGGGCTGGAATGCATTAAAGGGGGAAAAAACATTCAATGAATTATGCTTTTTTCAGCTGTAACACTGAAAACTCTGCTGTCTTATGTTTGGTTCATAAAGCTGCTTTGCTTCATGCCTTTTTCAGACTGATTTTCAGTGCTAGGGTGTGAATAAGTTAAAGAAGCATTGACTCTTTTGGCCATAACAGTTAAGACAGTATTTGCAGTACTTCCAACTTTGTTTGCATTAGGAGTCAGAATCTCTTTGTGAAGGATACACACACAGAGTCCTATGTTCTGCAGCATAGCAGATGCATCCGTGAGACATTTTATTGGTTTAACTCTCTTTCTCATGAGTTATTGCAGTTAAATCAAATTTTCTGACTCAGCTTCCTGCAACAAATCCTTGTTGCTTCTCTCTAATTTTTTATTGTGCACCAATGTGTTCAGCTGCTGCCAGACAAATTCTACCCCCTGTATTTGCATTCAGTCCCAGAGAAGTCCCTCTGTCTACAGAAACAGTGACAGTCCATCAAATGGCAAAACTGATCCAACACCGTGCCAAGGCAGCCTTTCCCTGTCTCTCTCCCCCATCTCCCAGCTGCCTGATTCCATCTTTCCTTTTTTACTGCTCAGATAAGCACCAGCGGGAATACAAATAGGAGAAATGCAAATCATAATGCCTTGCTGTGTTAAAGCTAAGCTCAAGCTTGCTCTGAGAGCTGGGACACTGGGCACTAGTGAGGGCAGCGTAGGAGCCTGGCCATGCTCTGTACTCTGATCAGGCCCCTGGTGCCAGGGACTGGCCATGTGATGTACTTCATTCCCTTGGGGAATGGCTTCCCATTTAATCTCTGAGCAGAGGATTGTTTAGTCAATTCTTCCGGTTTACTTAGTGAAATGAAGATATTCACCCATGGACTTTAACCAGGCCTGTGACTGAGCTTTGATTCAAATGCAAGCTAGTCAGAGGCATTGTCACCAAATTTGAAGACTGGTAACAGTTTCATATCAAACAAATTTTATTATTGCTTTCTTCATCCTACTTTTATCTCATCTTGGAGGTAATTCAAACGAACAAAGATACATGCAACTGCAATCACTACTCCCACTTTGCTACATATGTGGGCAGTCTTATTTCATAATTAGTCTGTTACTTCTGTTTATCATAAAGTTAATATTAAGCTGAAGTAGAACAAGGTGCACTTATTCCAGCACAAAAATCTGTGTATGTGGAGTTAGTCAAGAGCAGTTATTTTGGAATTTGCAACAGCTGTTTAGAAAGCTCTCACAGTTAAAAAAAGACCTGCACTTCCCAAAGTATACATTTCATGATTCAGAGTAATACATTTTACCAACTGCATTTCGCTTTTTTTCAATAGCGATTAAAATAGAGATTCATTTTTTTTGTGTAGAGACTGATAAACTGCAAAAGGTCACAGCACCAGTCACTCAAGCAGAAAGAAATGTTAAAAATGAAAAAGCTGCTTTAAAAATATATATTTTTTAAAATATCTGTTAGCATAGGTTAGAAATGTGCTCAAAGGGTTAGGGTAGTGATTAGGGGTAGTGGTTAGGGTTAGGTTTAGGGTTGAGAGAGTCAGAGTGCCTACAGCTCCAGGAACACTGGGACTGGAAAAGGCATGCCAAGGTGATCCTGGCAGGGCCCCAACATTGCTGCACTTACATCCCAGCAGCACCAAGCTACATCTGATTTTATGGCATGTAGTGCCTATTATGAATGTTACTTTTTTGTTGTTTTGGTTCGGGGTTTTTTTTTGTTTGTTTGTTTGGTTGGTTTTTTGTTTTGCTTTTTTGGGTTTGTTTGTTTGTTTGTTTTTTGGTTTTGGGGTTCTTTTTTGGTTTTTTGTCCTCTTTGTTACCCCTAAATCCAGCTCCAGGTCAGCATTTCTTCGACTGATCACTGGTGAGTTGTTCACAGCCATCAGGCCAGCAGTGCCAAGCCTGTGCCTTGCCTGTTACATTTATATCCCTGTATTCCTCAGAAAATCTTGTGCCCCCACTTCTCGAGGCTTCTGCTGTTGCACCAGGCCTGCATTTCTCTGCACTGAATGGTTGTGCTAGTCATAAATCTCTTTTTCTACACAGAATAACTTTTTGTTACTTTTATTTATATAAAATGATGGCTGTACCATCAGAAGTAAAACATATTAGCTGTAGACCTGTTTAATTATGGAAACTGCTGTGACAGCTAACCAAGGAAAAGATACAGAAGGGTCGAGAGAAGTTTAAACAAAGCAAACCTGACAAGTCTCAGTCCTGGGGCCTTGCACATTCAGTACAAAGCTTTTGCCAATTACTGAGTGGCAATACTTTACTCCAGAGCTGCATATTTCAGCCCCAAAGGTCCTGAGCAGGTAAGAGCAAGATGTACACACTATTGCATAATCCATCATGTTTGGGCATTTTCTTAGAATTGCCTATGCTGGCATTTTTTTCTTTTTTGGGGCAGAAAAAAGCATGCAAGAATTAGTCTCAGTTATCTGAACTTTTAAAAGTAGATGTTAGCTCAAATGTTGCATAACTTTTACAGATAAAATTGCACAGCATAGTGAAGGGTAGACAACAAGGGAAATGGCAAGGATAGGCAAGCACTGAAATTGGTTCTTTCTCAAAAGACAAAAGAAAATCCACAGCCTCCCCAGGCAAATGAACATCTGATTCTACTTTGAGCTAGATAATCTCTTGATGTCTCTTTCAGTCCTGTTGTTCTCTATTACTAGTTTGTTTTTTTATCTTAAATAAAAAATTCCTTGTGCATTCTCAAAATGGACAGTTTTTCTTATGTCCTTTGTCTTTTTGATAGATCCCATGTGATATACTGATGCGTGTCTCCATAAATCCTCTAACTCAGTTTAGGTTTTGCAAAACTTGAAAGTGGCCTTGTTCACTTTAAAAAAAATATTTTATCATGTCATTCTTAATTATATATAGAAAGAATTGTTAATTTCACAATCACCTATTAAAATAGTAAATCTTGTGGTGCTTGGACTGCTATCACTTACTGTATTTGTATAGTTGACATACAGATTATTTATTTTTCATTTAGAAAAATACCCATTCCTGAATTCTCTAGTTGGTGTTTTGATATTACTGTTATCTTCTTTTCCAGTCACATACAATCTGTTGTGTTCCTTACTTGACCTGGCATCTCTTTTATATCAATGGGCACAGTGCTCTAATTCATCACTTCCTCCATAGATGCAATGCTGAACGATGGTCTGGACAGGACATCTTGATAGACAGAAGGGAGATCTCTAATCCTGTAACATATCCTTAGTGTTTAACTCAAAATAAATTAGAGGTAGCAAAATCTGTGTCTTTTTAATGCAGGGTCACTCCCAATACTGTAGTATTGAATACTTTTGTCAAGGCTTTGCTTAAGGATCTCAAGACTGTGGTGGAGACATAACTCAGTCTCCCAGTACCATCTCTATTCCTTCCAGTAATTCCATTTCAACAATAGAGCTCTCCTGTTACTCCAGTCTTAATCATGAAGCTTCGCTGAGCTGATTATTTTGCCAGTCCTACCCTGAGACCCATTGTATGCACAGAGCTTTTGCAGTTCATCTTAGTTCTGACCAAAGAGACAGAAAACAAAACCCCAACAAAAACAAAACCCCTCATGATTTCCCTATTGCAACCATGGATGAAGTTCATGAGGATGAAAAAAAATTACCTGGATACTTAATATTTTATGGTAATGGTTTGACTTGGTTCTTGGTTCTAAACTGGTACGAGATCTCAAGTAAGAGGAGATGCGTATCACAGTGGTGTGTCTCATTCCAGTACCTCCCTCAGAGTTGGAGATGCAGTGGTTCAGCAGCAGAACCTGTAAAATGGAAGGAGACAACTGAGGGATACCTCTACTCATTTGGGCCAATGTGTAAGGTGGGCTCTGTGGGGTTATTGTGCAACACCAGCTGGAAGCTGAATAAGCAATTAATGATCACACAACATTTTGAATTTGTAGAATGTAATTTATTGCCCAAAGTAGCACTTTGGAGTGGGAAATGGTCTTCAGATTCTGGCATTCATTGACCTTTCTGAGAACCATTTTACAAACTAAAAGGATAATGAAGGGAAGGTTGTTTACAGAGAGAGGTATTATCTGCTGCAGAGCTGCTCAGCAGCACCAGAAGGGTCACCCTCTGCATGTGCATTCTGTTCAGGAATAAAAGCATACTTTGTGAAGGAATTCGCCTTTAAAGGGCTGTCTGCCTAAGTGCTCTTCTGGAATAGCTCTTGCGGAATAATGGGGTTTTCAAAAGCAGTGCCAGCCACTTCCTCTGTATAGACAAAGCCTTGGCCTCCCAGGATTAGACTTTTGGTACTTATATAAATCGCTTGATGTTTTGAATGGGGACCCTGCGAGCACTCCTGTGGTGTGCTGATGATGGCACAGGGCCGTAGGTTTTGTTGCTTGGTTTCCTGACTTGGCTAAGAAATGGCTTGGAAAGGGTGCCCTTAGCCTCCCACAGGCAGAGGGTGGGGAAGTTTTCACAAGCCCCTTGAAACAGGCTGAGAAGCTGCTCCAATGCCTTCTGCCATTTCAAGCCCCCACAAGGGGCAGCCAGGAACTCCTCCTGCTCGCAGGAGATGTGATGTCTCCTTGACATGCAGTCCCGTACCAACTGTGCTACCCGAGGCAAGCTAAAACGGGCGATTGCTTTCCAAATACTGTCTCCAAGAAGACTGCAGATGTCTCGTACAAGTGTTCATATCCTAAAAAGCACCTTTTCCATCCTTTTAAAATGGCAGATTAAGTCATGTGTATGACTCAGCCTCATTTTCTCGTCCTGTGACTCCAGGCAAGTCACTTCTCTTCCAGATCTCTGACAGGTTTTGGCCATCCAATCCAAAACCGCCGTGTGTGTGCCTTGTTGAGGAAGATGCGTGAGTGGCACCCTGGAAAAACAAAAGACAGAGCTGCGTTGAACTAAATGCCTTCCAAACCAACGTGGTTTTAACTACGGCTGCCTTTTCCAGCTGTAGAGTAAGGCCACTGCGATACTCCTGGGAGACGGCGAACATAGTAGTTGATAAATCACGGGCGGCGGAGTGATCGAAGACGGCGAAGGCAGCGTCTTTCAGCGCGGGGCGGGGGCGAGGCGAGGCGCAGGGCCCGGCCCCACCGGGAGCCCGCGCCCGCCCTCACGGCGCCCCCCGCGGCCCCGCCCCTCGGCGCCGGCGGGAAGGCGGCGGGGCCGTGCCCTCAGGACGAGGAGGAGGAGGAGGAGGAAGGCGGGCGGCCGTGGCGAGCCCGGAGCGTTCGCCCCGGGTACTGCACCCTCCCACCTGCCCCGGAGCTGCCCCGGCATGAGCTGGCGATTTAATTACTATTCTAATTTTGATGGGGAATTACGGTGCTCCGCGGAGCAGGGAGATCAGTGATTCCTCGCCCTTTGGGAATAGAAATATACGTCTCATGAGGAGGCAGCTGGCAAAGAAAAGCCAAGTAAATCCGTGTGTTGATGACGATTAATCAGTTATTTTCCTCTGAGTCAACAGATGTGAGATCCCGCCGTGGAGCCCCTTGGGGCAGGTCAGATCGCCCTCGGCCCAGAGAGCCGAGCTCTGCTGCCATTTTCTGACAGCCCAAGCCCAAGGGGAATTGCAGGGACCAGCTCCCTGTCACACCCGCAGGCTGTGAGGAGTGTGGCATCCAGGTCTTGCTCACCTACCCTTGGGTACTTGAGGTGGCACAGGACTGTTGGTGGCTTTTCATGGATGTGCTCTGTTGTCTCAGACTTTCACCCTTTTATCTGCTTCCCTGCAGGCAGTGGTGACTGGAATCCTTCAGGTGTGCCAACACACCAGCAGCAGGAGAACGCTCCACTGAGCAGGAGGATTTTTTCGTACCTAAAGCTTTTAGTAGGGTGAGGTATAATTTCTCCATTTTCCCTTGTAGCCTGCAGGAAGGCACAGGTCTGGGTCTGCCTTGTTTTTCTGCTGTGAGATGCCAATTGCCTAAGGATGGGGAGTAGGAGAAAAATCCCATAACCTGCTCGGCGGTGATTGAAGTGCAGGATTATGTGCATTTTGTGAGGACGTTTTTAATGACAAAGGAGATTGTAATATAGTTTTAATGCCTCTTGCATTATTTGTTTTTCTTCCTTCAGTATTTGAAGCTAAGGGATTTTTCAAATCTCCCCAAGTATTTTTTAATAGTGTTTTGCTGTAATTATGTGAAGACATGATTTGTCATTCCATAATTGTCAGGGTCCTGAAATAGAAATTAAATATAACCTGATACTATCAGAAAAAAACGATTTTATAAGAATATTTCCATTAAATACCAACAGAATAAGATAATTCTAAAATTCTGCTATTTTGCTCCTTGTTTTCCCAGCCTCTATATACATAAGATTCATGCAAGCAAATTAATATCCATTTAGAAGCTGAAAAAAGGCTTTTTGCAGATATTTAGCCGAAGCTATCCAAACCTCTGTTAGATGTAGCCCACCTTATAGTTCACAGATTTTGTTAACAAGGATGAGCAAGTAAATGTATGCACCCATTTTGATGTGGTCGTCTGCAAAACTTTTGATCATCCATAGCTAGAACACCAAAAGTAAGCCCACAATTTAAGCAGAAGCAACTTAACCCATTTACAGAACCACAAAAGTGATGCAGTAGTTTGGTTATAAGATTGTATTTCTAAGGAACTACTTTGTATTCACTGTTCTTGCATTCATAAAATTTAAGGAGGTCACACTTTGCTTATTTAACCATGCTATCACAAAGTGCCTATTCCAGTTCTAGGCCTTGCTTATAGGAAGTCACATAGAGAAGGCAGTGAAGCTGTGGTGGAGTACAGACATCACAAGTTAACCATGAGAAAACATGAAATGAGCTCTCTGTATAAGGGTTTGCGTAATAAAAGTCTCAGATTTTTATTACCCTTCTTTTGTTCTCTCCATGCAAGCATACTCCTTACAGGCATTACCTGCACGTCTTCAGCATTTATTGGTCATTTTGAACCTCAGCAAGAACTTGAAAACAAATACAGCTTTAACAGTATGCTCTCAAGATAAATCACTAAGGAGCTGTAGCCTTCTCAGCACTGTTTTGAGGGTTTTCTGTCATATCAAGATGGGGAGGCTGAGCCGTTGCATTGCCTTTCCATTACCCATTCTGTCTGCAACTATGCTGACTTTTGTTATAAAAATACAGACTATCTTTCACTTACTTACCAGAATAAATTCCACTAGTGATAATTCATTTCAAATGTTCCCACATCCAAAACTCATCTCTGACCCAAGATTCTCACAAGGGAATGAGATCTCTTTTCCTAATACCCGTGAAGCCCTTTCTAGTCAAACTGGTTCATGGGAGTGTAAAGCCATGGATTTTCTCCTTTTGGGCTAGTAGGTCAGATAATAAAAGAGTTGGAAGCAGAATCCAAATTTGAATCCATATCTGATGTCATACTAACACGTTTCTATAGTTCAAGGACTTCTTAAAAGCCCTTTTACAGACATTTACTCATTTATTGCCCCCCCAAGACTGTCTCTGTTTGCATTTCCCAGTAGCGATCAATACTTTACTGCGTGCTCTTTCGTGATGAAGGCCATGGAGGATCAAGTAGTCCAAGAAGAACCAGGATACCAGGATGATGAGGTAAATGTATGATTGATTGAAAACTATGTGCAGCAAATGTTTGAAGGTATTTTGATAGCGTTACGAAACCCATGGAGAGACAGGAGGTCCCCAAAAACCATCAGGGAATTCAATGCATTTAAAATTTTGTTCCAGTCTACTACCAAGAAAATCTCATTCCCCTAATCCCAATACAGCCTGGCTCTTCAAGTAATCTTCATTAACCTTTCAAAAGCTATGCACAGTTTGTAATGGGATTATCATTATTTCATCGTATTTTACACTTCTATATTAAATGCAAGGGGACTATCAGTTAATTGTCTGCTTCTGAGGAATGATCATCAGCATGAAAAAAGAGTGAGAAACTATGGCAGAAAAGCTGCAGATTATGATGATGATAACACGAGTTTTAACACATTAGAGGATTAATTGTCTGTGAAGATACACTTTGTGGAAAAGATGATAAGCCTTTTTGGCTTCCTATGCTTTGCTTGTTTCAGTTGTCCAACAAGTTATGTATTATTTGTGAAAAATCAATAAATGTTTACAAATCTGAAACAGTCACATAGCGGGATAGATGTAATAACAAGAAAAAGCAACATCTATTTTTTTTCTGCTATTTTGTTTAGGAATCCTTTTTTCAGGATATTGACCTGCTGCAGAAGCATGGAATTGTAAGTATTAGCAATCACTTGATCACACTGAGTTTTCAAGGACAGAAGTCCTTGAAAAGCTACTGTGAGGTTGTTTCCAAAATTGTATACACATTGATGCAAATAACTGAAATTCCTCCTTGCAGTAAGTTCTAACTCAGTCAGCAGAGGCAAATTTTGCCTTTGGTGATAAGACAGATTTTTAGAAAATCACATTCACATCAGATTCCTAAATAGAGTGTCAAGATACTCAAAGTATTTAGCACCTAGCACTCTTGAAAAACCAACTGCTTGCTAATTTATTTGAAAACTGTGTGATAGATTATTTCCTGTTCCTGCCAATCTTTGTAATTACTCCTGCATTTTTTGTGCCTGTGAAATTACACTGTGACAATTGTTGCTATACTATTTTCAGCATGCTGGTGCAGGGGGTAGAGTAGGAGTGAGGAAAATATTAGTAGCTAGAGAAATAAGTGGTTAGTTTTCTTCATAAAATGTGAATTCCTATCATTGTTACCATCATCACATAAACACCACCTATTTATTTGAATTACTACTATTGTATGTTTATTTGGAGGCTGGCTCATGGGTTGGAATCCTATTCTACTCAGAGTTATAGAAGCAGAATAAAAAGCTGGGTTTGCCCGATGTAATGTGAGATTTGACTCTAATGAAAACGACTACAGACAGATACAGATGGGGAGGACATGTCACAATGACTCATCATTAGTCAGCGCTGTAGTTACTGGACTGGGCATGTCAGCAGTGCAATTGTTGACAATTTTTTTTTATTGGCAGTTCACTGGCAGTTTTAAAGTTAGTTCTGAAGAAGGATCACATGGTTGGGAGCTCAAACTATGGGGCAACATAGGAAAAATAAATTATTGCTTTAAAAATTTTACAACTTGATCAAAGAGGGTGACCTGGGCTGGAAGGGAGCTGTACTACCCTGTCAGTACAAAAGGAGGCACAGCATTCACAGAATGATACAAATGTATGAAAGAGTTTGAAAACTTAGAATAATGATTTAGGCTGTTCTTCTGGAGTTAATAAGGGTTTTCTGCTCCTTTCCATTATTTTTTTCTTTCTTCCAAGTGGTTATTCCCACACCTCAGGGGAAGTTTTTGTTCTCAGCTGTGCTAGTTAAAAGTGTTGTGCAAACACATGATGACCCATATCTGTTAAATTCATTTACCTGAAGAAATAATTTGTGTGGGCTTGGAATTTTTTTCCAAGGAGTAGAGAGAAAAACATTTACTGTATCTGCCAGCGTGCCCAAAAAGAGAATCAGATTAGAACAACTGAGACTGTGGTTAGATCATCAAAAGTGTTTTATAGGATTTAAGGTGCTGTTACCCCTCAGCCTCTGCTGAGTGTCACACACATATCACAGGATGAGAAATAAGCTTCCAGATAAACATGACTAATTTCTCACATAACCTCCCTCCCTTCTTATGCTCTATGCACCCACACACTCTAGATAAATAGATAATCTGTCCAGTTCATAGTTTTTTTTCAAAGGAAAATCTTGGCTGGAAATTGTAAATTGATGTATTATCCCATACCTTTCACATAGTATGCTTTCTTGTGAGTAATCTCTTCCTGCTTTTACATTTCCAGTGATGTCAGAATCATAAAATGAGGTGAGGGAAGGCAAAATATGTCAGTAGGGTGCTGTCTGAAGTTGTGCTGTTCCCAGTTTATGAAAAACTAGTAGCCTCCTCCAGGCCAAAGTGTCAGTCAGTTCTGCAAGATACATATGTTTTAAACTGGACATACAGAAACAGCACAGCAGTTAGACTCAGCTTCCAATGATCCTCATGAATCAGCTCCCAGCTATCCACCATCAGATTATCTGGTTTACAGCTTAACTGTGCTAAGGGACCAAGGGCAGACTGAGTGTTACAAGGTGTCCTAGGTTGGGCTCCACACTATCTGAAATAATTCTGTACCGTTTCTTTACTACCATCTTTGATCTAGAAAAACTGACACTGAATGGGGAGAAGTAAATACCCAGACACCTTTCTCTCAAAACCACCAGGAGCTGTTCTCTGCATCATGAACCCTCACACCAATGTTACTCAAAATTTTGTTTTGTTGGTGTCACAAACTACACAGTGAAGAGTTTACTGTAAATCTGTTTCTTTCTTGAAAACACATGCATATGAATGTAAACTTAAAATATGTTTCAAAGGTTTACTTCACCTTCTAGCTGTTAACTGTCCTGAGTACTCAACAGGAGGGAAATTTCTTTGCAGAACGTAGCAGATATTAAAAAGCTGAAGGCAGTTGGGATTTGCACAATCAAAGGAATCCAGATGACCACAAGAAGGGCGCTGTGCAATGTGAAGGGGCTCTCAGAGGCCAAAGTGGACAAGATTAAAGAAGCTGCAAACAAGCTTGTTGTAAGCCTGTCACTTTCCTGAGAGTTTGAACTTATGCTGGCCTCTCCAAAATGCTGTGCAACGTTTCCCTTAGCAGATTTCCCACTGCATCATCAAAATAATTTTGAAAATTATTCTGCCTGTTACTCTAAGGCATAATATTTTATACTCCACAACAACCAGACAAATGCTGTGGTGCTTTTTATAACCAACCCACGTGAATGAGGCTAGGGGGAAAAGAAGATATTTATGTGGGATACTGCACTTTTAACTTCAGGTTAAAGCTAAAATAAACCTCTCATGTTCTCTTTGGTCTTTCCTAGGAACCAGGTTTCCTCACTGCCTTTGAGTACAGTGAAAAACGGAAGATGGTATTTCATATTTCCACTGGCAGCCAGGAATTTGAGTAAGCTTATCTCTTATATCCTTCCTTCATCCAAATGTTCCCAATAATCATTTTCGTTGTCTTTAATGAGACACAGAAATATAAGGGAATAAATACTCAGCTAGAACACATAAATCCCCTTGCATTTGGAGTTAGTGCTGGCTTAAAGAAGCCTGCATCAGTAAGCACCAAAACCAACTCCTTTTCTGAGGGTAAACTGGACTTTTTACAGTCACTGAGAATAAATAGTTGGCATCCAGAAATACTGAATGTATAATTTTTTCACCTAGCAAAATAATCTGCAGGTTTCAGGTCAAAATTACAAGTCTTCAAGTTCTCCCTGGAGATATTTTTATGGAATGTTATCTTTTCAGATCTTATTTTCTCTCCTTTCTTTGCAGTAATAATTTCTGTAGATCTTTCCCTTGCACACAAAAAGGGAGATAAAGACAGAGTTAATTCTTTATGAATCAATGATCATTTAGAGCCCTGCACTTAATGCATCAAGTGAGGGGCTTTAGGGCAGAAATTACTTTCCCTAAAGTAGTAAAAAGGTCTCTTTTTTACTTTCCTCATGTGATTTTTTGGGTTTAACTACATCATAATCCTCTCCCTTTCTGCAGTAAACTTCTGGGTGGTGGGATTGAAAGCATGGCAATTACTGAGGCCTTTGGAGGTGAGAGAACCCCATTAAATGAGTGTTACCGAACAAAGAAGTGCAACTTACTTTTGATTTTAATTCAACTTGGATTACTTCTATCAAATTTACCACATTGTAGTTACAAAGATGAGTACCTACATGAGTGCCAGAAGAAATAATCCACTTCGCTTAATGTTTTCCCATTTTTCCTCTTCATTTGCTTGCAGACTAAGTTTGAGCTGAGTAATCATTACTGGGCATGCTGATTCAGTACAAAAAATATCTTGCATTATTAAGACTATTACTGACATGCCAAAGTTCTCCCTGATGCAGTGTGTTCCTTTCCCGTAACAAAATTGTCACAAAAGGTATTTTAGTTATGCACACTTAGGGTACATTGCATTTTATGTAAGATTTTGAAATGACAATTAAGCTACTATTACAGTACACCTGATTAGTTGGTGCTTGCCACTTCAGCAGTAAGAGTTCATAAAACACAGTACTCTTCCCTTTAGAAAACAAAAACTGGAGACTAATGTGATTTGATAGAATGAGATTAATAAACTTGTAAGCTTCTCCTTGATCATTTTACTGGAAATGAAACTGGCCTAGGTTAATGGAATCAGCCATTTCTTCCCACCCTGGCCCCCTGTTATCACTGTTCCACAGGTGCCAAGTGGTTTTAACTTCTATATACAAGAGAATAAATCACTTTAGCAGTCAAGCACGATCAAATTAAAGCATTTCAGATTTTTCTTTTCATGTAACACATTTCTCCTGCACAGAATATGATTTAGAAATTGAGGTTAAATGATTTTAAAAGGTAGAGATAGAAATGAATTTTGTAAGTAAGGGTGTTTCTAACTGCAGTAATTCCTGAATCTGTCGAAGTTGGAAAAAGAAACTCTGACTCTTTTTTCTCCTTTTCTTTATTTAACAGAGTTCCGGACAGGCAAAACCCAGCTATCTCACACTCTTTGTGGTACGTGTAATACCTTAAAAGAGAGTGATGTTTCTTCTCAGTGAATCCATTGTTTACTATGGATATAGTAACTGACTTTATCAGAAGTAAACATATAGAGACAAGTCAGAATCTTTTATTTTTACAAATACAGTGAAACAGATCTTGGTGACTTACCTCCGTTAACTGTGTTTGAGTAGAGAACTCATAAAAATGGTTACTTTTTAATACTGCTCACATCCATGGAAGTTTTGCCATAAGGAGAGTGAAGATATTAGGCTGTCTTAGATAAACCAGTGAAACACACCATCTGGAAAAGCAGGGCACAAATATGGGTCACATGTAGATGGGAGCATTGCTCAGAAAAGGGCAGAGGCAACATTTTTTCTCAGCAACTCTTTGACTGTCCTGGTTTCAAGAGGTTTTGCTGAATATGACATTCTGAAAGGGCACTGAAAGGATACTACTGGCTGTCAGTAACTGGATAAACAGACTTTGGCAGTCACCGTATTTGGGCAGTGCCAAATACAGCAGGACTCTGATTTCCCAGAGATATCTCTCAGTGTGTAAATAGTAGTAAACAATAACTTATATAACTATTAATGCTGCTGGAATTACCAGACACTGGGTAGGCAAATTCTCTTAAATGAACCCTATATTGTAAAGTGAAATATGGCATGTTCTGGAAAAATAAGGCCTCTTCTGGTTAGTACAGTGTAATGGTCAGCAGAGTCATACCATTTTGCATGAATGATTACAACTGGATTGAGTATTTTAGCTTATTCACTCCAAAGAGACAAAAATCCACAATCAGCAACTATTTGCATATCAGGAAAAATTCATATCCAAGGAATTTCTGATCATATGAGTTACAGCTGGAAAAAGAGTCTACTAAGCCAATAGAATTAATTTGGGTAGAGGATTAAGTGTATGTGTGTGTAAGAACTTACTAATAATATCCCTAAAATATACAGATTTAGTGATAGTACTGAGTAAAACAGTTTTGACATCATTAATTAAATCTCATCTGAGCTGTAATCAAGAAAAGCGGCTTGAGTTTATTGTCAAGATGGCAGTAAGACATTATACTCCTGATTTTCACATGGATTAAAACTGACAGTTCTTTGTGATATGGATAAACAGTTGTATTTTATTTTAAAAATAATAATAGATGGAGTAAGAAAATATTTTTCCTGCTTTTTCATTTTGATCTTCTATGATTTTCCGTAGTGACAGCTCAGCTCCCAGGACCAAATGGCTACACAGGTGGAAAGATTATCTTCATTGATACCGAGAACACTTTGTATCTTTTTGACTGTTAAAAGCTACAGGTGTGATCAACTGGTAAGACAGTTCATTTTGTATAAGTAAATAGGAGGCTCCTGATAGCTTCATACACGTAAAACATTAAGACTGGCACAGAAATCCTGGAGAGCACAATGTGTAGTGGCCCACAAGGAAGTGAGTTTTTCTTCTGTCATTTGATGTAATCCAACCTGGAAAGATTAGAGTTAGAAATTGGATTTTATTTTAACTGGGGTGGTTTTTTGTTTGTTTGTTTGTTTTTGGGGTTTTTGGTTTTTTTGAGATCTAGTAGGCCTCCTACAGGTTATAGCAGCTTTTCTATTCAAGATAAATATATCTAAGTACTAAAACTATTTTTAACACGTCACATTTGCAGTAGACTGTGTATAAACAGGTTTTGCTCACAGCTAAATTCCTAGAGCACAGATATCCATATGTCAACCCCCCCGCCTCAAACCCTAAACACAAAACAATTATCATCGTGAGCCCTAAACTATCTTTAGGGTACGTGGGACAGCCTGAAGACAAAAAGTCAGTCTTCTCTAGGATTAAAATAAATATTCTTCTTTTTCCCCCATAGTCCTATTTTGGAATGGAGTTTTATTATTTTCAGAGCATGGTTTGCACACAGAGAAATCCTTAACTCTGACTAATGCCAGCCGGCCAGACCGCCTGCGTGACATTGCTGATCGCTTCAATGTTGACCATGAGGCAGTGCTTGACAACGTGCTGTATGCACGTGCATATACCAGTAAGGCCATTATTGCAACTGGCATGATATCTAGGTTTTTTTCTCCCAGGTACCCATTTTAATAATTCTCAGTTTATTAACACTTCTCAGTTTATTAACAGCTCCAACACTCTGTCACAAGACACCACTTTAAAACGTCAAGAAAGTTTGAAATGGGACTTCTTCTTTGAGAGTGCAATATAAACATAATATGATTAAAACATTTTCTGTGTGTCATTTAATTCAACATTAAATTAAAATGTTTATATTGCTTTTCAGTTCTTAACACAACAAAAAATTTTGTTCATGCAGAGTGAAGATTTTCACAAAAAAGTTTTGTGAGATGGGTGAGAGGAAACTGGAACCTGCAAAGTAGATTGTCACTGAGCACTGGATTTAAAACTGCTGGCAGTGAAAATATAACCAGTGCAGACATTTAAAGTGGAATTTTAAAATTCAGGCTTTTGTTCCTTCACAGTTCTTTCTGGTCCTAATTTCTCTTGGCAACTCTGCTTCCCACTAGGTGAACATCAGATGGAATTGCTTGACTATGTAGCAGCCAAGTTCCATGAGGAAGCTGGTATCTTCAAGTTATTGGTACAAGACTTTTTTTTCTGTATGCTTACTGTTTTCAGAATAAATGTTCCTATTTTCTTTCACTATATTTACTTATCTAGCATGATTACAATGCAGATCATTGACTCCATAATGGCACTTTTCCGTGTGGATTTCAGTGGTCGCGGAGAGTTGGCCGAACGACAACAGAAACTAGCTCAGATGTTGTCAAGGCTCCAAAAAATATCAGAAGGTAAGGGAAACATTGCAAGATTTGGAAAACATGGACTGGAGTCACTACCAGTAGCTGTTGGTAGCACAACCACCTAGTAGTCCAAGTGTATTATCAGTCAGGCACTGGCCCAGGGATCTTTCCTCACTTTACACCTCTGTCAGTTACCAAAAAGATCAAACTGATAATATATTATTTCAAGATGACAGATTGAGAAAACTTCTGGACTTTTCAACTTTTAGAGTTTTTCTAGAAATACTGTTAAGCCCTGAATGAGATAACAGGTTGTAGAACTGGACAAATATTCAGTAAGAGTAATTGTCTTCCCCGAATTTCAACAGTCTAAGTACAAAAGAAAGACAAAGAATAGAAAATAGGATGAAGGCACAGAGAAATAAAAAAGCCATGCCTCTTGCCACTTTCTCAGTACTTTGCAATGCTTTGAGGGATGATGACAGGATGAATAGAGTTCCTTCTCTTTGGAATGTCTCAGAAATGTTGATGAGTAATGAATAAATGCTTTTTTCATGAAGTAAAAAAAAAAAAGGCAAACAGAGAAAGGGAAGGAGAGGGAGCTGAGGGCAGGGAGCCAACAGAGAAGATGGGAACTGAGAAAGACTTGTTCACTGGAATTCTGAAAAGTGCTCATTTTTGGCATATTACAGCTGGAGCCACGCAGGAGCAAATCTAGGCTGTCTCCTGATTAACTGCAGCCATCAGTCATAAAGAATATTTTCTTCTCATTCATTTGAAATTTGAAGTGCTTCAGCAGAAGCCTTGCTTTTACCATGGATGAGAGAATATTTTGGAATTCTAATTGGATGTAGTCTACCTTCTTTGCATTGTTTTCTCTTGCAGAATATAATGTGGCTGTGTTTGTGACCAACCAGATGACTGCTGACCCAGGAGCAACTATGACGTAAGATACTTTTTCTCTCTCTTTTAAAAAAAATTCCTGTATTTTGTATTACTTATTTAATAGAGATGAGAACTGAGATTGTATGGAGAAAGAGGCACTGAAATGAAAGCTCAGATTGGTCATTGTTCCCTGTGGTATTAGGAATCATAAGTTAATGACACCTGTAAGTTTCTCTCAGTTTTTGGAATGAGCTTTTTTATGTTTATCTGCTGCCTGGCATGGTGGTATGATTTCACTGTGACTTAAATGAAGAGAACAAGCTATAAAAAGTATTGAAAAAGCACCACATTTTCCTTTGGAGCAGCTTATATGTGCTATTTAAGGTGTGTATTTCTTAAGCCTCTTGAATTTAATGATAGGAGAATGATGCCAGCATTGAACATTGAACGTCTTATGTTGAGGCAAGTGTGTTAAAGTCGGGTTTCTAATGTATATCCCTGTTGATTATTCATTACTGAGTTGAATGGGGCTCATTCTGACAGTTAATCACAGTATTAACCTCTGGAATTTGCACAGTGAATCACCGCAATTTTCTTGCTAATTCAGCTTTCAGGCAGACCCAAAAAAGCCCATTGGGGGCCACATCCTTGCTCATGCTTCGACTACCAGGATCAGTTTGAGGAAAGGGAGAGGGGAGCTGCGGATTGCAAAGATCTACGACAGGTAAACCACCTTTCCCTCACGGGAGGGAAGCTGTGTTATGAGCAACCCTAAGGTGACAAAGTTCAAGGTATTGAAGCTCTCTAGATGGTATGTTGGGAGAAAATCTGAAAGGACAAACTAATTAACAGAGTAAACAACTAATTAAAGTTGTCCTGCGTATTGCATACATTAAATTACATAATCTTTCATCATAAATCCTACTAGATGCTTAGCTCTTAATGAAGACCATCAAATACTTTGGTAGTACTGGTGGTCCCTTGGCAGGAAAATTCTGGACGTTAAATTCCCAAGTTTCCCTGACACGATAATTTCACATTTTCTGATCCTGACGATATTGATCACATCCTACAGTTTGCACATAGGTATAAAGGCACTGATGTATTCCAGGTTGCTCACACCCACAACATTTTAGAGACTATTTCACAACTGCATTTTACATGGGGAAACCCACAAGTTTCTTGTTTCTTTTTCTCCCAGCCCTGAGATGCCTGAAAACGAAGCCACATTTGCAATAACTGCCGGAGGGATTGGGGATGCCAAAGAATAGGTAAAAAAATGATGTAAATGTACAGCTAAAAACCAGCTGAGTAGTTGGGATGAAGATCTGTGCAAGGTCGACGACTACCTGGCTGCATTTGTAGCTTTTGGGAACTATTTAAGATATTTTGGGAGAACACTGGGATGAACTTTGTACAGTTCAGTTTTCCTGAACTAGAATTTGTTTCATTTAGGATCTTCGTTTTTCAATTGAACTTTTAGCACACAAAGATATAAGCAGTAAGATTTTGAATTGTTCTTAGAATCCTTTTTCTATGTTTTGTGAAAATCAAACCTGTCCTTTCACATGAGAGTGAATATACTCTTTCTTAATTTATTTCAAAGAGAGTGTCTAAGTGGTAGAATTTAACAGTGTGAAATGCAACAGAATTGGAATAAACTCAGTTATAAAATCGACATATATAGATGGAAAAGGCAGTGGGAGGAACAACAGCTCAAGAACTTGATGGGTTTTCATGTACTGTAGAGGAACAAATACATTTTTAAGCCATTTTATCTCACCTAGATGTTTATGTTTTTATTTAGCATTTTCTACTTTTTGGACAGAATGTTTTAAACCTGTTCTGATTAAAGTTAAAAATAAAGACTATGAATTAGAACGGAAGTCTGACTATGTTTGGGTGCTTTGAATTAAACTCTCAATAATCTCATTGATCTTTCATAAGAAAAATAATCTGGGTGCAACCCCAACACCTTAAAACCTTTTGTCTAGTTCTCTAAAGAAACAAACTTGATAAAATTGACTTGCCATTCTTCTAGTACAAGTAAGAATATTAAAGATTACTATTAAATAATAATAAATATTGTTACTACTAAAAAGAATAAAACAAATCCTGTGGCTAGATAGGAGAGAGGCTGGCACCAGCACTTACACCAAGGAAAAGGCACTTAAGATTCAGCTTGCTGAGGGAGCCAGCAGCACAGGCACAGCTCCGAACTAGCCGAGATGTAGGTCACAGGGGGCAAAAGAAGAAGCTGGAAATAAAGAGGGAAATGAGGCATTGGGGGCCAAAATAACAATTCCATTTGCAATACCTCCAGTGCTCATGGAACTGCTTGTTTGAAAATAAACTAAACAATACACATACACACACACATATATATGTATATATAAAATGAGAAAGTCTTACTTTGGTAATTACAATGAATCTAATTTTGGTATCTGGTCAGAGAACTTGTCCTCATGCATGTAAGATAACATCAAGTAAAAAGGCAGCAATGAACAGAAATTCATGCAAGAGAAGCCTGACATTTTAGCCAGGCTTTTCCTTGTGACAGACTTAGAGGGCTTGCCTCTCTTAAGTGGTTTCTTAGCAGATAGTTGGTATTTTTCCCGAGGTAAAACACTATTTTTCACAGTGGACAAAAGTGTAGGGAATTGAAGGCTGGCAGGCTGGCTGATCTGAGAGGGTCAGGAATGGATTGGCCATTGTCATTTAACGCAGCGTCCAGTCCTTCGCACGTGCCAGGCTTTCCCACACTGGGCATTTGTATCCAATGGCCAAGTACCCAAGTACCCATCAGTGAGAGTGTGCAGTGTCACTTGACTCCCTGCCACCCACTTAAAAAGACACAGGTTTCTTCCAGTATTTTATTTTAAGCACTAAGATTGCTTTTTGCTTTCTCACACATGTGATACATATGTACATATATCTATAGCACGTGAAACTAAAATGGTAATCTGTGTGTCGTTCTAGGCTGTTATTTTTATCCAAGGGTCTGAAAGCAAAGGGGACTTGCTTTCCCTTCTGCCAGTGTAACCAGTTTTTGATAACCTGACAGCCCAGAAAGCACTGCTGCTAGCGATAACAGGGTGTGGGCCAGGGCTGGGTTTGGCTGCTGTAACCCCACCATCCATGGGACACGGCTCCTTGTGCCAGGACACACGGACCTGGCGATAGCATACACACAGCACAAAAGGATTTATGGCCTGTGCCACGTAATCGCCTCATGGATTATTCTGTCTTTCACTGAGAAGTGTCTGGCTCATCTGGGGAATTCTCTCCCTGCCTGCTGGCGCTCAGGCGACAGCAAACATCATGGCCGCTGTCACTCTGCTCCTGCCCCAGCGCCGCGCCAAGATCCCCCTGCTAATCTGACATGGAATAACCTCGGCCCGCCGGAGCCGCCACAGAGGTCCAAGGGGCCGCTCCCGCCCCACCGCCCAGTGTCCCGTTATTGTCCCGCCATTGTCCCATCATTGTGTCCTCAACCCCACCGCCACCTCAGCGGAGCCCGTGGGCGCGTAGACGACGGGCCGTATTCTTCAAACCCTCTGCGCAACCAGCGTAACCCTCCGGCCCGGCCTGCACGGTCCGTGTAAGACTGTTACGCCAAGCGCACCGGGCTCTTCCCGCCCTACGCCAGCCTGAGTTACGCACCTTGCGTACGCCGCGCACTTACGTAACGTGCGCCTCAACCCAGGTGTTCCCCACCGTCCAGAAGGGGTTACGGAGAGCGCTCCTTGCGCAGCTGACTTTGGGGAATAGCGTTACTCCTCCCCTCCGCCTTCCTCGCGCGGGCCCCCGGCTCTAAGTGAAGAGCGTTACGCACCTTTCGTAGCCCGCCTGCTACTGCGCGGGGCGGTGTTTCCACGAGCGCGCTTAGTGCATAGTTGGGTTCCGTGAATAGGCGTAGGTGTTTCGGAGGGCCGCACTTTGCGCAGCGCCAGGCCGCCCGTAACGTAAGCGGAGCGGGCCGGGGCGGCGGCGGCCATTTTGTGCCGGGAGCGCGGAGGAAGAAGACGCTGGTGTCTCCACACTGCCCGGGCCCTGGAGCCGACCGAGAGCCCCGCCGTTCCGGCCGCTGACGCCCAGCGGGTCTCGGACCCACTGACCACCTCTTCTCCTTTTGTGTCCCACCAAAGAGGCGAGGTGGCGCAAAGCGAGGCCTCCGAGGCGCAGCCGCCTCTGGCTGGACCCTCTCCCCGTACCCCCAGCCCCTCGCCGTCCCCACGGCCGGCGTTCCGCTGCCTCTCACCCACCCCTCCGGGGGCGATGAGAGGCTTCGGGGACCGGGGCCGCGACCGAGACCGCGGCGGGTAAGGGGGGGGGTCGGCACGGCGGGGGGGCGGTGGGGGAGCCGAACGCTTGCGTTGGGGGGCGGGGGGGAGGCCGCGGGGCAGGGGGGTGTGTGTTGGAGTGTCGGTATTGGGGGAGCCAAGATCCCGCTTGTGGGGATTTTCCCCCCATAAATTCTCATGTGGGGGCGGGAGGTAGTTGGAGACTTATCTGTCACCAAGGCTGGGTGGTGGGTTTTGAGCGTTTTGTGTTTTTAATTTTTTTTTTTTTATTTAGCTTTTCCACCGCTCATGTGTAACTAATTGTGAAACTTGCTTGCAGTTTTAAGGCCTGCATCCACCCTGCCCCCTTAATTATTTTCTGCCAGTCCCCTTATTTACCCCGCGACACCCGTGGCACCCTCCCCCCCGCAAACCACGAAGGTCTCGGTGGCCCTGGCAGAGCTGGTTGTCCCTCTGTCTGCCCTTCTGGTTGTCATCGCTCCTTCTGGACTTACTAGAAATATGGCAGTGGGGGGAAGATCTCTCTCAGCTGCGCTCCCAGACTTGTCGTGAGAGGAAATGGGATTGGAAACGCTGCCATGCGGGGACTTGGGTACTCGGGAGGGTGATCTCGATGAACACGGTGCTGGACCCCACTTGCCAAGCTTACATAGCGCTACAGAAATTGTTTGTGTGGTTCTGTAAAGGCCTGGTGCTTGATACTCTTGAATCTCTTTTTTAAAGGAGGTTTGGCTTGAAAAGGGCTTTTTCAGGTTTGATTTGATGTGATGTTTTTCGTCTGAGAATGACAGCAATAAATACAGTGGCGTTATACTACATAACTAGATGAGTCTCGAGGTTTTTAAGGGTTGAAAGTAATAAGGCGTTCGCGCCAGGCCTTTTTAAAGAGAGTTAGAACTGATTTCTGACAGTGGCATTTTCACATCACAAGTAGTTTTCAAGGATTAGCAGAAAATATATCCTGTGGGTTCTGCTATATGGTAAGCTAGATGTCAATTAATGAGTCTTCTCTCCGTTTTTTTTCCTTTTTTTTTCTCCCCCACTTCCTTTTCCTCTAGTTTTCCCTTGCCACTGGGAGATTAAAGAATATTTTGCTACATATTGCAATGCTCTTTGACATTCAGTTTCTCGTTGTCTGTGGAGGGAGATAGTTGTATCATTGCTTTATCTTACACCCACATTTAACATTCTGAAATTAAAAGATACTTTCATTTTTTTTTTCACAGAGAGGAGGGTTCTGGTGTTTTTCTGCTAAGAGATTTCCAGCTCAGTTTAACACAAGGACATTGGAGTAAGCGCTTTGGCAAGTCTGAGATAGATCAGACCACTGCTGTTTTTGGAGTTTAGTGAGTGAGTTTGAGTATGCAGATTTATATACAGTTACTTAAAAGAACACTGGCCAAAGCGTTGACACAACACTTGATGTGCCTTAAAAGTAGTGTAATTTCATTTTCTGTAAAGTCTTTAATTATAGTGGGTGCTTCTCTTTTAGATCAGGGGTTTTGCATGAGTAAAAGAAGTGCCTACATACTTCTTTGTGAAGTTTTTGGACATTTGCATGATTTTTTTTTTTTTTTTTTTTTTTTTGGCATATTATCCTGGAAGCTTTAATGCATCAGGATTCAATTTGTTATATACATCCTTTTAAGGTATGAAAATATTTGTAACCACTAACAACAGTCTTATTTCATAAATAATCTCTGTAAAATGTTGGGCCACCCAGTGTGCTGGTTCAGCACCATCTGAAAGTTTATCACCACTTCTTCTGTAGGCTGATCACATACAAGTTTTCTGGTTTCCTCCTGTCAGGAGTGAGCTATAGGTGACTTCTGAGGATGGAAAATTGTTACGTTTTGCTCTGGAATGTATCAGGTTTACTCAGTTCTGTCCCGGAAATGATGGCACCAGTAATATTAGGGAAGAATGTTTTGAGCCAGCCTAATTTACCTTTGTAAAGAGAGCTGTTGGCAAACCAGGGAAATATTAGATTTAAATCAGCTTAATTGGAGTTGGAATCTCATTTTACCTGGAGTCAGACTGTGAAGTGTCAGTTACTGCCAGTTTAGCAGATAAACCCCCACAGAGGCAGTGTTCAAGGGCTGCTGTAGGGCTCCTTTCTTTCAGGTCAGTATCCAGGCATATTGTGTACAAGAGTGGAGAACTGAAACTATGTGCCTTCTGTATAAAATTTTTTTCCTCTGGATAGCTGTGGAGCAAGTATTCATAGTACCCAGCTGTTGCAGTGTCCAGTCTTGCAATCAGCCCTGTCATATGTTTCCTTTTGTTAGGGAACTCTTCAACCCTTTCAACCTCTGGTGGACTTGAGTGAGGCTGTGGGTTTTGTAGGAACTACTTGGGTACTGAAATTGTTGACATTTTGACCTCAAGTTAGCATGATCAGTAACAAACATCATCACTAAAGGTGAATATCCCTATAAATGAAAGTCTGTGCCTTTCTTTTCCTTTGTCCTGAAAGGAAACATAATGCTTAAATGCATTTTTGAAGTTGTGTTTCACTGTCTTTTTCATATGACAAAAATTGATGACTGTGCAGGCTGTCTGGGGGATCTGATAGATACACTGATGAGAAAATAAGGGATATTTATAGGAAAAGGAAGAAGCCTAATGCACGGTTGCAACACAGCAGACATTTTAAAACTAACTTAGCAGGTTTTAAGTTAAATTATATCTACTATACTTGGCTTTTCCAACAATTTAACTGCTTCTTGTTAGAATGTTGATTTGAGTTCTGTTTCTTTGGTCTCTTAGTCACTTTAAATCACTTCCATTGGGAAGTGATTTAAAGAACAAATGTATTTAATGTTTGAGCAGATAGGCTTGTACTTAAGATAATTCAGAAATTTTTTTTCAGGTCTTGTTTATTTTTTGGTAACTCTTCCACCCCCTCCTTCATCCACAAGTTACTCCTTTAAGAAAGTTGCTTAGGGATTTTTGTTGCTTTCAGTTTGTTTCATTACCAGGTTTTTATTTACTAGTGTACTACTTGGGTAAGGTGCAGACTCTGGTTTTGCAGTCTAAAAGTTGTTTCTAACAGGCATGTCTCATGAATTCATGTTTTGCAGAAAGCTGTAGCTTTAGGACAAAAATGGACTTGATAGCATTTGGAAAAGTACTTTCTGCCAAGTTTGTACAATACTGATGAAAGTGCTGTAACTGTTTTTTTTTTTAAATGTTATTTTAAAATCCAATTCATGATATTTACGGTAAATAATCATTTCATGCGACTGGGTTATTAGTTATTCTTACAGCTTACTGCCAGCAGCTCATGTTTTGGCTATTGCATTAGCCAGTCATTACAGTTAGTTCTTAACATTTTGAAGTGTGTAAAATTAACTGGATGAAGAAAACTTAGAGAGAAAGAGCAGTAATTTCTGAGTCGTTCTGCTAGTCAGAAATTTTTTGTGAACATTGGCTTCTTACTCTCTTCAGTCTTCATCACAATGCACTTGAGAGCAGATATGGCTTTTCCCAGGTTTTTTTTTTTTCTTTTCCCTGTTAGGCTGTGTTTCAAAAATACTTTTTTAAAAATTTTGTTGATTACAGAATTACAGATGGACTTGCAGGCTTGGCTGGACTTGTTTACTTTCTGTTCTTCATTCTATTGTTTTTCATTTGAGGCATAGTTCTTGATAAGAAAGGAGAGAAGATATAGAGGGGGGAGATAGTGAAATAGCTATTTAGTGTAAAACAAACCTTGAGAGAGAGAGAAGGAACTTGCAAGGAGAGATTTTTCTCATCCCTTTTATGTAACTACTTTGTGAGTGCACCGTCGGTTTCAAGGCAGGTGCTGTAGGTGTACAGCTAGGTGTACACACAGCCATGTCCTAGAGACAGGAGCTTTGAAGGGGTGATTTACAATAACACGGTTTTAGCTTCAGAATCAACCTAAAGCAGGTTTATGTTATTTCAAGAAGTTTTGTACCATCGTAGTGATTGGAGGGGATGACTTGCTAGAATGTTGTGCTCGTATGTCAGCTTGGGGAAAAGACAATGGAAAGCGGTTAAGAAAATTCCAGAGTAATTTTAAAATAGTTTTAAATAGTGGTAGTATTTTTTTTTTAATAACTAACATTCACGTTCACAGGTTTGGAGCGAGTCGTGGAGGTCCTCTTCCTCCAAAGAAATTTGGTAATCCAGGGGAACGTTTACGTAAGAAAAAATGGGATTTAAATGAACTGCCCAAGTTTGAGAAGAATTTTTATGTGGAACATCCAGAAGTGGCCAGGCTTACTCCGGTAAGTTCCATGTTGTCTACAACAGGAAATATCTCAGGTTGAAAAACTTGTCCTAGGAGGTTTGGGACAGCATGTAAAATAGAGCTGACTCTTCTTTAAGTGTGTTTGGCATGTGTACTCTGTAGGATACTTGTTTCTAGTTGCCGTTATTATTTAACATTAACAAAGGATATGCCTTTCTTCGTCGTTGTTTTTATATGAGATATTTTATATTTTGTCATTTGTAATGCATCATCATCATGCTTGTCTGGTCTAGCGATTTGTCAGTGGAGATGAAACTTAGAGAGTTACAGTACTGGAGAAACCCTGAAAAAACCTAAGATAATGAACTAAAAGTGACAGAAATACATGAGAAATGTTGGAAAAGTAATATTTTGTCATAAGAGTAATTTGGACTGAAAGAGGCCTTGGGGACGCCTCTAGTCTAATCCTCTGCTCAGAGCAGCACTAACGGTAGAACTAGAGCAGGTTGCTTAGTGCCGTGTCCTTTTGCGTTTGAATACCCCCAGGGATGAGGAGAATTTATATCCTCTCTGGGTGGCTGTCTCAGGGCTTAGTGTTTCTCATGGGATTTTGAACATCTTTCCTATAGCGACCCATCAAGTAGTTGAAAGTAGCAGTTAAAGGCCACTGTTAGCCCAGTCTTCCAAAGCTAAACAAATCCGGTGCTCCCAGTCTGTCTTCATGTGGTCTGTACTGCAGCCTCCAGCTTTCCGCCATAATTGGACATGCCATGTTAAAAAAATGTCCTCCTTACATCGGGGGCTCAAAACCAGGTGCAGTACTTTGTGTTTACTCTGTCGATACAGTAATCTTCCCTTCCTGCCTAGCTTGAGTCTGGTCTTCTATTCTCTCTTGCAATGTATTTTTATAATTAGAAATTAAGGTGTTTTGCTCTAAACGCGAGGCAACAAGCCCGGTGTCATTATGTGATTGCATAGACTTACAAATCCTTATGTGAAATATGCATATGGCATAAAGGAATTCAGGGGGGTATCAACTTCTTAAAGATACCACAACTTGAGCTACTGAACCACGGTTAGCATGAGCTGCTGTAGCTGTCCTTGGCTTAGCCAGCTAAAAGGATTTTCACGTTTTCCCAAGAAGTCACTTTCTCTTTTTTACCTTTTAATTCAAGCTCAAGAGATTCTCAGAAATAGTGAATCTATTGCTTTGGATAAAGTACATATTAGGTATTGATGTGTCTCTATTGATTTCTAATAAGCATTAGAATAAGGTCATGAATTGTCGAAGCATGTTGCAAAGGGCAGTTGGACTTAAAAGAACCTACACAAAAATGAAATACTTTCTCTAATCCTGAAATTATGCTTATGTGGCTACACATTTCTGACATATTACAAGAAGTTCCTTAAAAAAATTGTGAGGTCGTAGGGTATCATTATGATGTTGTCAGAGCTTCTTTCATTCTCTGTAACAATTCCAAGCAACATTTGAGTTGCAAGTTATCCAGCAAGAACTCTGTATTTATCTACCTCTGCAATGTGTTAACTGAAGGAGAAGGACTGCCCTGCCTTCTGTTCATGGTATATTAGGACCTATTTAGTTTGTTTAATTCTTAGCACTGTAACATAAAACGTGTTTCTCATCCTCTGTTTCTAATCACTTTTGAAGCTGTTGGTCATTTCTGGCTTCTGGAAAAATGCCTAAAAATGTTCTGTTAACTATACTCTTCATTTAAAAGGGTTGGTTGTAAGAAGAGGTTGACATTAGTCCTTCTAGGCTATGTAGAGAGCTCATACCGCTGAATATTGGAGAAGCTGTACAATAAGTCACTCTTAAAGTAAAATCTTTAGAAAAGCAGTTGTTTTTACATCCTCTTTTAATTTAGTTCTCTAACAAAGCTGTTATCCAGAGGTGAGAAGAGTTAGTAGTTAGAAACACACACTTTAAGTCCCTGCTGATACTTGGCATTTATTTTTTTCTTTTTTTTCTTTCTTCATTAATAGTATGAAGTTGAAGAATTGCGAAGGAAGAAGGAGATAACAATTCGGGGAATGGAGGGCTGCCCCAAGCCAGTGTTTGCGTTCCACCAGTGTAGCTTTCCACGTAAGTATTTTTGCTATTTTTTAAGATCATGAAGATGGCTCAGAAAATACCTGAACAGTTACTGGTTCTGTTCTCTAAAAAGTTCTCTAAAGCTTCAGTTATTCTTTAAGAAATTTATTTTTTTCTTAAATTCTGAAGAGTATGTGATGGATGCCTTGATGGACCAGAACTTCACAGAACCCACTCCAATTCAGTGCCAAGGCTTTCCACTGGCCCTCAGCGGTCGTGACATGGTGGGCATTGCACAGACCGGCTCTGGGAAGACACTAGCAGTGCGTATTCTTTCCTTTTATTTCTTCAGCTAGCTTTCCTGGTCACCTGGCAGAAATTACCTGTGGGTTAGTTTTTGGCCTCGCCAGTACTAGCAGCAAGATGATTACATTTTTAAAGCTTTTTGTATTGCATCGTGGGGGACAGTTGAGTTCCAGCTCAACTACAAGCCTGTTGTATTCACAAGGGCGTATTGTGTGCGTGTCTTCCTGTTTGGATGCTTAGTCAGTTCTTTATGCTTACATTGTGGTTTAAAAACCAGAACATTCTCTTTAGCACATTTGCTTCATAAACTATCCAGGTTAAAATAAAAGATGGTTGACTTTCAGCATATATATTAATTTTAGCTGTAGTGTTAAAAAAGATTTTTATCCTTTATGAAAAACATTGGCTAGGACCATGATTACTCCGTTCCGCTAACTTGTGCTCCAAATTTAAGTGAGCCTTGCTTTCAGAGGTGCTGAGCAGCCACATTCTGTGCTCATCCGCCAAAGCAAATACAGTCGGTCAGCAGCTCTTAAAAATCTTCTGTTGTGCTGGATAAATGCAAGTATCTGGTTTTGCAGAGTCACAATTTGTATATGTTACAGAATACTGTTTTCTTCTGTTTTAGTACTTGTTGCCTGCAATTGTTCACATCAACCACCAGCCATATTTGGAGAGAGGGGATGGCCCAATTGTAAGTGCTTGTTGATTCTCTTCGTTTTTGTATCTATAGCGTGACATTGTTAATGAGATGGGTGTTTTATTTAATTGATGTATCAGAATAGTAATTTTTCATATCCTATTTCTATCAGAATAGGAATATTTACTATCACAATGTGAACATCCCACTCAGTTGAAATTCTGTGCAACTGCTGATGTAGTCTAAAGATATTGAAATGTTTCAGCTAATAAAGAGCAGATGGTCCAACTTTGCTTATGGTTTTATGGTAGGGATGTGTATGCAGCTTGACTCTTCCTGAATAATTTCCTTTTGCAGTGTCTGGTTCTGGCACCTACTAGAGAGTTGGCCCAGCAAGTGCAGCAGGTGGCTGATGATTATGGCAAATGTTCAAGACTGAAGAGTACCTGCATATATGGAGGAGCACCCAAAGGTCCCCAGATCAGAGATTTAGAAAGAGGTAATTTTAAAATGGGTGCTTGCAGTTTCTGGAGGAAGTGGTATTGTAAAATCTCTGTAAAAACAAAACTTCTCAAAACCTGTTTGGAAGGGGACGAGAGTGAAAGAGTGTCTGTCTCTTTTTCCAGTTGCAGTGACAGTTCATGAGGTAGTTCTTTTTTTTGTTGTATAGTGGCTTGGATATTAGATTTTCTTTCTGATTGCTCTTTGAACTTTCCACTAGTTAAGATCATCGAGGTGTACAAAGGGGAAAAGGAAACTTCACAGAAGGAGAACAGGTTCTTTTCAGGAAATGCAATACCAGCAGCGTGTTTAAGGAAGGATTTTTTCTAAGGCAGATTTCAATTTTTCTGCCTACATTTGTTCCAATAATCAAACTTTGTTTCTGAATCTATAAAAACTTCTTTGGACAGCAGAAGGGGTGTGTGGTTTTTTGTTTGGTTGCAGTTTTTTGTAGGTTTTTTGTTTTGGTTTTTTTTTTTTTTTAATTGTTTTTAAGCACTAAGCACTATGTACCCTGTAAGCAGCTACTGTAACATAGTAGTGCTTAAGTGACCTATAATTTCAAATGCAGGAATGTGCTGATGGCTTTCATCTTCACTAGATTAAAAAATGTAATAGAATTATGTGAAAAGGTGCAAGAATTATTATCAAGGCAGACATACATACAGATCTATTCAAGACATCAGAAAATTTTGCTTACCGCTGCAGTTTGCAGGGTCCTTATTGCAAACTGCAGTAGTGGGATAAAGGCATGCATTCTGGAAGTCTGTGGGATATTGCTGTTCAAGAAAACAGTGCATTCCAGTTCAAAAATAGCATCTTCAGTGGAAGAGTCCAAGGTTTCATGAAGAGTCCTCGGGAGGATCAGCTTGCTGGGTTTTGCACACCTTTCTGGAGTGCAGTAAAACAGATATTCTGCTTAAGAAGAAAATCTTTTCATGCCTCCTCTTCCTTAAACCTACTTTCTGTGGACATTTCAGTGACCCTGAAATAGTCACCTGTAAAATTTGGGAATTGGTGGAAACCAGATCCTCCTTTTAAGGAATGTGTAAATTGCCCAACCCGGTATTAGTTAGGAATATTTGAATGCTCTCCTTATCCCCACAAACGTTGGTGGGATGGTTGTCTCTCACTATTGGTGAATAATTGCTCAGTTTTAAAGCCCATGCTTTGGCTTTATATATTAAAAAAAAAGTGAAAGTAATTTGACCCATATAGAAAGAGGAGCACTTCATGTTTGAAAATGACTCCTCTCTAGACTGCATAGTTCTGGAGGAAGGTGGATCAGGCTTGAGTAGAAGCTTGCTTCACTTCTGGTTTTTGGAATGCTCTTCACTGGTGTTTTTCTGGCAGTAACCTTTTAGTTTCTGTACTGCATTTATTATTCTAATGGCACTGTAACAGTAATTTCAGAATGGAAAAAATAATCAACAAAACTAGGGCTTCTACTGAAATGACTCAATCTTGGGTACGAGTGAGGGTGGTGCTTTTTTTTTAAAACAATTTTTCTCTGGGAGGTGATTCATTCTAACTAAAAATACCAGTTGACATTCAAATGAAGAGCCTTACTCTTTTTCCTCATTCTGTTCTGAAGGTGTGGAGATCTGCATTGCTACACCAGGTCGCTTGATTGACTTCCTTGAGGCTGGAAAGACCAACCTTCGTCGCTGTACATACCTGGTGCTGGATGAAGCTGACAGAATGTTGGACATGGGATTTGAACCACAAATTCGTAAAATTGTTGACCAGATAAGGGTGCGTGACCCTTATGGAAGGACAGCCTCCCTTGTTTTCCTGTTTGAAATGTAGTATCGTAAACAAATCTGTTTTCCCTTTTCCTTAGCCTGACCGCCAGACTCTGATGTGGAGTGCCACCTGGCCAAAAGAAGTGCGCCAGCTTGCCGAGGACTTCCTGCAGGACTATGTTCAGATCAATGTGGGAAACTTGGAGCTCAGTGCCAACCACAATATCCTGCAGATAGTGGATGTATGCATGGAGAGCGAGAAAGACCATAAGTAAGCTGATGTTCCCAGCATTTCACTTTCTTTGGTTGTACTTTAAAGTGTATGATGCTTTGTGAGCCTTCTAGGAATTCCAAATAGTGAAGTTACTTGTAGTACTATTTAACCTTTGAGTGTTACAAAGTAAGTCAGTCCTGTAATTAACTAGTCTCTTGTGTATATTTTGACCATACCTTTGCACAACCAGCAGAAATTTCTGTGATACTGACTAACTTACATGGATGTGTGTTGTGTGTGTCCTCAATGTCCTTTGAGAGAGAGATCCTTTATTCTGATATGTGTGGCTATACATCTTGGCTCTCATGTCTGTTTTAGACTGATCCAACTGATGGAAGAAATCATGGCAGAGAAGGAAAACAAGACTATCATCTTTGTGGAGACAAAGAGGAGATGTGATGATCTCACTCGAAGGATGCGCAGAGATGGGTGATTAGCTTCTCCCCTTCCTCCACTTCTTTCTAGTGGGAAACAAAAATTGTAATCAAAAGCAGTAAGGTTTAAACCACCTTAATGCTATTGTTGGGAACAACTTATCCATTATTTTCTTGGCTGAATTCAGTCATTGTTTGCCAGAAGATTCCATTCCATCAAAGCATTAGTGCAAGAGAGAGTTTTCATAAGCAGTGCAGCTTTTTTAGTGTATCAGAATCCTGATATGCTGATGGGGACTGTATCAATATAGCAAATGTCTTTTGGCTTAAACGGCTGTTTATGTAGGTGGCGGGTTTACAGTACACATGCTGGGTAGACAGAGGCCAGAGAATAAAATATTTCTCAAATCTTACAGTTTTTCCCTTTTAAACAAAATGCCAATAAAGCTTCCTGTTTGCTTTAATGTATGTACTTTCTATCTATACTAATGTATGTCTCTGTTTGGCAGTTGGCCAGCTATGTGTATCCATGGAGACAAGAGTCAGCCAGAAAGAGATTGGGTGCTTAATGGTGAGTCCGTCACTGACGGGAGAATAACTTAGGCTGCTCTACCTAATTTACCTAGATGTGTTTTTCTCTGGTCTTCTTTTGGTTTTTTTATCTCTAGACCAAATAGACACATTTAAAAGGACTTCTCTTGCCTTTGTACTCTTAATTTCAGTATTTGTGCCTTTTTTTGGTTTGTTTTGGTAAAGTTGGAAAATTGCTTAACGCAGATGGATTTTGAAAAATCGTTGAGGCGTTATATCCTGACTTGTGGGGGTTTCTGGAATTGACCCACCTTATGTAGCTTCTGGAAAATGAGCATTTAGTGTAAATCAAGTTCAGGTAACTATCTTTTTGAAAAATCTTACTTCATAGCATGCTTTGTTTTACAGAGTTTCGTTCTGGAAAGGCTCCTATCCTCATTGCTACCGACGTTGCATCTCGTGGGCTAGGTTTGTACACATAGACCACTCTTGCCTACTGCTGCATATTTTTCTTCTTTGGACTGAAAAATGTTTCTTTAAAAAAAAAATTCAAAGCGTGATTTTCCCCCACATGTGAAATACGTTTTTTAACATTAATCTTTTTTTTTTCTTTCATATTCAAAGTCTCTTCCTGCTCCTAATGAACAGGCTTTGGTCTGCAGCAAGGCCTAGGCATGACCAATCGATCGCCAAGAGGGAGAAGAGACGTCCAATTATGCAACCCAACCCTTCCACCACACTCACTTCTTCCCCAAATCCAGCTTTTGTTGCTGGATGGTAGGGATGGATTGCTCTCAGTTCAGAGCGTGTCAGATAAAGTTCAAGTAGGAAGTTGTGGGAGAGCATTTCAACAGCAAATAGTGAATATTCTCCCCATATGACACACCACAGATTTGTACATACCAACCCCAGTGTACACGCATGTTTACCCTGCAGATGTATTCACATCTGAGAAAGCACTGCTCCAGATCTTTGCTCTTGACATGTAACCTTCCCTCCTCTGTGTTCCTTCTAGGCAGGACCACTGAGATGATATATGGCCTTTAACATCTTGTTACCCAGATGTGTAATTGAATCAAAATCGCACAGCTCTGTTCTGGTGGTATGAAAATGATCTGTCTGGATGCAACAGTTGTGCCCCCTTTTATAATAAGCATATTTGTGTTGTGAAACACTGTGTGCTGAGCACAGTCCGTATGCATCTGCCCACCCTAGAGGAGGAGGATGGCTGCTGAAGTGCTCTGAGTTTAATAACAGACATTGAATACTCTGCCCACCCTGAGTTTGGTAGATGATAAATTACTTGGGAGTCAGTGTCTCATTTTAGTAAATTGTAGACAAAATTACTGCAAATCAGTTGAGATTTAACTCAGAGAATCTAGTTGGTTGAAAGCCTCAGTTACCTGAGCTCTCTTTGTATGCCAAAAGGGTGGCTGTGCTGTGCATCATATGGTCACTTTAATACAGGCAGACCATTAATAGGCTTGGCAGCCTTTGTTCACACAACCTTCACCCCTCCTTCCCCTCCCCCCTCAAAAAATGTCCAGCACTTCCTCAGGAAGTGATTATATGGACTTCAGTCTCTGCCCTCTAGGGTCATGTCTGGACCTGTGCAGTTAGAACTTGGGCCTGTTGGGAGAAGGGACTGAGGCCTGAAACTAGTTTGTATGAAAGAGAGCTGCTTTCTCTAGCAGCATTTTTTAAACAGGCTTGCTATGTGCTGGTAGCTTCTTTGTGCATCTTGCCTAGACATTTAAAACAGCCTCACCCCCCTCAAAAAAAAAACCAAAAAACCAACAAAACCAACACCCTCCCCCAAAACGACTCAATTGGATAACACTTCAGAAAACAGTCTCCCCACTTCCCATCGTCCACTTCACCCAAGCTAAGGGGGAAAGGTATCAGAGTCTGTTTCTTGTTACTGAACAACATCTCTGCTTGTTTTGGGGCCCTGAGTTTGCTGCTTAAAATAAGTCACTTAACTGGCAAACTTCTGGACGACTTCCTCCAAGATCCTGGAAAGTGAAGGCTTCTACCTAAATAACATAAAACAGGGGCGCGCGCCTTTTGGCTGAGTCACCAGGGCTTTCCCTCTTCCTAATGGAACATTGGTTTCAAAAAAGCTTCTTCAGGTAAGTTCTGAGTCCCGTAATGACTTCTTTGTGATAATTCCCTGGAGTGAGGTCCTCTCTCTGCACTGATTTTTTTTTTTTTTTTTAATTTATTTTTTTGTTCAGTCTATTAAACTAAAAACATTGAATTTGTTTTGTTTTGTTTTCTTTAACAGAAGCTTTGGTATCAGCTGCAGATCATTCTCAGTGCAGGGGTGGGGGCACATCTACAATGATGGTCTAAACAGCTCTCTAGACTAGCATGTTTGCTAGTTTATTATATCTGTCCCGTTTAATAATTGGAGACTGTCTGTGCCATATGGTGTTCTGATGGTCTGACAAAGGGATTGTTTCCCAGGTAGCTGTTAAAAATGATTTACAGTCTCAATTCTTGATCCTGCTACATTATCTTCTAAAAGTGCAGGAGGATTGCGAGTGTGCGCAAACACTTTGGAGCATGCTAGACTGGAGAAGCCGAGTCTTGTACCACGCTCTGGTCTTCAGCGAGCTGCGTGCTCTACCAGGACCACTTTCCAGTCTGGAAAACACCCTTGCATCTTCCTCTTCCTGCCTTCCCATTCTTTCTGCTCCTCCCCAGTCAAGGCAGTTCTGTCTGCATTGGTAGCTACAATTCCTTGTGCTTTCTGACAGGAAAGCACATCCTTGTATCCTCTCTGATAATTCAAGTCACTTGCTACTGGATGTGCCAAACGGGACTGGCTGAGGACCATGTAGCCTGGAGCTTGTCAGTCTAGCTACACCCCGGCTGTGAAGATGCAATCTGTCACACGTACTCCTCTCTATACTTCACTTTCCCTTTTTAAAAAAACTGTTGCATCAAGGACCCTAGCTGGAGACTCGCGCAGCCCCCTGTGAAACCTGCCTTCTCACTCCCTTTTTTTGGTGTGATTCAGGACTTTGGAGTCAGCAAAGACTGAGGAGCCCCTCCTTTGCTGTAATAAGAAACAGACATAAAGTCCCCCTCTTGTCACAACAACCCTCATGTTTTTATTTTTCCTGCAATCCCTTTGAAATTGATGCAGTCTGGGCAATAGATGCAGTCTGACCCTTTGGATGTAATTTTTGTATCTTCATTTTTTTGACAATTGCCCCTAAGAGCCCCAAATAGGGGACAAAAAGCGTTGGAGGACCTGAAACTTTTACCTGAGCCCAGGTTCTCCGGCGCTTCACAACCAAATGGGGCTACAGAGAAGCGTCTAAGCCAGTTCACAGAGCGAGCGTGTGTGGGGACTTCTCGCTGCCACGGACCCTTGATGCATGCTCCCCGCGCTCCAGTGGTCCCGTGTCAGAGGGCGGAGTTTTCGAAAGGAGGCCGCCAAAAATAAAAGGCAAAGAGACGGGATCGGCTGCAGCGGTTTCCCACAGGAGGAGGGAGTGTGCATCGGTCTGGTAACAAACAGAGAATGTTTCTCTCTTTAAGACAAAACAAAAAAAAGAGGAAAGGAAATCACAAAAATCTGTGTTTTATCTTGGATATTTTCAGAATATTCTCGTTAAAATGCAGATTTTAAATTATTTTTTTTTCTGAGCTGTTAGGGCACTTACTGTAGAACGGTGCATTTGAAAATACTGTATACTATAGCAAGTAGGTGCTTTTGGTACTTAAGGTGCTTTCACTGAAGCGTTGCACTAATATTTACTGAGGTTCTGTCCCATAAGTTTACAAAGTCTGTCTTGTCTTAAAACACAGTTTGGATTTCCTAAGTTTTAAAACTGTTTTGCATACAACGCCATTTTGATAATTTTATTTCCTGCTTCCATTTGACACTGGAAGTAGGGAATTGCTTATGGAATTCAGGATTGTCCAAATCACGCAAACTTGCCAGAACTGGACAGAGCAGCACAGAAATGTTAGTGCAATGCATTCTAGTGACAACTACAAAGCTGAGTTAAGATACTTCAGGTCTGAATAATTTTTAATGAGTTGGCTGAATAAAACTAATGTATTTGAATGCCTAAAGTGTTAGGCTAGGGAAATTAGTTCACTGTATTTTATTAGTACTGTAAAAGTAAGTATTTTTAAGATTGCTTTTTATTTCATGTTACCAAGTGGAAGGTAAGTGATCTCGTTACTGTTATTTTTTTGTTAGACTTCTCCCAACAGAGTAAAAGCTTTACCATGGCAGTTCTGCCCTTCCTCCGCCCCAGTTTGCTCTGTCTGATGGTGACATTTTCACTTTACAGATTGTGTTAAAAAAAAAACCAGCTATGAAATTCAATTAGCTTATTCACAAACATCGGTGTCTTTGACACAGGAAGACAGAGACATGCATTCCGGGGAGGATGACTTTGAGTGCAGGGCAAAGCTGCTTTGAAATTGCCGTTCTTTTTCAGGACACTGACCTTTGTTCCTGATGATCTTAAATTTCAGTCTTCTACTCTTTTGGGATGAGTCTGTCTTGTATTTATTCCATGCAATTACTAACTTGGTATTTTTTTTTCTTATTACTGTCACTGCATTCGTGCTCCCCACCTTTCGTTGGCACGTCCTCTCTTCTTCTCCCCTTTCCTCAACCCCACCCCTTCACTGTGCTTCGCTCCTGGGCACTTCACAAGACGTGGAAGATGTTAAATTTGTGATAAACTACGACTATCCGAACAGCTCCGAAGATTACGTGCATCGTATTGGCCGTACCGCACGTAGTACCAACAAAGGTACTGCCTACACCTTCTTCACACCAGGAAACCTGAAACAAGCCAGGGAGCTTATCAAAGTCTTGGAAGAAGCCAATCAAGCCATCAATCCAAAGCTGATGCAGCTTGTGGACCACAGAGGAGGAGGAGGTGGTGGTGGAGGTAAAAGCACAAGGGAGAAGGGCTACAGAGGGAATATGTTCCCCACTTTGAGGGAGGGAAGATTAAAAGAGGGTAGACAAGTAGTAAGTGCAGGTCTAAGATGACAGATGAGTAATAATGCTGTTCTGTACTTGAGGTCCCAACACTTGATGTAGACATAGTACTTCTGTCCCAAGAGAGAGGCAGTCCCCTGTTTCACCTTAGCTGTAGAATTTTTTTTCTCCTTATAAGGTCCTCAGGGAGCTGATTTTGCATGAAGTAATTATTTCCTCACAGCTCCTGCTAAGGACAGGCAACAAAGGTGCACGTGCAAGCATGTGCAAAATTGAAATCGGTAAAGGGATGCACTGGCTTTCAGGAACTGACACACTTTTTCTTCCCATTCCCTGAAGGAATAAGAAGTTTCCTTATATTTCCAGATTAGTCCTGAATTTCTCCCGTTTCTTTGTCTCCAAGCACATACATAAAGAGCCCTTGTTGAACTTCATGTTTACACCTTGAACAAGATGAAGAGGTGTATGCACAGCTGTGCAGAGAAGTTACAGTCAGTCAGAAGAAGGTGCTCCTTGGGAGCAAAATTGGGGATGTAGAAGGGGGAAAAAGGGTGGCATAAGTGTACCAGACATCATTGTTTAAGACTTGTTTATGGTACTAAATCTTAATGTATCCATCGCCAGGAGGTCGTTCTCGTTACCGAACGAGCAGTTCAGTAAACAACCCTAACCTGATGTACCAGGAAGAGTGTGACAGGAGGCTCCGGGGAGTGAAAGAGGGCCGGAGAGACTCAGGTGGCTTCAGAGACCGTGAGCGTGGTGAAAGTTATGCCAACGGAGCCAACAAGACCTATGGCAGTGCCTACGGGAGCCCAAATTCTGCTTTTGGGGCAGCACAGAGCCAGTATGGTTACACTCAAGGGAGCTATGGAGCAGCTGCCTATGGCACGAGTGGCTATGGCACTGCAGAGTACAGTGCTAGTGGCTATGGTGCCAGCACCACAGCTGCCACGGCTGGGAGAACCTCACAGAGCACTACCCAACAGCAGTATGCAGGGATGGTGGGGCGCTCGGGCCAGCAGCCGCAGCCGCTCATGTCACAACAGTTTCCGCAGCCCCCTGCCACTAACGTGATGGGCTATATGGGACAGACTGCCACCTACCAGTACCCACCCCCTCCCCCACCCCCGCCCCCCTCCCGCAAATGAGACCACTTGCTGGTGACCAGTGTAGACCTCTTGCATTTAAACTAACCTTATCTTTCTCTTCTTTCCCATTGTGATGTCTTTCATGCAGGTTAGACTTAGAATTCACTATTCAAATCCCTCGAGCCCATCAAAAATCGAGCCCAGTCCACATTAATGACCCTGTCCTCTTTTTTTTTTTTTTTTTTTTTTTTAAATATATGTAGTTGACTGGAAAATTTATTATTTTTGTCTTGCATGTTGAGGAATTTGGGAATTTTATTTTCTCTAAAAGAAAAGGGTATAAGGCAGATAGGTCCCAGCTTGATCATCTTGGTGTCTATGGTTTGTGTGAAAACTTGCTTTTGAGGGAAAGAAGTTTCTATCTGTAACACGTTAACTTAATTTCAGGAAGTATAAAGAGAGATGGGAAACTCTGGGGGAGCCAAAAAGCACTTAATTTAAAATATAAATGCAAGGGAGCAATGCTCACTTCTCCTAATCTTAATTTTTTGTTTTAAATAGCTCACTATTACTGCTTGTAATCTTACTGTAGGTGACTTTCCATAAGAAAACTCTGTTCATTTGTCTGAGCTGGGTGGTGTTCAGAGTAAAGCTTTGGGTATATTGTTGGCGATTTCCGTAGGTCTGGAAGCCCCATTTTCTGCTACCTGTATCAGCCTGCAGTAGGGAGTCTGGGATTAAAAACCCAGTGTCAGAGACCAAAGCTGTCTTGAATTCAGTACCTGAAAAACAAGATAGTTGCTGTGGGTATCACTGCTGAAATGTTCAGCCAAGTAAGCTCTTTCGCTACGATTGTTAAATTGCAGCATCGCAAATGTGTGGAGCCTGATTACGGTTAAATTAGTTACTGCTCTCAAATTTCTGTTGTTGGGTTTATTGAAAGAAGTCATCCTTGAGAGCCTAGAAATTACGCAGAACTGAAATGATGAACTGCGTTAGCTCGTTTGTCTGTCCTTCACAAACAAGCTCCCTTTTGCCATGGGGAATGTTCTGAATGCCGCTACGCTCGATAAAATGTGACAGAGTTTTCCACACTTAAATTTAAGAGGTTTGAATAGGGTGGGCTGGGGGGGGCAGGGGGGAGGAAGGAAGGAGGAGATTGCCTGGGGTCTCCTTTTCATGAGGTAAGCGGTGAGCTGGTTAGTGCATCTTGATTCTGAAGCTTTATTTCTTTTGTACCTTGCTCTGACTATTGCTTTCTCTGGCTTTTGAGTGCATTTCCCTGCTCCATTGGTCCCTTTGAGCTGAGCTCTTGCAGGTAGGTAGTATTTTAGAAAATGTTAGAGAAGAGTGAAATTTTAGTAAATACGTAAATAAAACTTGTTTATTTTACAGGCTAAGGTGGGTGTGAGGGGGGTCCCCCCCTTTAGTAAAGCATGTTGTTGACTTGTTATTTCTAATACCAGACGGTTCAGAGACAGTAGATGATAACAGGAGTTGGCTGCCCTTGATCTGATAAGATGACAAAAGTATGGATACATCTCCTGGTTTGAGGCACGCTCTTTGCATTAGGAGAGTGCAGGGGGGTTGTGTGTTTTTTCTGTTGGTGTTCTTGCATATGGATGAACAAGGCAGCCCATTCCTTCTGTAGCGGAGTGGAACTTCTTATAGCCCTGGAAAAGAGCTTGCTTATACAGAAATTATTTCTTTTAAAATTTAATTTCTTCCCAGAGTAAAATTTTGGGGGATGGATGCGCTTTTTTCTCTTTTTTTGTGCAGTACACAGGTAGGTTGCTGACAGGGAGAAGGGAGATTCCTTCCAGAACCTCAGTTCCCTGGTTCCATTTTATAATTCCAGTGCATGGGCAGGAAGTTCCTTTGCTTGTGTTAAGTGAAAGCCAGAAACATTTTGTTTATCCAAGCACTGACTGATACATCTTTGGCCTCCCTTGCAAGCAAATCTAGAGCTTTTTTTTTTTGCCTTTTTTTTTTTTTTTTAAATTTGGGAGTAGAATGCAGAAATGTGTTTGAGGGGTGTAGGAGTAGGACATCTCACTGACTGGCTTTAAAAAGGGTCTCTGGACCGCCAAAGCTGCCTTATAGTCTGTTATGGCTTTCACTTTTGGGGGTGACTTGTGCGTGTTTAAACATCAATGCCAAGTCTTGGCAGTGCTTTATTGCCATTGAGGTCAGCTGAAGTCCAGGGTCTCGGTTCGGTTCAGAGCGTTAGCCAGACCGCTGAATGCACCGTGGCATGTGCTGCCCCTGTCCCATCTGGTGCTCTCTGCTCTGCTCCAGGTACCAGCTGGAGGGCCCTTGTTGATAAAGCATTAGCCTCTAGTGTTGTTTGCATTGTTTTCAATCTGTAAAAAGTTTGTGGGAGTGTCAGGTATCTGAGCTGGGTGTCTCCTCCCCTCCCACTTCCTGAAACAATTTACTGTTTGGACTTCTCTGAACAATGGAAGGATTACTAGCTTTGTGTGGGATCAGCATCTTGTTTCACACACCTGCTGGTCTCTGAACACATTCCTGTTGTATTAACGAAGACTTGAATTGAGAGATTCATAGATCTGTGGTGTTCAGGCACAGGATACTAAGAGCTATGTTACTATTCTTAGTTTGTAAATTGTCCTTTTGATACCATCTTGTTTTCTTTTGTAGGTATAAATAAAAACACTGTTGTCAATAAATTGTGAACTTTGTCTTTATTTTTGGAATGTAAAGCCATCTTTGCTCCTGTTCTTCCCAGTTCTTGAAAGTCAGATTCAAGGAGATGGAAACGCTTCTTGGCAGCCCACTGAATTTTCATTGACATCGTCCCTGTCTGTAGAATACAAGGAAACTGAAAATAAGTGAGCGGGGAGGATGTTTGAATACTTGCAGAAGTAGAAGATCTGTGTAATTCAAAAGAAATGTGTTTTTCTTGAATGTTACAGGGCCTGAGTAGAGAGAGGGTCGGGCAGAATTAATTTTCAAGAGAGTGTTAGTTCATACAGAGTTAAAGTAACAGTTTGTAGCATCTGCTGTGTCAGACATGGCCACTTGTGAAATGGGTCAGTTGTCTTATGTTAACAGACTTCATTAGTACATGCTCCCTCTACCGTGGGCACTTGCTGAAGGACTAAAGGGAGTGACATTTTCCCTTGTGCTGCCTCAGGGTCAAGGTGGAGGTGTGTTTTGGACGTAGATGCTGGGAAGAGCTGGGAGAGAAGAAATTGTACTACTTCAGTATTGGCCAGCACTAGCACCAAATTCAAGTGAGAAGAAATAAAAAAATGGAGGGGAAGAGTCTGATGGATAAAAAGCATTTCAGTTTTCCAAGCCTTGTCTTCCTGGCACTGGGTTGACACTCAGCTGAGCCATCCGTTAGTCAAAAAGGGCCAGGGAAGGAAAGCTGTGATCTTAAAACAGCTTCATTTTATGGAACTTCTTGTGCTGTCTGTGGGATGTCTTCAAACAGGCATGGGAAGGCTTAGCTTCTTTCCTTTTAGGACTGCAAAGAGAAAGAGAAGGTAATTAATAAATTTAGTAGAATTCCACTGTTTTATTGTTCCAATAATTTTATGTTTTCTAACTTGTGATTTAGAGTGCCAGTAGCAGGGTGCCAGGTTTGCAAACTGCAAATGGGAGACGACCACTGTGAATGCTGCTAAGAAGGGAAACCACAAGCTATTTATTCTCCTTTATGCTAAAGGAAGAGGTTCTTGTCTTTGTTACTTGTTCTCATGGGTGGACCATAGTAATTTTTTTTTCTTGATGATGTGCTGTCCCCAGTGCTTTCCCCTCCTTTTGATACAGAGCATGGCCTGAATAAATGTCTGTGGCCAGGCCCCTGCTGAGCCCGTCCCAGCCCATCTGAGCTGAATATTGAGATGGCAGCAGGGATGCCTCTGGGAAATGCCCAGAGGCCCATAGGCTTAGATGGGGTGGCCAGAGCAGGGACTGTCCTGGATGCGCAGTGGTCAGTGGTGCAGATTGGCTGTGCCTGGGACGGGGTGGTACTGGGGTGGGCGCTGGGGCCCATCTCTGTTGTGTGCCAGAGGGAAGGGCACTGATGTGCTGAGGATGCACCATGCAGGAGGGCCTGATGGACTGGGCGAGGCCAGAGCGACTGTGTCAGGCTGGAGAAGTGGGCTAGGGAGGCCTTGTGAAGGTCAGCAAAGCCAAGTGTACAGCCAGCCCCTGGGGTAGAACAGCCCCAGGCACCAGTATGTGCTGGGGGCTGCCCAGCTGGGCCATGGCTTGGCAGCAGAGGCCTTGGGTGTGCTGGTGGACGCCAAGTTGAACACAAGGCAGCAGTGTGCCCTTGTGACAAAGCAAACAGCCTCTGGAGCTGCACTGCTGGCAGAGTGAGCAGGGAGTCCTTCCTCTCCACTCAGCCTTGGGAGGGCACAGCTGGAGTGGTGGGCTCAGCTCTGGGCTCTCAGAACAAGAGATGGGGGCGCCTGGGTGAGTCAAGAAGGACCACAAGAGCATCTTAAACTAGGAGCACAGGCTGTGAGCTGAGATTGCTCAGCCTTGAGTAGGCTGAGGGGCATCTTACCCATGTGTACAAGTGCTGGATGGGAGGAATAAAGGGGACAAACCCAGACTCTGCTGAGTGGTGCCCAGTGACAGGGCAAGTGGCAATGGGAAATTCCACTTAAACATCTGAAAATAATATTTTGTAGTGAGGGTGGTCAGACACTGGCACAGATTGCCCAGAGAGGCTTCATCTTGGAGATAAGCAAAACCTTACTGGACAGGACCTTGAAAAATATGAGCTGGGGCATGGATTAGATGATTTCCCCCCCACCACCCTCACTGCCCACACCCCATGCCATTCTGTGAAATACAAGCTTTGGGGAGCTGAAAGCTTCCTCAGGATGTCTTTCATGTCCTTTTGTTAAACAGAAGGGAGCTCATCTAGTTTTGAAAACAAGATAAAAAGAAGTAGCATTCTATAAAAATCCCTTTGCAGTGCTTTGGTATAGGCTCAGAAGTCTTATTAAATACATTTCTTTATATAACACATTTTTGCTTCCTTTTTTCAGCATCACTGCCCTTTTTTCTGAGCTCTTCAGTGTTAGAAATGTTTTGAAAAGTTGGTTTTTTTTAAGGAATGTAAGAGATGCAACCTGCTATAATATTGCTGGCTCTCATAAATGACTGCAAAGTATTTGCATGTCTTCAGACACCATTTCTCTCCCATGATCCAGAACATTTGTGTAAAAGAAAAGAGATAAAAAAAGCAATTCTCTTCCTGCTGTGATGTTCCATCTACAAATGTTTTTTCTTCTGCCTCTTGTATCATCTAAATTTTGCAGCTCTGTCACTAGCAGTGTGAGATTGGAAGCCAGCAGTTGTGTTTTTTCCCCCTTTTGTTCCACCATCACAACTACAAAGGGTATGGATTTCTCACAAAATACAGAAGGACACAGGACACATGAATTGAGCGGAGCTAAAATGGGAATTAGTTTAGAAAAGAAAAAAGGAATTGACGTGGAGCACCTTGATGGCAGTTTTAGAAAGTATTTTTCTGGCTACAAAAATATTTAATGACAGAAGGAAGTCTTAATCTGCCAAGGCCAGCCACCTGCTCAGTGCTCCTGTCACCTCTCTGTCAGCAGGTGTATTGCATGAAGCTACCAAAAATCCATCCCTTGAAACATCAAACGTGGGCCGTCATTACTGCTTTTGGCAGACTGGTTGGGGAAAGTGAAGGAGGAGGAAAATAGTTGTCCACTTGGCTAATTTCATCTAATTCCATCCTCCTCACCAGAAAGTGTTTTAAAGCGTACTTCAGCCTCGGCAAACCACAGCATGTTCTGTAGGATTTATGCCCTTGGTGCACTTGTAAGATCTGGTGTGCAGCCATTTACCAAAGCGTGGCACTGAAATGGAAGGGGCATCTGATTTTGGAAAACGGGTGCCTTGTCTGTGCAGATGCCCATCTTCCTACAGAGTCAGTTCTTGATAATCAAGAACCCGATCTTCCCTATCAAAAGAAGAGTAGGTTTAATAATATCTCCATATGTCTGCAGTTGCTTTCTCAGGTACATTGTCTGCCTGCAGCTATTTTTTCCCCCTCAAAGTGTTTTGGGTTTTTTTTTGGTGTGATTCATAATCTTTCAGAGTGTATGTAGAATTGAATGTACCTCAGTTGTTAACTTCCCGAGGGGGGTTAAACCAGGCTTAACTCTGGTTTAATTTTTGCTGTGTTTCACATGCACATCTAGAGCCTTGCAAGCAGTGATGCCCACTTGCACTGAATAGATACATTTTTTAAACTGGACCCAAATACAGCAAAAACTAAAGTCATGTAAGTATTAACACATGGCAAGCTGCAGCTCCACCCTATACTGCAAGAGTGTTGAATGAACATTTCAGTATTACAGCAACCTGTTTGCCTACCTTTGGTGACGTAGAGATAGAAGAAGTCACAGTAGAAGATGGTTTGTACCACCCCGGAAACGACAGCGATCTGGTCATAGAAATTCTCCGTGTGGTAGCGCCAGACCCAGTTGGCAATGTAGAGAGCACGGTAGAGGCCCAGGAAGAAAAGGTAGTGCGTCGTGATGGTCTCTGCTTCCCCTGTCTTGCTGATCATGAAGAGCTGAGGAAGGATAGCCACGGACTCCAGGTAGATGGAGAAGGTCCAGAGTATCTGTGAGGTGCAAAATGGAGGCAGTGGGGAGTCAGTGCTGGTTAGTATGTGTTAAGACCCAAAGCTTTTCATTTGGCAAACCACTGATGTGTGAGGGGGATGAGCAGTGCTGCTGAAGTTGGGGAAAATGAGCTCGCTCTGCTGGGAGTGAGAGGAGACAGCACAGAGCTGCTCTGTAGATGGTACTGTCTTCAAGGCCTGCCAACTTTGCCTTTCTTGCCTGCTTTTACTGTTAAAAATCTCAGCTATTCAACATGCTGCTCACTCTGCTGCCTGGTGTCAGGCTGCTGCTGCTTCCCTTCCCTTTTCCTGCCTCAGCTCTGCCTTACCTCCAAGGGGGTGAAGCTGTGGTTCTCCAGAAATGACAGGCCTGTGACAGGGACCAGCAGGAACTCGAGGCGAAAGGAGTCGTTCTCGCTGTCAAACGTTTTCCGGAATTTCACATAGATCATATACACGGTGATGTAGGCACAAACCAGAAAAACGACCTGTGGGACAGAAGGGAGATGGCAAGACCTCACCTGCAGTTGCACTTTCCATGCTTAAAGAGAGGCTGGCTTTGGCAAAAGTCAAGATAGTGGTGAATGCTTTGCCTGTGCTGGCTTAAGGATTGATTTATACAGGAGATAATCCAGTGTTCAGGTAAAGCTTGCCCCACCATGAGAATCACACGTTTGAGTCCCTCCGGGGCACTCTGTGTAGAGGTTGGCTTGGTGGCAGCTTTATGTTAATGCTCCTGCTGTACAAGGACACCTAGGCTTGGTTCATGGCATCTTGTTCCAGTTTTAGTGGTACTAAATATGGCTCAGCTCACTTACTGAGTATGGCAAGGGGGTTTTTTGGTCAATGGAGGGACATTGGAACCAAAGGAAGCGTCTTTATCCACCCTTCCTGGCTGAAAAACCCAGTGACTGTGTACCCTCACCTCCCTGAGAAACCACAGCGAGCTGAGAGGAACCTCTTCTGCTGCCCTGCCCTCTCCTTACCTTCATCACAGTGTTATAGACAGAGATGAAATTTGTGAACAGGTCCAGGTAGCGGGTTGTGAAGACGAGGGCAAAAAGTATCTGACTCTTCCCAGAGATTCCTGCGTGGCAGGGAAATGAAAAGAACGTAAAGCAGATGAAGGGAAGGACCCGTGGGATGGTGGTTTCCCCTTACGCCTCCTTTGAAAGCATTTGTATGTAAGTGTGTTGTTTTGTGAGCCGGGGCTGGTGTGTGGGTGCTGAGGAACCTCTACCCCAGGAGTGGCCAGGGTCTCCCAGGGTAACAGGGCAGGCTCCTGCTGGTGCCCCTGAGTGCTGCCTGTAGGAACTGGTGCTCAGTGGGCATGCTCACCACTTTGGCCAGTTCAGGCCTTGCTGTCATCGAAAGACCTTTCTCTTCCCATCCTTCCCCCTTTGCCTGCCCACCTCACCAGGGATTGTGTGATGTGACATCTCCCACAGGAGGGAAGTGCTGCAGGACCAGCCTCAGGGCGCTGATGGAACTTGGCCACTGCTGGCAGAGAGATGCAGTCACACCCACCCACTTCTGTACCTGTGATAGCGGCCACAGGCCCAGCAGCCCAGCCCCAAAATCTCTTGAGGAGGGAACTATGAGCAAAATCCTCCTGCAGGAAGCTGCTGTCCTGATTTCCTCGCCCTGGGATGGGGCAGCCTCTGGCACCTGTCCACCACTGGCAGAACCTCCAACCTAGAGCAGCTTCTTCTCCAGGTTGTTGGTGTTGCTACCGCCACAACCTCTCGCTCTCATTTTCCACCTCCCTCCAGCCTTGCCGCCTTCTCCTTCACTTCACCACCCTGAGACCAACACCTGCCTGAGGCTGTGTGCCTTGCCACATCACATCCTTCCAACACAGCCCTCTCCTGCCAGGGAGACCTCCCAGAGGAAGAGGATGACTTTCCTCGAAGAGCCCACGCAGGGGGGCCGCCCGTTTGTATGGGCTATCGCTGGCTTTTCCAGCACCCATTTTGTTGTGTCCTTCACAGAGCTGCCCTCCGAGAAGAGCCACCCTCCTTCCCTGGGACATGGGAGCACTCACCAGCACAGGACTTGGACTTCACGATCTTCAGCAGGAGAATAATGATGGCCAGCAAGTGGGAGACATCCCCCAGGATGCGGAAGATGTTCATGGTGCCGGCGGGACTCCTCTGGCGTGAAGGGAGTGGGGATCTTTCTGCAGGCAGGGAGGACAAGGGCAGGAAGTTTTCCTCCCCCGAGCCTCGACTGAATGAACAGTCTCCTTCGGCTCAACTTTCCTTTTTCCCTGAGCACGGAGCCTTCCCTTCTTGTAGCACAAAGTTCAGTTTCCCCTCTCCCGTGGCTGCAGATGGCTTTCCCCTGCCAGGCTGGATGTCTCCCTTGTTTACTTTTCCACCGAGGTGGATTTTCCCTCTCCCAGCCTAGGGCCTTCCTCTCTCTGCTTTGGGCTGAAAGTTGGAGTTTGTCTCCCGGAGAGCTCCAGGCTGAGCAGCCCCGAAGCCAGTGCTGGGTGACGGTGACGTGGCTCCTGGCTGGCCGGGGAGGAGAGAGAGGAGGAGGCGGAGGCGGGAATAACTGCGCTATTTTTCCCTTTTTCTTTTTTTTCCTTCCTCTTTTTTCTTCCCCTGCTTGTCTCAAGTTACACGCGGAAGTGTGGTTAAAGGGGATAAGGCAGAGGGAGCAGGATTCCCATCCTCTGGCCTTGAGGACACACCCTCCGGCGAGGGCCAGTGCCTAGCCTCTCTGCGCCTCTGGGTGCAGTAACCTCTGTCCTGCTTCCAGTCGGCAGCCTTCTGCTTTCTGCCCTCCCCGGCCCCATCCCACCTCCCGCACCTCCTCACCCGTGCTCCACCTTGTCTTCTGGAGACAAAGAAGAAGTGGGGAGATATTTGAATTACCAAGCCATTGCAGCTCCTCCACAGCTGTTCGTGCACAGCCACTCCCTGGTGTATGCCCCACCAGGCACCCCTGCCTTCAGGTATCCTATCTGGAGCAGTGTGGATCCCTGAGCCCAGCCCTGAAGAAAACAAAAGATCCTCCTAAGGGCTGGTTTGAAACAAACTTCACTGAAAATATTAATCCTGGATTCCTGCAAGAGGGTTACAAGCACCACAGGGAATGTGAGCGAAAGAAGCACGTGGTTGCTGCTGGGTCTATAGATTTCACAGAAAGGAACTCAGTAGTGATAGTTAGAAAGTTTTAATATATTTGCAAACAGCCCTGGGTGACCAACTTAGTTTGAATAAACCCTGTCCTTGGAGCACAGTTACGCAGGGAGATCTCATGGCAGCAGCAGGGGGACCTCTGCATCAAGACCCAGCAATTAGATAATCAATTTCTAATCACTAATATAACATTGCTTTAGTACAACCAAATGGAAGTTTTAATTTGTCTCCTTGTCCCTGAGCAAATCACACCTGGCCGTGGGTCTAATTTGGTTACTCTTGGATTGTGTGATCCTGCCTGCTCTTGTCCCAGAGCTGGCTCTGGCTGCTGCCCTCCCTGTCCCCAACCATGACCTGCGGCTGTCCCCTACACATCTCTCTCTGCCCTCATGGGCTTGGTTGGAGTAAAATCCTTAACGACTGAAGTGTAAAAATATTATTCCTGGTGCTCTCTGAGAGGATTAACAAGCCTATTAGCATCACCGGATCCCTTTCTGAATACATTTGCATACATTTCCTCCCTGCCCATTAGGTTGGCGGTTGTGTTTTCCCTCTCTGACGCTCCAGCACCTGCATCATAGGGCTTTTCCAGATGGATTCACAGGCCGGGCTGGAAAACACCTGCTCGGCCCCACAAAACTGGAGACATCCCTACCTGCCCCCAGCCAGGGCACTGAGGCAGGGTCGGTGTGGTGGGAGAAGGGTGGGTTAGAGCAAAGGAGAGGATTGGCCAAGGGTAGGGACTGGCCCAGTTGGGTTTCCAGATGTCAGAGTGGAGCTGCCTGCGATTTCAGCGCGGCTTTGCAAGGCCGTGTGGGTGCTGGTGAAAGCCAAGCCCCAGCCCTGGTGGCCCTGCAGCTCCCTGGTATCCCAGGTCCTTTTGCAGGTGGGCAAAGAGTTTTGACCCATGGAGCAGGGATGTGAAGTTGGGGGGAAGGAACAGACCTCTTCCAAGAGGTCCCCTTCCAATCCGCTGGTGTGCAAAGTCTGAGAGCCCTCGTCTTTCTCTTGTCCCTGCACTCCTCTTTGCAGCTTCTTGTCCCACCCAGGGAAAGAAGCACCCTGCAGAGGGGTAAAACTGGTGTGGGTGGCAAAGGTTTAGTCTCTTCATCTTGCACCCTCCCAAGAAGAACTGTTGGGCTCCAAGTCCCAGCATTATCTCCCACTGTGGCACCAGGAACCACCGGCTGAGGTGACCATTAGAAGGACTTCATGGGAGCAGCCCAATCAAGCTCACCCAGCTGGAACAGGGTGGTAGGGCTGGGGTGTCCCTGTGGGACATCCCTGTGTGGCACATGAAGGCCACAGGAAAGCTGCAGCAGGGCAAGGGACACCCAGGCTCTTAGAGGAGAAAAAATTGGCACATGGAGTGGGACCAAGTAAAAATAAACCTTCCCTCCTCCCGCCCTGCCACAATGCAAAGCGCCTTGCGCCGGGTGTCTCCCTGCCTCCCAAAATAATGCCGGGTGCTGCCACCACCCCGCATGGTGATGCTCTCTCCATGCCTCCCGTTTCCATGGTGACCACAAGGAATGTCGCCAGGGTGACAAGGAGGCAAGTGAGCTGGGATTTGATATTAAAAATGAGATTTTGGGTTTGCTGGGATTATTTTTCGCCCCCCCCCCCCTTATCCCCCTCCTTTAGTTCTATTTTTGGGGTTTCCCTCTCTGCCTCTGTTGGTTGGGAAGGCTCCTCCTGCAGAGCCCCTGGGACAGGCAGCAGCAGCTTCATCCAGGGCCCTGCTCCACCTCCACCTGTCCTGTGAGGTGATGACTATGGGATGAGAAGAGGGACAAAAGGGGGTTTCCTTATCACTAAAACATTGGTTTCCTTCTATCAGGAAGGCTTCTGTGCTTTTGCCCCCGGTGGTGCTCCAGGTGTCCCCCTCCATTTCTGCTGCAGGAGGTAGCTCAGGCTGCACCCAGACCTCCTGGGAGAGTGGGCAGCCTCAGGGATTTGTCCGAGAGAGGAAAATGATTCTGCATTCCCAGAGAGGCTGGGGAACATGGTGGGGTTGAGCACCATGGGCCACCTCTGTGTGTCACCATCACTGCACCCATGACCAGGTCAGTTTGGCTGGGCAGTTCTGGAACACTGGGGACAGAGATGGGATGGTTGGAGGAGGATGGCAGAGGGAGCCTGGCAGGTGCTAAGGAGTCCAGAACATTGTTCTCTGGTTTAAACACTCAAAATCAAACCTGCTCAGGGCAGAAAGGGCTTGAGGGTTTTTGCTGGCTTAGCTGGTGTCTCAGGAATGCAGGACCACAGGTGTCCAAGCAGGGGCTGCTGGCATGAAGGTAGAACTTCTCTTCATGCCCAGGCAGAAGAAGGGGCAGGCAGCACTTGCCCACCTTCCCAGGAGCTCTTGCTTTCTGCTGCACCCATCTCCAGCCATCTCCAGCCATCCCTCTCTCTCTCTCCTTCTCTCCATCCATTCCTCCCTCCATCTTTTCAACCACCCCTCCCTCCTCCTCTCTCCATTCACCTCTCCATTCACCCCTCCAAAGATTCCTCTGTCCATCTCTCCATCTCTCTTTCCCTCCTTTCATCCATCCCTTTATCCATCTCTCCCTCCACCCTACCATCCCTCCATCCCTCTATCCCTCTGCCTCCCTCAATCCCCACAGCAGCATTGGGAAAGGTTGGCGGAGTGGGGCTATTTTTGGGAGCGTCTCCCTGGCAACGGCTGCCACCACCGTCTGTGGTGGCTTTTCCATAGGTGCTAAAATATTCCACACTTCTTATTAAAGACAGTGCTGGTGGAGACGGGCGGGGGCGGCGAGTGTGAGCCACCCCGCTGCTGGGGCCGGCGGCCATGGGGCGGTCAGGGCGTGGCACTTGGGGGGCACAAGGACAGCGAGAGGCTGGTGGCATCTTCAATGCCACATCCCCATGTCCCTCTCATTGGCTCTGGAAGTGCCAGCTGCCTCTTGGCAGTGCTGGGCTGCCACACTGTGCACAAGGTACAGCCATCCATCCTCCTGCTGCAATGGCAGAGGGAAACGTGGTGAGGTCTCGGTGTAGCCAGCGATGAGGAGCAAAAGGCAGAGAGGGGGAAACCTGACCTGAAGCTGAGGCGGCCGCGGGGCTGCACTTGGCAGCTTTGCCCACTCTGGGAAAGACCAAGATGTCTCAGCCCCATATTCGTCCCTTCACCACATGACGAGGAAAGGCCTGTCATGGTGCCAGAGGGATGGTATGCTTTGCCAAAGGACAGCTGTGCAGATCCTGGTCAGTAGCTCTTGGGAAGCAGCCCCACAGGCCCTAGAGACAGAGCTTTTGGGAAAGTAAGTACCCTTCTGAATCTGAACGAGGTCCTCACAGGGATGGCTGCAGAGGGGATGGACAGGCTGACCCTGCTCCATCCAGGCACAGCAGCTCCCCAGGAGCAGCAGGGAGCGGCCATGGGTGCACTGGGGTGAACTGACCCATTCAGGGGGCTGATGCATTCCTGCTTTGCAGCTGCTCATCTGCATGGAGTTACTAAACCCACCCTCTGCTTCCCTGGCAGTGGCTTTGCCAGGTGGGAGCGGGCTGTGCTCGCCATGGCAGCACTCACTGGTGCTGGCAGGGGACAGCAGGCTCCACAGCGTGTTGTGCAGGGGTCATCCCATGTGCCACATCTTGGGATGATTTTGGGAGGGAGGGTCATGGTCGTTGCAGGATTGGGGGCCAGAGGAGACTCAAAAAATGGGTTTTTGGTCTTTTTTGGCTTTTTAGCACAGGCCTTAACACTGGGGACAGCAGGTGAGACACCAAGACAGAAGCCATGTCCTCAAACAACGCTGTCCTGGAGCAGGGCTGTCCCCAGGACCCTGTGCCTACAGCCACTGCCTGTGTGGTCAGGGGTCTCTTCAGCCTCTGGCTTTGCTGCAGCAGAGTCCCCCACCTTCTCTCCTTGTCACCAAGAAGTGACCTTTTTCAAGCCTCTGAGATGCTGCTGGCCATGGAGACCCAGAAAGAGGTTTCCTGGACAGGTTTCCTGGACAGGTTTCCTGGCAGGGTGGCTGTGCACTACCCTGGAGCCCTGGGGTCTGGCCCCTCCGTGTCCATGCTCCTGTCCCAGCATTGCCCATCCCGGCAGGAAATCACCAGCTCTGTAGAGTGGGGAGGCAATGCCCCACAGCAAACACTCTGCATCAGCTGGGAGAGCCTGGTCCTTCCACAGGGCGAGGTGTCAGCCCGGCACCCCAAATCCAGGTGGGAAAAAACGCTCTGACGGTAGTCATTTCATCTCTGTGCAGCAGCCCAGGAGGAGGATTCACCTCCTTGGGGGCACCTGGCGGCCCCACCGTCCCTTTCCCGCTGCCGATGGTTGCTCTCGTCTCCCCCATGGCGGCTCCGCAGCTCTGAGCTCACATGCGAGGATGGGCTAAAGTAGCGGAAAGCTGTTGGATCCTACCACAGAGTTACTGACTTCTCAGCTACAGACTGCATAGCAATCAGCGAGGGGGAGAGGCAGCCAGGGAAAGGGAGCGGAGCGCAAAGGGAGGAAGAGTGTCAGGGAGAGGGGGGTCTGGGGACTAGAGCAGGGGGGCAGCAAGGGGCACGGGCAAATAATGCCAGAGAAGGAGGGAGCCAGGCAGGAGGGGGAGACCTGAACCCGTCGCTGAGCCACGAAGGCACATCAGCACTCCGTGGGATGGACGCTCCTGGGAGCAAAAAATTCTGAGAGGCAGAGGCAGAAGGAGAGCGCTGGCGTGGGCAGGGCAGAGTTAGGAGAGGAGCAGGTCGCAGCGGAGAAGTAGCTCTTCGGGAGGGGAAAAAAATAAACCTAGGCTGGAGGCGAGCGAGGACTGCAGAGAGACTTCCCTGATTCCTCCGGTCCGGCTGAGGCATTTCATGGTGAGATGGAGAAACCGGCCGCTTCCCCCTTCCTCTGACGCTGGCTCGGCACGGCTGGAGCAGGCGGCAGCCCTCGGCAGGACCCGGGTAAGAGGCGGTACCCGGGAGCTCTGCTCTCCTCACCGGCATGAGAGCGGGAAGGGTTTTTCTCCCTTAGGAAAATAATGTATTGTTTCATTTGCGTTCGCTCCGAGGAACAGCTATAAATATAACTTAGGGAGAGATGCGTGGCTTCGTGTGAGCGTGCCAGTGAATAATAAAGTTGCCTGTGTGCATGGCGTATGCACGTACAGCTACCGGGGCGGCCGCGGGCCGAGGGGCAGGGGTGGGCTCCTGCCTCTAAACCTCCCCAACTTCCCTCCCCGCCCCCTTGCCACCCTGACTTCGGTCGCTTTGCAGGTAACTTCTTCATTTTTTCAGTTCCCCATGTTTTCTTAGAGTCTTCTTCGCCCTGGGCTGGGTCTTGCTCACCTTTTGTTTCTCCTGCTCTGTAGGTTCTTCTCTGTGCTGGTCCCGGCCAGTTCACAGGGAAGAAGGCAGCCGGAGACCTGCTCTCCAAGCTCTTGGGTGCAAATGGGGCTGAAGGGGACGTGTTCGTTCTCCTGCTGTCTGTGGAGATTTTGGGCTTCAGACCTGCCCCCCTCTCCCTTGCCTTCCACCTCTCCTAGTCCCAGCATGGCTGATCCTGCTGCTGGTGGTCCAACACCCCCAGATAGGCACAGTGCAAAGGGTCTTCTGGATAGTGGGTTTGGGTGAAGGAGCTCAGGAGGAAGCCATGAGCAAAGTACTAGAGAAAGTCTGCCTTTACTCCCTGTTGGCAAGGTCGGCTTCCCCGCCAGGGCAGGAGTGGGCAGGCAGGTTTGCATGGTGCTGGCGCATCACCTTGGACATCCCTGGCCCTTCAGCCCCCAAGGCCCTCCCTCCTGGGCAAATTGCCTGGAGTCAACCAAATCCTTCTGGCAAGAGCCTGGAGTTTCCTATTCCCGCTGCTCAGCCCTAATTCCATTCATGGCAAAGCAAACAGCAGCTCTGGGGCCTCTCTCTTCTCCCCTTGCTCCCCTTGGCGGGTGTGCTCTGAAGGGCAGACGGTGACAGCGCACACGGGAATGCGTGGCAGAGGTGATGTAGCTCCAAGGCTGCCCTCAACCCCTGCTCTCTGCCCTCCTTGGCTTCTCGGGAGGAGGCATCCTCAGGAGGTGGGAGGTGTGGAGATGAGCCCAGGGCTTGGGGTTACCCAGAGCCTGGGAGGGATCAGGCAGGTGCATGGGGAGTACATCTTGACAGACATGGGAATATGTCCCTTCTCCATTCACCACCAGGAATGGCACCCACAGAAGCTGGAAACACCCCAGCAGTGTGTGGCCTCTCCTGTTTGCAGTCACTGAAAATAATAATAAGTACAGGGGAAATATGTACCTTAGGAGGGAAGCATGAATCTGGTGGGGACAGGGGGTGGTAGGGAAAAGGACAGATGGTGAGGATGGCCACAGAGGGGATAAGCTGTAGAGGGCTGATCTGCAGGGAAGTGGGTTCCCTCTCCTCCACCTTCTTCTTCTTCCATCTTTCCCTGTTTGGGTGCTGAGATCAAGTGCCCCGACGCGTGGTGCTGGCAGGGGGCTGGCAGTGGTCCTCATCCCTTGCAGCCTCCTGCCATGGTTTGCAAGGAAAACCGGAAAGCGAGGAAGTGTCTGGGGAGGGATGGAGTTACCTGGCAGGACCGGTCCCCACTGGCCCCTCCATCCTCTCGGCCACCCCAAGCTCAGCCATCGGCCACGCCCGGGAAGCAGCTGCATCCCTGGGGTGGTGTCAGTGACAGGAGGGTGCCGGCAAGGGGGAGGAGGGCACTGACATCAGTGCGGACGCAGAGCAGAGCAGTTAATGGCCCTCTGCCCTCAGCAAGTCCCCCTCTCCTGCCTCGTTATTGCGCTGGGCTGGCTTAACCCGGCTGTGCGGCCAGGAATCAATAGATGGATGCTGGCGTCTTAGCAATCGATCCCTTACTCATCCACGCGGCTCCCAGCCTCCCGCTGGCGCTCGTTTTTCTGTGAATGGCACGGGCTGAACGAAGCCGTCTGCGCTTGCCTCGCAGCGCTGCGAAACTGAGTCAGGCTGAATTCCTGCTCCTTGACGTCACTGCTCCTGTGCCCCTTACCAGGGCAAGGAGAGGCCTCGTAGGGAACCCCCAGAGGCACCGGCACCGGTTTTCCTCGCCAGGCAACGTGGTTTTAATGGAGATGGTTGGGATCGAAGCCCCTTCTTGGGAGAGATGCTGACTGTCTGGCAGTGGGGAGCTTGGGACAGGCAAGGGCTGCTTTTGAGCTGGTTCTCACCCTCAGACCTCTCAGGTTCGTTCTCCAGCAGTGAAGGCGGTGCCGTGGCATAGGCGGCTGAGGGATGGGAGCCGGCTGCAGTGTGACCCTGTCCCAAGTGGCCCCAGAGACCCATGCACCTCCATGCCTGTCCTCCTGGGATCCTGGCAGTAGGCAGCTTGCTTCAGGGACAGTTTTGGCAATAACCCACTGATTTACCTGGGCAGGAGATGCCCACCGTCTCTCGGCACCAGCCATGCTGGCACAGCAACACCACTGCTGCTCTCACTGGAAATTAGAGAGTGGAGGATGGAGAACAAGATACCCTCCAGCCCAGCACCCCCCCTCGCTGCCAGCCAGGGGCTCCTGCCGCCGCTCTGCCCACGCTCCTGCCACCATGGCAGTGGGTCTGCCCCTCACAATCTGGACGGCTGTTTTATTTCTATGGCAACATTTCTCCTGAAACACTTCAGAGGGAGCCTGGTGCTGTTCGATAATGAGGGAAGCAGCATTCCCCATTCTGTCCCCTGCAAAAGGCTCAGAGAAACGACCCTGACACCTTTCCTCACCTCCTTCCCTCCCTGGCAAGCGGCACCAGCATTGGTACAATGAGCTGCTGGCCTTGTCCCAGCTGCCTCTCTGCTGCCTGTTCTCCTTTCCCCTGCCTTCAGCTTCGCTCTCCCCTCTCCTCTCGCCCGCTCCCTTTCTGCTGGCAGCCTGCTTAAGCACCCGCGCAGACTGACCAGCTGAAAGGAGTCTTAGAGCAAGTGGATGTCGAAAGTGACTCTGGTGTAGAGGAGGGTAAAGCCCCGGGAGAGCTGTATAGATCGGCCCCGCCAGCAGCGCGGTGAGTGCGGGGCTGAAGGGCACTGGGGATCCCAGAGGCTGGGCAGACAGGCGCTTCATCCCTCTGAAAAGCTCGATGGCATTACGAAGAGGCGGTGCCTGCCACGGGACCAGACACAGCGGCCCCAGAAGTCCTCTCCTCTCCTGTTCCCGTTGTTCCCACCAGCAAGAAAGAGCCTCGTGCCTGGGTGGAGGTGAGCGGGCAGAAGTTGCGGGCAGCACCGAGTGCCAGCAGGCGACAGGCAGGTGAGCAGGCAGGATGCCAGCGGGAGCGACTGTCGCAGCCCGGAGGAGCAGGGGTATGACAGCAACCCGTAGTGATGGCGGGGGGGATATCGCAGTCCTGGCAGTGTGCAGATGCAGCCGCCGTGTCCCGCTTCTCACTGCTCTCCCCCAGCCCCGTCCTGCCCGCGATGGCAGCCCCACCCTGTCAGAGAGCTGGGGGGTAGGGGAAGGAGGAGGAAAAGGTCCTTCGTACGTGAGTTGGGAAGCACTTAGTCTTGACACTTTCCAGATGTGTTGGTTAAACCTGACGGATCAAGCTGCAGCAATACAAGTCAGCAAACCTGTAGTGGAATACTTGATCCGCGGGAATGCGGTTTTGCAGCTTACCTGGGATGCTCCCTCTGCTCTGTTTCTGGTGCCTAGCAGGCATGGCTGAAAGGGGAGAAGCTGGGGCCCTTTCAGGAGGCTCGTGACTCTGCTCAGCTCCTTGTTAGCATAGTGACAAGGGGGGTGAAGGGAGGTTTTTTTCCCTGTCACTGATGGGTTAGTGCTCAGCAGCCAGGCCAGGCTGGGAACTCAGCTGTCGTGCGGCAGCTGGGTGCGGAGCAGCGGCTGCAGCCTCTCTCGATCGGGGGCTTGCCGCAGAGCAGGCTTTGCCCTGGTTATTGCTCGCCCTTGCTGCTGTCACTGTTGTTATCATCATTCATAAACTATTTGCAGGCACCTGCCTTGCTGGGCGCTTGGCAGAGTCACTGGCAGTCCATCCCTGCCCTGTCAAGAGCACAACTGCAGCAGGCAGGCAGATGACGTGAGCCACCCTTGCCCCCCTTTCCTGCACACCGATAATTATCCTTGTCCCCTGAGTAGCCAAAAGCCATCAAGACACCCCGCATGGCCAGGCACTTTGTGCTGAAAAGATGCTGAAGCACATGGATGCTGCTGGGAATGGCCTTACATCAGGGCTCCCACAGGGCAGGACGCCCAGTGAAGGGAATTCCAAGGAGGAGGGGATTAGGGAAGATGCCCTTTGCACTGTGCAGTTGTGCTGGGAAGCTGGAGGAGCTGACCTGAGCATAATGCATCTGCCTGGGTTATGAGGACCTCAGGGACAGCCCAGAGCCTTCAGTTTTTCAGCTCTTGCAGGTTTTGCATCAACCCTCCAGGGTCCAGTCTGTGGCTTTGGCAGGCAGGGTGCTGGGCGTATGTCAGCCCCTGTGTTTCCTCAGGAGCAGGTGGGATGCGGTCTGCACCCTGGCTACTACAAAATCTCCATTCCTTTTTGGCCAAGAACGCCACCCAGGGAAGGCCAGGGGCCTTCTGAGCATTTAATTTTTCCTCTGATGCCAGCTACAAAGAATAACACCCACCTACCTCGCTCAGCAAGAAAAAGCAGGGACTTCTCCCCAGCTGCCACTCCAGCACCATCCTCTCCTTCCAATCCTGCTCAGTCAACCCCCAGCCCCTCTGTCTTGTACCCCCAGACCCATTTTGGCCAGAGAAGAGTGGGTGAATGCCAGCGCCAATCCCACCAGCCCCACTGCGGGGTATCCCCCCTCTAGTCCAAGATGCTGGGGAGCAGGAAGCTGTTCTTGCAGCGCCATTGTCTGGACAGTGCAGCAGCAGCAGGGATCGCTGGGGTGGTGTGGGAGCAGGCAGGAGGTGATGCTGTCACCTTTCTGTGCCTCTTCCCGACTTTGTCATCCTGGGGACCTTTGTGTGGTTCCCATTTTTATGTGTTTTTTTCTCCCTCTCACTCTTTCTCTCCTTCTCTCTTCGCTTTCTTCTCTCCCCCTCCCATCAGCATGTGGGCTGATCACTGCTCAAACTTTTAATTCAGATGGTAATTGGAATAATAATACGGGCAGAATCCTTCTGGCTCCGTTGCTGCAGCTGGCTTCAGGGAGCTATGAATAGCTCTGAGTCACACACTGAGATGGTTTAACTTCAAATCATTTTGTTTTGTTTTCATATTACCCATCCTCAGGCTCCAGAGCTTCACAGGGGGAAAAAATATCCCCCCTTCTCACTCGACTCCAAAATATAAACCGGGCAGGGGCACATGAATAAAATCCTCTTTTGGAGAGGGAAACTGGTCAGCAGATCATGCCTTGAGGGGCAGATGGGGACTCTTGGCACTTAATCTATTTATAATTATTGAACGAAAAGGCAGAAGTGTGTATATAAAAATGGTATAGAGTTGATTACAGCTTCCTCCCCTCACCTTCCATATGTCACTTGCCTTTTTAATATGGTAAAACTCTCCTGCACGGTGACTGTGCCTTCGCGTGTGCTCGTACAGCGCCTGGCACCCTGCCCTGCCGGCACAGAGGAGCGAGAGCTCGGCCGCTGACTCGTGTGGCAGGACAGCCCCCCATGGCACCAAGCTGCCCTGTGAGCCCTGGCACGAACCCTGGGAATATTCATGAGCAATAGCAGAGGAGATGGAGTTACAAAGAGGATGGCGAGGACACACAGAATGCTGTGGGTCTGCAAGGCTCTGCAAAAAGGCAAAGAGGTCCCTTCTCAGCTGTGGGTGTTTCCGCCCTGACTCCCCAAGAGGCGAGAAGTTCGTCTGCCGTGTTGTCAGCGTGCCCGAGCTGGCAGGATGGGTCTGTGGATGCTGATCCCAAGCCAGCCGGTGCTACAGAGCCGGTAACAGGGACAAAGGCGCAAAGCGGAGCGCAACCAGCGGCTGCGGTATTGACCACAGACAGGAGGGAAGCATTTGCCAGACAACTCCAGATAAAGCAAAGACTAGGAGTGTAAAAATACCCTGGGATTTTTCCATCGTTGTCGCTCACAGTGTATGTCCCAGAGCACCAGATACGGTTGTTATAAAAAGAGAAGTGGGGGAGTGCTTTAGCGTGGACTTTTCTGTTCTGTTTCATGAGACTCTTCCATTGCAAATTTAAGGAAGGATTGACAATATATGATCTACACTGGCAGGGGCTGGAGAAAGACCAGGACGTGCGAGGTGCTGCGCTGTGTACAGGGATGCAGCGATGGAGGCGTTGCCCCGGCACCAAGCGCCTTGACCTTATTAGCCTGCAGATCCCTTGGAAAGGCACAGCAGCAGTGCAGCCCCACGTGTCTGCTCAGGGCCAGAGCAGAACCGGGGTGGCAGTGTGGGCTGGTGTGATGGCTTGTGCTGCTGGAGCACGGTGTCACACGGGAAGGAGGAGATGACTGCAGCACCGTGGTGGTGTCCTGGCATCGCTCAATCTAAGACACAGGAGGGGGAAAGTGGTTGGGAAACAGGGAAGGGTAGCGCCTGCTTTGGGGCTGGAGGCAGCTGCTGGCCCCTGGAGACCCACCTGGCTGACAGTTTCAATGCTGCAAGGCAGTGGCTGTGATGTCCGTGCTGCAGCAGCTTCCCAGAGTGCTGGGGGCTTCTGCAGGCCGTGAAATACATGGGTGTTCATGTATACCTGGCGCAGGCAGCAGAGGGATGGAAAGGGATGCATGCCGCCTCCTGCCTAGCATCTCTCCTTGCTGCACCCACCAGCTTGGTTTCATCCCACTCCATAGGAGTTGCCACTGACCCTGCAGCTTCCTCCTCCACATGTGGGTCCCAGGAGGCAGAACAAGCTCCAAGAAATGTCCTCAGGCATGCTCTGGATTCGTGTCTCTGTCCTCAGCCAGGCTTTCCTCCCCCTTGTCCATGTGACAGGCAGCTGCCCGTTCAGGATATGAATATAATCCCCTTCTGCTGGAGACACCTCTGAGCCTTCCCCTTTCATTCCATTTGTGTTCCAGGTTTCCAAGTTGCAATGGGACCTTTTCACAGCCATTTGAACTACGTTTGCATAGGATTTGGGCTCCTGGTAAGGCCCCTGGCCTTGCCAAGCTGGCGGCATCAATTTTGCCATCAGGGATGTCAGTGGTGGCCCTGGGCCACCAGCTGCTGAGGAGGGACAATGAGTGACCCAATGTGGTAGCAGTCCCCAGCGCAGGGCTCCTCACCTGCCTGTCTGTCCTTCCCATGGCGGCACCACGCGCTGTGGGGGTGTGCTGGGGTGGAAGTGGGAAATGTGTTTATTTTTGTTCGTCTCCTGGCTCGTGCCGCTCTGAGTTTGTGGCACTCGGTATTACTAACACTTCCCTGTGCCAGCTGGCAGCAGGGGATGAATCAGATTGGCAGCACCACAGTGTGGACCCTTCACTGGCCGTTCAGCTTGGAGTGGTGCCTCTGGCCAAAGTGCTGGTGATGTCTCCTGCCCCTGTCCAGGGTGAGCCCCCACCAAAATGCCAGTGGCTTGACCTTGCTGGTGGACGTGTCTCGGTACCCTGTGGGACAGGGTTGTCCTCTCCGACCCATGCTGCTACCCGGGCTGGATGGTCCCTGTCCCTCCTTTACACTGCAGGTCTCAGGTGGCTTCATGAGCTGCTCTCTGCCCACTGGCGGCATCCCCAAGCTGGGGTCAGCTCTGCAGCCAGGAAGACAGCTTATCCCCCTGCTGCCAAAAACACATTTGCAGTTGTTGTGGTTTAACCCCAGCAGGCAACTTATGTATCACTCAGCCCCTCTCTCCCTCTCACTGCCCCCAGCCCCAGGCCGGAGGGAAATTGAAAAAAAAGGTAAACTTTTTGTGGGTTGAGATAAGAACAATTTTATAATTGAAACAAAATATAATAATAATAAATATGGGAACCATATTACTATTATTATCAATAATAATAGTAGTAATAGTAATAATGAGCAGAGAGAGAGAGAATAACAGGACCAAAGAGAAATAAGTGATGCACAACCCAATTACTCACCACCCACTGACTGACGAACAGCGCGTCCCCAGAGAGTCATCAGTCCCTTCCAGTTAACTCCCCCAGTAACATACTGGGCATGATGTTCTATGGCATGGAATATCCCTTTGGCCAGTTTGGACCAGCTGTCCTGGCCATGCTCCCTCCTGGATTCTTGCACAGCTCCTCACTGACAGAGCATGGGCAACAGAGAAGTCCTTGGCTTAGAGTAATCCACTACTCACCAACAACTCCAACATGTCTGTGTTATCAGCCTTGTTCTCGTACTAAATCCAACACACAGCACTGTGCTGGCTGCTACGAAGAAAATTAATGCAGACCTAGACAGAATCAGGACAGCAGTTGATTGCTTCCTCCCTCTCCCCTGCTTCTGACAGCTCAGCACACATGGAACTCGATGACATCACAGACCTTGGAATGTTGGTGGTTCCAGTTGTCCCCAGAGACAAGATGCAGAGGTATGTGGTTCTCCTCTCCCTCCTGAACATCCTGGTGTTCTAAACAGAGGGATTTTGGTGGCCACACCAAACCCTGCTGAGGCTGCAGAAGGTGGCACGCTGCTCATCAGTGTCAACGGCCCGCACGGCCTGCACTCCAGGAGGACAATTCGGATTCTCCTGCTTGCTGCAGCCCAGAGCATCCTGAAAAATGCCGCAGCCATTTAGCATCTTTGGGCTAATGATGATGGTCCATCCAGAATCTCAAGGCTTGGAAGGTGATGATGAAGATGGTGGTGATGATGATGACAGTGAAGAATCAGGGAACTCCGGCCACTCTGAGCGTCCTTCACCCTTGTCCAAGAGCAATGATAGCAGAGATGACAATCAGACAGAGGATCTGGGAGAACCCAGGCTCTCTTACATGGTGAAAGATAAACGAGTGGGGTTGGCCAAGCCTGCACTGGAGTTTGAGGAGGAAGATCAGGAGTTTCAGGAACCATTTTATGAAGACATGGGAATGTCTGACAGTTTGGCTGGAGATGAGGAGCCCAGCCTGACCTATCACCTTCCTGGGCATCAGAGGGGGCCTGCTCTCCTAAAGGCCAGCACAGCACCAAGTGGCTTCCATGAATCTTTCCAGCATAGCTCAGGCCAGCACCTGGGGACAGAGGCCACTGCCACACGGGCCTGTGCTGGTGACCATTATGTGGGACACCCAGAGAGCAGCACGGGAGCGGAGCCCCACGTGCTGCACGAGGAGGACAGCGAGGACAGGGAGTCCCCGTCCCTGCAGCCGACCTACGAGTCGCTCAGGCAGGAGAACATCCTCCTCAGGTCAGAGAATGAAATGCTCAGGAATGTGAACCTCGTGCTCATGTCGGAGAACTTTGCACTCAGGCAGGTGTTCAAAGAGCTCAAGGACGACAGTGCTGTGCTCGTGGGGGAGGATGTCATGCCCAGGGAGGAATACGACGTGCTCAGGAAGCAGTATGACAGGCTCGAGGGTGAGAATGCTGCGCTCAGGAAGGACAATGCCATGGTCAGGAGAATGTTAAACACCTTCCAGTACAACTTGAAGAGACAGGTGTGCATGGTGTCGAGCCTGCAGGATCAGCTGAAGGCCAGCCAGGCTGAACGAGAGAGGGAAGTCCGAGAGCTCCAGTCCTTAGCCCAGCAGAGTGAGTGTCATCTTCAGCTAATGAGCCAGCGGGTTCTGGATGCTGAAATAAACATGGAGAGGCTGAAGCAGAAGATCTTTATTCTCCAAGGACAGCTGGAGAAATCCAAGCTGGAGAATGAAAACCGGAGAACAGACTGGCCTGGAAGCAGTGAAGCACAGCTTAGACTTCAACAGGCAAAACCCCCACGAGCTCATAATGGGCAAAAATGGCTCCCTCAGGCAGCTCCTGCCTCAGGAATGCTGCCTGTTGTTGCTGAGGTCCTTGAATCTACCAGAAAAATTCTCAAATTTTAAGCAGAAGAAGATCTGTGAGTGCAATTTTGTGTGAGTTCTATGAATCCGTGTACGGTCCAAGGCCATGGGTCTCCCACTTGCAGCCATTTACTGCAAATAAAAGCATTTACTTTCCCTTTCTCAAATGTGTGTGCTCAGACTGGTAGCCTTTATCCTCTATGGAAATACTTTCCTTGTGATTAAGCACCAGTTGCAGGAATTGATGTGGCTTTAGCTGCTGATACTCTGTTCGGGCACTGTGGAGCCAGCAGCAGACACTGCCCAGGCTCTGAGCTGCACGGTCCAGCCGTGATGCACTCTGTGCAAGAGGCTCTGCCACAGCTCCAGCTGACATGAACTCCCATGTGGGAGCCAGGAGGAAGCACAGCACCATAGGATGCAGCACTCTTTAACAGCATGCTCATCCTATCCCATGGCTGTACCAGCCTGAACGAAGCCCTTGTATTTCATCTGCTTTCTTTGCCCCTTCTTGGGGAGGAGGGCAAGATGAGGAGCAGAGATCCAGGTGTTGCTGCACAAGGTTTCACAAAGCTTCTTAGGTCCTCCTTCCTCTCTTTTGGAGCTGGCTGCTGCCTGGGCCAGAAATCCAAAATCTCTAGAAATGGTGCATCTGTTTCTACAGCTGGAGAAAGAGAGTTGTTGGTTGTAGAAACTTCTAGGAATTTGTGAATTACTCATATGTGTGAGCTTTGGCAGCGCCTTCCCTGTGGTATTGGGGTCAGTGCTGGCTAAGGATGAGCCTGGCATATCCAGGCTGGCTGAGGAAGACGCCAGCTGAAGAGGATGCCCTTCCTCTCCCAGCTGGGGCTGGCATAGAGGGGTGTATATAAACTGCCCACCTTTTGTCACCTCCCAAAGTCATGTGGGACCCTGCAGTCCGAACTCACCATGTAATCGCTCTAGTTAGCTTTATCCCAGCAGGACCATCTGTGGGTATGAAGTGTCCTCTCTTCATCACATCAACATTTCTGATTAATTTAGGTTACCAACCCCAGGGTCTGCTATAGGTTTACCCAGCTGCACAGCAAAAATTCCTGTATCTGGCCAAACTGACTCCATAAAGACTTGGAGGTTGTAGGGCAGTGAGGCGCTGGGAGCTGGCAGAGCTCGGTGTCAAAGTGCTTTTTCCTGATGGGGATTTTTGGGTAGCTGTTCACTTTTGTCTTTATATGGTGAGTTGTGGATAACAGATTTGTTATCTTCTCCTGGTCTCATAATACTCTTGGTCTGAGCAACTATGTTTGTGTTGCTGCAGAGCTTTAGCTGCCTCAGTAACTGGTTAGTCTTCATCCTATCAGAGATGATGTCTGGAGCTCCTTACTTGCTGCTTTCCAGTCTGTGCTCCTAACTGGGGAAAGCTGGTGGGCACCCCTGGCCACGTGCAGCCCCATTCTGCATCACTGCTGATGAGACACGGGTGGTTCTCACCAGCTTTTCCATCCTAGACAACATCGCTCACTGTTCCTCTCTCCTGTCTGTGCACAACCACTTGCAAGCAACTCTAAACCTTACATTTGATCCCAAAAATCATTGTATTTTCCCCATATCTGGCAACCAGTGGCTGTTCATGGGTGAGGCTGGGAGGAAGCAAACTAGCTGGCTCTGTCTGCATCCGCAGTCCTCACTGGCTGCTGTAATCCAAAGGACACAGTGAAGGATTAACACGGGTGTACAAAGCCCTTCCTAATCTGTGAGTCATTACCCCCTCAGGGCATTTCACTTCCCAGCAGCTCTGGGCAGGTGAAATAGGTTGGCTCTTGTCTTTGACTTTCCCATTCTTCTGTTCTGGGAGGACTGGGTTGGGACATCTGCTGGACATCCTCCCAGCACCCTGCTGCTGAGCTTCTCCTTGGATGCTGTACACAGGGCATGGCGCAAGGTTTGTTTCCTCTAACTGGCTTCTCCTTGGCTACCCCTGAGCCCTTCCTTTCCATCAGTTCTTTTGGGCTCTACCCATTGCTTTCCTTCTTTTATTTGAAACGGGGCGGGGGGGATGTTCTGCACACCCTGGAGAAAAATCCCCTCCGGGTTAGGCTGGGCTGACGGGGATCCCTGAGGGCTGCTGTGCATTCGTTAGCCCTTGTGTGCGAGGTATTTAGCCTGGCTGAGCTCTCGTCCTGGTGTAAGCTCTGATATTAATATAATGGCTCAGGGCGAGGGCCCCGTGAGCTGCTCAGCTGCTGTGCCCTTGGAGAGCGGTGACCGGCCGGCCCTGCTCCTCTGCAGGCGGGAGGTGCTGGGGAGCGCGGGGTCTGTGGGCCCTGCACCCAGGCTGCATCCATCAGTTCCTCACCTGCCTGAGCCAGGCTGCAGTGCCCCAAGGAGACCTCCCGACACCCCCTGAGCAAAAGGCTGGGAGCCCTGTGCCCGCCGCTCTGGACTGGGATGGGCGCTGTCAGGGGAGGCTCTGACTGGGTTTTGCTTCGTCCTTCTCTGCCAGGCGCGTGCCCAGGAGCGATCGCAATGGCAGCGCTGGTCCCAGCTCGCCAGAGGTGAAACCTGGAGCTGCCCAGTCCCACGTGAGTGCTGCTGCATGAGTGCCCACGCCCCGCCAGCTCCCGCGGCCCCCTGACATCCGATGACAGAGCGAGCCATGGGCAGCGTCCGAGTCAATCGGTGAGTAACCCTCCTTTCAAGACCTGCTGCTGCCCTGGGAGTGACCTGGTCCTCCTCATCTGGCCCCTCAGACCCTAACTTCAGACTGCCTTTTGATATATTCTTCTCAAATTACCTGCCAGCGGCTCTCCTGTTCTGAGGGGTGACTCCTCTCTCCTTCTCCAATCCAAAGCATGCCATATTGTAGGGGTAGTGCTTGGAGGAATACTATGGAGGAGAAGCAAAGCACTGCATGGTGCTGGGCCAGAAATTACAGATTCCAGCAGCACTGCAGAAGCCCCATGTTCCCAGGAATCACAGCTCCAGCCACCAGTGCTGTCTTTGCTGTGAGATGTGGATGGAGGGCTCCAGCTGACATGTCAACACTATGGTGCGGGAGAGAGAAACTCCCAGGGTCCTATGAGGCTGCAGCTTGTCAGGCATGAGGGCAGAGCAGTCTTTGTGCTTCAGTGCACCCTCTTGATTTCCTCGGTGGTCAGAACATCTCCTGCCACCACATCTCTAAGGAATATCTGCAACTGTCACAGCATGACGAGGGGCAGTGTCAGAGCGAGGGAGGGGAGCCAGAGGGGCAAAGATCTCTCAGAAAGTGTGTGTGTAGCTTCTGCCAAGGAAACTGCCAGTGCTTTGGCTGTTGATTTCCAAATTACACCTTTGGCTTTAGATAAAGGATGCTGGAAGACACACATGTTGCTGTGGCAACAGAATTGTCCTGAGTGCAGGATGTGTATAAACATTGTCACCACATACCATGAAGTCAGTGAGCAGAGCAGAGGAGAAAATAGATACTCCCAGCCTTGTATTATATGAGGGCCAAAATGTGGTCAGGCTGCAGGTGCTTGCTCCCAGGCTTCCTGGCTGTCCCAGCTGCTGTCAGGTTTCAAAACCTTGCATC